>NC_088372.1:15954391-15961891 GCF_034508935.2 Berghia stephanieae | reverse complement strand
AAGACTCAATATGACTGTATCGTGAACGAATTAAAGTACACATCAGGGAAATAAAAAAAAATAATAATGTTGAGGAGGCGACTGTCCGAGAGGCGTGGTTATCTAAGTGTCTATTGGCTACTTCGTAAATTTTATATTTCGTTATTCTACTTATTGATTTTTAACTTTAAACATCAGTTTCTTCCCATGGTTTACTCCCATATAGTACCAGATTGAGCCTGTGAGTTAGATATGTATGTAATTTATTTCTCTCTTGGTCTATTTTCATCCACCTGCACTTTTGCGGATCTGATAACCCAAATTGTTATGGGCTCATTTTTGTAAGGGAAATAAATGCTATATTAAACCAACGCAAGATATACATTACAACAATGTTAAAGCAAGCCCACATTTATGTTGAGTTATCAGAACTGCAGATATGTGCACATAAGTTTGTTTTTTTTCCTTCTAGTAGTCAAAAAGAGGACTCGGTATTTTTTTTTTTTTTCACGAGTTGAAGTTACACACCATGTAATTGGCCTTGTCGTTGCTGGTGCATGCTACTTACTACTTACGGTCTACGGTCACACCGACTAACCACGGACCACAGTGTGTTTTGTCACCCGTACCTAATCCCCACGTGATAGCTGAATCGACCTGGATCGTCAATTTGGCGTTTTTTATGCCAAATTTTAAAAACTTGTTTTAGTGTACCTATAGATAGAATGCGCTTGGCCAGGGAGTTCACAACATTGCCATCCGGAAGTATAACGGACCAACACACAAACTCTGTGTAACCATGAACTTTTATAGTCTGGTTAATACAGTTTAGTGAGAACAACTCACAAACGCGGATGGCAAAAACCATAACAAAGGCCTGCGTGACGTCATCTGCATACTATCTATATTGCATTTTTTCTTTTAGCATCTTTTTTTTTTTTCAAATTCACCCAGTTCTACCTTGATTATATTTCAAAGACACTTCAAAACTAATTCCACCAAGTTTTAACAAAATCCATCTGTAAACTTCAAGAAAAGGTGAATTTAAAAATTAGTAACAATCAAGACACTTGCTCATGACATGAGTATAACAATAGTTCCACCTCTCTTGTGCATTTTTAAGTTACGCAAAGAAAAGTTGACATTTTTTCCCAGAATATTTAGCATTTTTCTTTTACTTATTTGGCATTTTTTGAAGCATGAATCAGGCAATCTTGGGATCAACAAAATCTTGAGTGACTCGAGTGTGTGCGTCATAAAAGAAGAATACCCCAGTCAGTATTCCGTAAAAATTAAATTCATTCACCTCATCCTTATAGCAGATATATTATTATTAATCACCATTCCGCGAATTATATTTTTTTATTCAATCAAATCAAGCGGCCTTAAATCTTTCATGTCTATCCCAAAACACGATGCCAAGACATGCCCTAGTTTTTCCCCCTCCACGACCTTAGTTCCCTCGTCCTTACATCGTGTGTAGTAGGCTAACTGTGTAACAAAGTGGTGTCTTTCTCTGTTGTTATCACAAAAGCCAATGCTGGTTTTACAATTCAATCTGGATAATATTATAGTTTACTACAGTTGTGGTGTTTGGAATAAGATAAAAAAAAATATTATACAACTATTCGCATTTGTTAATCGATAATGTTACCCGCCCTTAGATGACCTTTTAAACTCGGAATCGACCAGTGAGAATGAGTCGGTGCGATTTGGAATGTGTGTTTTCCATACAGACAGCACGCACACTGGAGAACACATAAACGACACGTGCAACAGGCACCGCTTTGTTTACGTTGGTGAATTGAAGTCTTTCATATTGAGTGGTTAAAAAAAGGAGAGACATCATACCGTTCTCAACGCTTCGTTGGTAGTAGAAATATGATAATGCTTGGTCATCGTTATTAGTATAGCGCAACGACCTCATATCAATATATAGAGGAATAATCTCTTGTCAAGATAGAGGAATAATATCTTTTCAATATAGAGGAATAATATCTTTTCAATATAGAAGAACAATCCCTTAGAATCAGTGTGCCGAGTTTTTGATTAGATTGGATACTGCAAGTCTGTGGTGTGATATTGATCTACCCGTCTTTGATAGTTCAGACTTTAAACAAATCTTGTTTGCATTCAATGGAATTGTCTTAACATCTCTGCTTTACAGTTTATGTTCTTGATTATGGCCATTGGACTTTCCTTCGGTTTTTAATTTAGAACAAAACACCCGTGTCTACCTTGGACTGATTAAGAAAAAAACAAAACAAAACAATTCAGAAGCATTTGTTAATAGCACTATTTGATGTTAACTCCATTGTATAAGAAATCCTGAAAAACATATTTGGTGAAGTCATTCTCAATTTAGGAGTGTTTCATTTGATTTCCGTGTGTTTCATTTGACTGTGATACATGATGTTATTAAGCCTATATTTATTTTCATTAATTTAAGATACATTTCTTTATGTTAACATACAAATGAAAAGGATAACAAATCCCTTCATCATCATGTATCTTACCGTTTTGTTCATATGTTCCTTTATAGTTAATATTACCCAAGCAGTGGTAATAACTGGTTTACCCAAAGAGGAATCAAAGACCTATTCCGATTTTCTTAATGACGTTAGCATGAATATTCAACTTTCAGGCGACTCAAAATATGTTACGTCAATAGAGCATTTAAGTGATATGATATATGAACTATATTTTCCTCCTACCAAGTCATATTTATCAAAGAGTTTAAGTAGTGTTGCTGGAAATACTAGAAAATATAACAGTTTGGCAAAGTCAAAGAATGGTACTTTGAAATGGGAATCCAGTCGTCTTAGGATGCCGGCATTTTTGTTTACACTTCGTGATTCGCTACAAAACCCCAAATTAAATCGCAATTCAAATTCTACATGCATTAATGATATGGGTCGACTCATCACCAATTTGCTGTCGGGCAAATCGTGGGCCTTTCAGTTCTTTGACGCAACAGGCAAACCTGGCCCGTCCCTCACAAAATTTAGCTTTATCTTTGTGGGTAATTATGACCAATGCCTGGCCGCCACTGCACCATATGACTCTGCCGAGAAGAGTAAAGGGTTTAAGGGAAGCTATTTCCGGACTACCTTTTTAACAAATATGCCTCTTCTACGACTTCAACTCGGCGCGTGTCTTCCTGATACATGCTCATCTTTGGAAATCTCGTCCCTTGCACAAGAAATGGTCAAAGGAGCAGGCATTTCAGGGATTACAATAACAACCGCTTATGCCGAAAAGCTTCCGCCACCAACTGAAATGACTTATGCCACTATTGCTGCCATATCGTTGTTATCGATAATTGGAGTTTTTATTCTCACCGGGACGATCATAGATGTTGTCGTCATCAAGCCATGGAAGGAAATGGATGATCTGCTACTTGGCAATGTTAATTCTCATCTCGATAAAAACACATCCAATGGATATCAAAGTATTGATGAAAGCCTCAGGTCTCATGAAGCCGACAGATACCAGCCTCCAATTGATAACGACGAAACAGCGCCATTGATCTACTCGCCTCGCAACCACAGTACAAACACATACACTCGTGGAGTACCCTCCATGATTAACCCTTCGAATACTGTTGTGAAAATATTCCTTGCGTTCTCCGTCTACACAAATGGCAAAAAGCTTTTGAACACCAAGCAAAACCCAGGATCTCTCGGTGCTGTACATGGTATTCGATTCTTTAGCATGGGCTGGGTTGTATTGTGCCACTGGTACGCTTTTTGCATATTTTATAATTCCAACTCCTCTGAAATCTATCCAACTATACTTAAAAGGTGGACATTTCTCCCAATTTTAAATGGCTACTCATCCGTTGACTCGTTTTTCACCCTAAGCGGGTTGCTCACGTCATATCTCACAATCAAGGAAATGGACAGAAGGAATACCGCAAGCATAAACTGGTTCAAGTTTTATTTTCATCGTTTCTGGCGCCTTACACCGCCCTACATGCTCTCCATATTAATTGTCTTGGGGTTCTCTCAATATCTTGGCCACGGACCGTTTTGGGCTACAACACAACCTGGTGACAAAGTTGCGTGTGAGAAAAATTGGTGGACGAATTTACTATACATCAATAACATTGTCAGAGCCCGCGAGGCCTGTTTTGGACACTCTTGGTACTTAGCTAATGACATGCAATTTTTTTGTCTAAGTCCTTTGTTCCTCGTTCCGTTTTATTTCAACAAATTTTACGGCTTGCTCAGTTGTCTTATTGGTCTTCTCACAACGTGGATTACCACAGGTGTTCTGTCAACCATTCACAAATGGCCAACAAATACTTTATCTCTCCATCCTGTTCTTGGTAGGGCCGCACAACCAGAGTGGTTTTTCCATTATTACCTCGTCCCTTGGTGTCGTATTGGCCCTTTCGTCGTTGGAATTTTGGCTGGTTACGTTCTTGCCAAAACTAAAGGAAGACCATTCAAGATGGCGTGGTGGGTTGTTGTTCTTGGATGGGTGACTGCCGTTGCATCTGGCTTGGCTGTTGTATATGGACTTCGCGGTGACATCACTGGAGAAAACCCGAGCTCTTTAGGCACTGCTGCCTTCTATAATGCCGTGAGCAGGTCTGCTTGGGGTGCTTGCGTCTGCTGGGTTGTCATCGCTTGTTCTGCTGGATATGGCGGCCCCATCAATTCCTTGCTATCATGGTCTCCTTTTGTAGTTCTGGGACGCCTTACTTATATGATTTATCTCATACATTTATGCATAGGCGGTCTCTTTTACCAGAATCTTGGGGCTCTGCTTTACTTCAATGACACGACAATGGTGACTACATTTCTTGGAGTGTTCATGTTTGTTAACATGGCGGCATTTATTGCAGTTTTGACATTGGAGTCCCCAATGTTAGGACTGGAAAAGATTTTCTTAAAAAGAGACAGTAGGAACTAGATTGAATTGACATCGTATATGTGACCCACTGCCTCAAAACGGTTCCATGTCAGTGTCACAAAGTGCGCACGTAAACCGTATGCTTATGTAGCGCAGTTTGCAACCTTGTTTATGTGTGCTATATTCAAGCTACGACACCGATCAATAACCAAACACAATACGTTGATAAAGGTTTTGAAGCTAAATGAAGATATATTTTATTACAATATAACAAAGATATTATGAGATATGAAGATGAAATGATAGATGTAATAAGTATGAAATCAAATAGATGGATGACAATTTGATGGAGGTGATGTGATGATGAATATGATATGAAAGCGATATGGCAATATATAATTAAATCAATTAATTATCAATACTTTACCAAACCGCTACCACATCAGACAATCTCACAGATAGGTTGCAACCATCACAGTCATACAGGCAACTAATAATTAACTAACTAACTAAACACAATCCAGACGTGTAGAAGAAAGCCAAAAGAGTGTTCTTGATATTCAACAAAACTGTAAGGTTGTTCTAATATTGTTAATTTGTCTCTTCTTGAAATTGTTCTGATTTCACAGTATTCATAAACAGATCAATTGTTTCTCAATGTTCTGATATTAAAATAAGCAAATGGTTCTTCACAGGTAACTTATAAAACAGGCAAATGTTCAGTTTCTATTAGTGTCAAGCTATGAGCGTATAGCCTAAAGTTGGCTTGTTAAAGCCCAGCCTCCAACGGCTCATTCACTTTAAAGAAAGAAAATGATTTTGTTATCACATGATAATCATACGAATATAACTCTATCTATATTCGAACTCATTCAATATGTTTACTTTAAATGAGTAAATATTATTTTACTTTAACAAATCAATTTATTAATGTTGATTAATATTGCTTTACTTTGTAGATATGAAATAATATTGCTTTATAGCAAGAAAAGCTTATTTTCTTTACAACAAGAATATATTATACAATTAATTTAATTATCTGATTAATTAATTGAGACTCAAAATTTAAAGTGATATTATGATATTAATATCAAAACACAATCATAATTGTAATCACAACATATTATTCAAAATCTCACCAGAGCCGAACAGATTATAGAAATCACAAATTAAGTCTACACAAGACTTTAATCAAACTCTACACAAGAGTTATAACACAACTTGATTCAGCTCAAACTTTGAGCACCGCAAAGTCTACACAAGACTTAAATCACACTCTACACAAGAGTTAACACAAAACGTGTTTCAGCTCGAACTTTGAGCACTACAAAGTCTACACAAGACTTTAATCTAACTCTACACAAGAGTTAAACAAATGAGCCTAAAAGACTCCGCTGTGGTTATCGCTTAGAGACTATGAGCCTAAAAGACTCCGCTGTCTGGTCTCTTTTGAGACAATGAGCCTAAAAGACTCCGCTGAGTGGTCTGAAGAAACTGCTCCAAACTCTGGCATTTATAGGCAAAAATCAAGCAAACGAAGCAAAATTCTACCCACACAACCGGATGTTAGTCATATCCGTAAACATCTGAAATTCCTTAAAACTCCCCCAGATTCCATAATCATGGACAACAACAACCCATCCTGATACCGGACATCCTCATATCAAGGATAAATAAATTCGTCAGCCCCATAGTTACGAGATATCAATCAAGCCATACCATAACAAAGTCACTCCCGTAGAATACAGGGATCCTACTTTGCTTATAAGTTTACGGCGAAAACAAGATTGATGCCTTTCTCACAATAACACCCACACTACGTAGTTTAATTCAAACTTCCGGGCCATAGGTGCATGATCTGATACGACCTGTATCAACAAAAGAAGGGTTGTTCCGGAGGGATTACAATAACAACAACAACTAATACTACGACGACGTACATCCTGTCGTAAACTGACGCCTACACGGAAGCATTTCGTTACAGTCAGAAAGGTTTATATTCTGAAATGGAATCTATATTAAAAAGTGTGCAAAATGTCTTTAATGTTATGTTAAACTGAAGTCAGTGGATATAAATTTTTTAATGACTAACAAAAAAAAAAAAAAAAAAAAAAACAACCCAAAAAAAAAAAAACAACTTTTTTAAACAAACAAAAAAAAAAAAAAAAAAAAAAAAAAAAAAAAAAAAAAAACAAAAAACGCCTAAAATCACATAACATTCTAAGTTCAAATTAACGTATTAAGCATTTGGTTGACATAATACTGGTTTGAGACGATAGGTCACATATTGAGTTCCATCGGCTCAAATCGATCGAGAAGACGTAGATATGCCGGGATGTGTACATCATGTTGAAAGGGTACAGAATAGGAAACTGTGGCTCATTTTTCAGTTAAAGAAACGGTGTTAATTTTCATTAATAATTTAATTAATAATGTATATATAATTACTGTTGACATTCCCTGGATCTGTTTCATGCCACTAGCGTTGATTACACAATGTCACTGCCATTAATTGATTTATATAAACAATCTCTCTCTCTCTCTCTCTCTCTCTCTCTCTCACACACACACACACACACACACACTCTCTCTTTCTCTCTCTCTCTCTCTCTTTCTTTCTCTCTCTCTCTCTCTCTCTCTCTCTCTCTCTCTCTCTCTCTC
>NC_088372.1:15906891-15949391 GCF_034508935.2 Berghia stephanieae | reverse complement strand
CCGCTTTGAGGCGGTGGGTTACATTTTCACTTTAAAATCACATTTATTTTTTTTTGTATCGTTAACTTATAGCCTGACGCTGACCAAAAATGACCTCACAAGACAAGTCTTTGGCCGCAAAAGAAAACAAATCGTGAGTTGTATTCAATAGGTCAACCAATGGAATCACTTGTTTCTTTGAGCACTATTAACGACAACTCACTAGGCGGTGCAAACACCTAGAAAATGACGTCAAACTATAAGTCCTAGTGGGTTCTAGCGTGGCCTTCCTAAAGTTATGGCCTGACACTGACCAAAAAATGACGTCAAAATGCCAGTCTTTTGCCACAAAAGAAAACAAATCGTGAGTTGTATTCAATAGTTCAACCAATGGAACCACTTGTTTCCATGAGCACTACTAACGACAACTCACTAGGCGGTGCAGATAATGACGTCAAACTGCCAGTCCTTTTGGACTTCAGTGTCAGGCTATAACATAACGATGGCTACGGTTCTCGTGTCAGGGTATAGATAGCTCGAAGATGACGTCACTCTGGTCTTTGTTATTGTTTTTTTGCCATCCGCGTTTATTAGTAATGCTCACTGAACTGTATTAACCCGACTATAAACGTACATGGATGCACACAGTTTTGTGTGTTGGTCCGTTATACTTCCGGATGGCAATGTTATGAGCTTCTTAGTCAAGCGCATACTATCTATAGATAGATCGAAGTTGACGTGCCATCCGCGTTTTTGAGTCATTATCACTAAACTGTATTGACCAGACGATAAACGTTGAAGGTTACACATAGTTTTGTGTGTTGGTGCGTTATTTGGGCTGGTGAATGGTTTGAGCTTTTTGGCTGAGCGCATCAATAACCTACTTGACATTTTTAATTATCTCCTTTAATCGTTCGTTGTGATATTATTATAGCTTCACTGTGAACTGTACCGTATCGAATGCTTCATTATTTATCAAGGAAACAACAGGGTATGCTTTATGCACAATTCGTATGTCCCATGATTAGAAGGGGGAAATATGAGCTTATTATATAAAAGTAAGAGACCATGGCTAAAAAATCTGCCATTTCTGTTCATTAAACATTAAAAATAACTTTTTGGTATCTGCAGCCATCCCAACATAAAACTGATTTGAGGTCGCAATTTTGGTTAATTTTATATAAGTAATATAAATAGTATAAATGGAGTCACTCACTTATTTGTGGCAGAAACACATGTTTCTGTGGTCTCCATGCACGTCGTCAGTCGGCATATTATGTCCGTAGAATGATTTTATATTCTATGGACATAATATGCTGACTGACGACGTGGGTGGAAACCACAGAAACATGTGTTTGGGCCACAAATAAGCGAGTGACTCCATTTATATTTTATATTAGCTCTAACCAACATCTCACCAAGTGGATGCACAGTTGTAATCATCATCATTATCATCATCATCATCACAGCTAAATTGATGTTTTATTGTAAATAAATGTTCATACAATGCATTTAAAGAAGTTGTACCAAAAAAATATTTATCTTGACATAATCCTTTTCAATCTATTTTTTTTTTCCACCGACTTTTTATCGGCTCAAAAAAGCACATCACAATGATTTTGTTAAATAAAGAATGTTTTTGAAATCACATACAAATCTTGATACACTGTATTTATAAATTGAAATGGTTGTTGTTGTGTGTGTGGGGGGGTGGGGGGGGGGGTGGAATTCTCAAACAACAAGCTCCCCATTCTGATTCTCCTGTGTCCTATGTCCCTCTACTCTTGTCTATTTACGACATCTTGCTTTCAGTCAATATAAAACTTTGGGTTCATTTCTCATCGTTGTGGCGGATTCAGACATTTGAGGAGAACTTAAAATCCAAATGTCTTTAGTTCAAGTCCAACATCTTTATCTGCAAAAGTCGGATTGCTCATCGCTGCAGATTTTATACAATTATGTGGTGACTTTCTCCATTATTGTGTTATTGAGTTGATAGATAAGTGTTTAATAGTTAACCAAATTTGTTGTTGTTGGCAATATCTAGGATTTCTGGTGGGAGAGTTCCATTCCTTGGTGGTTCTTGGGAATAAACTGTTTTTAGTACAGTTTGTTTCTAGATTTACTTTTAAATGTCCGATCCATCCCGACTTAATACCGTTTTGAGACGGTGGATCACATATTATTGATCGTTTGAGCGTTTATATAGAGGTATATCCACTAAACCTGCTCAAAGCGCTTTACAAGGGGTCCCTGGCCAACAGCAACATTTAACATGTAGGTTGGGGCATGACGCCTGTGAGGCGATAATACAATTTTTTCGGACAGAGACAACGCTGTTAGCGGCCAGGTACTTATTTTAAACCTGAGTACGATGAGAAAATGTGAATAAAGAGCCTTATCCAAGGACTCAACTATGCGCCGAGCGAGCCTCAAACCCAGGACCTTCCGATCGAAAGCGAGTGTCATACCACTGGACTACATAGCCGCACATATTATGAAGTAAACGCTTCCTGGTCAAAATATTTAAAAAAATTATTTTTTTTTAGTTCGCGTGTGATCGTCCCTGCCTGCAGGCGATATTTTCCTATTTACATCATGTTATACCATTCGCTTTTAAGCAGTAAACTGCCGTGCTCTGGAAAAACACGTATTTATAAATTTGGCCAGAAAACTCCGTCTTTCAAATAAATATCGATCGATTTAAATGCCACTCATCTTGGCAAATACTCTCAACCCTGGCTGAGGATATCGCCAAGATGATTGTCATCTATTGAAGGACGACTTTCTGCCCAAATTTTTAAATACGTATTTTTCTAGACCACGGCATTTAACTGGCTAATTGACCTAAATTATTGTAGCTTTTCAAAACCCTTTTGAAATTATTTAGTGTTCACTCTGATTGCCTTGTGGAAGTAAATGTCAAGGGTCGAGAATGAATATATTTAAATAAATTGAGAGATAATGTTTAAATTAGATAAGACAAGATCTAATTTACAATAAAAAGAGTTCGATCTTTTTTCTTACATGAAAATGAGATCCTAAGATAGTGAGCCTCTCTGTATGGCCATGTAGGTTTTTAGTCTAGCTTCTGATCTGTAGGTCTCTGGGTTGAGTCCTTCTGTGGACAGCTTAGGGTTGAGACATCTAAAAAGGCTCTTTAATTGCATTGTCATAATATATATATATATATATATATATATATATATATATATATATATATATATATATAGATATATCTTTATTACCGGTTTCTCGTGGAATTGGGTGCTTTACAGGTTGCCAAAGCCAACAGCGAGAGAGAGAGAGAGAGAGAGAGAGAGAGAGAGAGAGAGAGAGAGAGAGAGAGAGAAAGAGAGAGAGAGAGAGAGAAAAAAAAAAGAGATGTATATAGAAGGGGAGGGGGGGGGGGGCAGGCATTCATTTCTCACCATAATACAATGAGAGAAGGTATGCCAAAGGCTTTTTCCAGGAATTTACTTTACGCCACCCGCAATAGAGCTCGACTCATGGACCTTGAGGTCAGGACTTGATTGCCAAAATCTGTAGACCACAAAGCTTCATAAAAAAGTTGAAGAATATATGACAAGATAAGGATAATTTTAATTCATTGATATCACTTGAAGTTTAAATTTAAAGTGTTGTTGTCAAATGAAGATTTAAATGCTTTTTTATTATTATTTGTTTTTAATCTGTAAGAGTGTGATAAGACAGAGCCTAACTCTAGAAAGGGCGTAACATTTTATATTTCAATTTCTCCATTTGTGTGCCAAATTCGGACAGCTATAACTGTCAATCTCGAAATTATAGGTTCCAGCTTTCTCCTTTTTCTTTGTAATGACAACATCCTTCTGAGCTCTGATGATTTCCGTGGTGCGAAATTTCCTATCGGAGAGAATATTATACGATTTGTTCTGGAATTTCTGCAACTCGTGGTCAGAGCAAGTCACAAACAAAGCGACAAACTTATTGAAGGATAAGTTTTTTCCTAACTCTACCTCAACATCATGTCCATTGATCACAACAGAAGTAGTATTGACAGGTTCGATTTTCTCAAGACTGAGCTCGTTTCCACCATGTTTTATCTTAGTATCTTCAGTACTTTTCCTTTTATCAATTCCTTTGTGCGACTTTTTTCGGCCATGGTCACCATTCTCTTCATTCATCTCTTCATTCATCTCTTGGTTTTGATGAGCACTTTCTATGTATTGCATTTCTTGGTTTTGAGAATCGTCAGAGCTGTGCAAACTATCTGAGCTTTGAGATGTACTATCGTCTCTATACGGAACTATTTGACTTCCAGGATCATTATCGATGAACGATATTGTTTTGCTTTGAGAGCCACTGCCACTAAACGACTTCGTTAGTTTTAGAGTATCATTCTCTCGGAACATTTTCGGACTTTGAGGCTCATTGTCCCTGTCTCTATTTAACATCTCTTTATTTTTTTCTCTGTATGGCATGTCTTGATTATGAGAATCACCATAGTTGTGGAAATTTTCTGAGCTTTGACTTTGAGGTGTACCGCCTGTATGCAGCAGTGTTTGACTTTCAGGACCATTATAGATGTTCGATAGCTTTCTGCTTTGAAAACTACTGCCACTAAACGACGTTTTTAGTTTTAGAGTATCACGCTCTAGGTAAATTTTCGGACTTTCAGACCTATTGTCTCTGTCTGTATTCATTATCTCCTGGCTTTGAGGACCACTTTCTTCGTGCAATATCACAATTTGAGAGCTACTATTTCTGCCTATATTCAGCATTTCTTGGCTTTGAGGACCACTTTCTCTGTGCAATAGAACACTTTGAGAGCTACTGTTTCTGCTTTGAGGATCGCTTTCTCCGTACTTTTTCACAGTTTGAGAGCTACTGTTTCTGTCTATATTGAGCATTTCTTGGCTTCGAGGATCGCTTTCTCCGTACATTTTCAGACTTGGATAGCTACTCTCCCTTCCTTTATTTGACATCTCTTGAATTTCAAGAGCACTTTCCATGTGTGATATTTGCGGCATTCGAATAAAACTGTCTCTGATCCACAAATTTGGATGTTGAGATCCACTGTCTCCATCAGTAATTCTTTCATTTTGGAAACCTTCATCTCTCTGCAATTGGTGTCCGCTTTGAGGACCACTCTCTCTATACGACATTCTTAGCCTTTGAGTCTCATCCTCATTGTGCATATTCGGTCTTTGAGAGGTGCTGTCTCTGCCAAAAATGTCCAGGTTTTGTGGGTCATTGTACGAAATCCTTATGGGTGCATTGGCTCCGTCTAATGTATTTTGACTCTGAAAAGTACTGACTTCGTATAATAACTTCGGGGTTTGAGGATCACTCCCGCTATTTTTATCTAGCATTTTTAGGTTCTGGGAATGGCTTGTTCTGTAAGAAAATTGTTCAGTTTGAGGATCAGTTTTACTGTATGATTCACGTTGGCTTTGAACACTTGTCTCTATATTCGAAGTGTTTTGCCCTCGAGGATCTCTGTAAGAAAGGTTTTGATATGAAGAGACACTGTTTATTGGCAATATAGTTTGGCTTTGAGGAGCACTGCCTATGCTTGACATTTTCGGGGTTTGGAGATCACTTCCTTTATGTGATATTGAATGCCTCGAGGAGTCATTTGTTTCATGCAAGATTTTTGTACTTTTTCTGTGAGATGATGCTCGAGTTTGAGAATCTTTTTCTTTGTATGGCTCATAATGACCTTGAGAATTTGCTTTTCTATACAAGGTATTTGGCCTGAGAGAAACACTTTCTCTGTTCGCAATATCCTTGCTCAGAAGACGACTCGTTTTATGGCTCTGTGACCCATTTTTTATGTTGACGGTTTTTAGGCTTTGTGAATTACTGACGCTATAGAAAGACACACTTTGACGTTTTGTATCCACTTCCTTCTTCGACATTGTCCGAGTTTGGAGATCTTTTTCGTTAAAATGTGAAGATCTAAGACTTTGAAAACTATCATCTCTGGATGGCAATTGCTGGCTTTGAGCACCATTATCTTTATTAGATTTATTATTGTGAGAATTAATGCTTTTGTATGATAATTTCGATTTTTGACCATCGATACTTTGAAATGACGTATTGACTCTATTACTATCACTTTCAATTTTGAACATTTCTTTGCTTCGATTTTGGCTATCTTTGGTTTCCATTCCAAGGCCATGAAAACTACTCGCTCTATCTGTTATCTCTTTGCTTTCGTCATCTATGTTTGAATTACCCATGTCTTTGCCTCTATTGTCATGGTTGATAATTGAATGAAATTTTGCCTCACTTCTGTTCTCATGTATCCCCCAATTGCCTACCTCGTCGTTAAGGCTTTTATATTCAAAATCCAATCTCGAGTTAAAACTTTGAGTTTTATCCGTCTCAGTGTTCATCAACGATTTAAGTGAGCTACAAGATGTTGAACTTTCGTCATCTGACCTTATAGTATGATATAAGTCTGAGTCATTATTATCATTCATGTAATGTTTGGAGTTATTACCACCTCTGTCTTTATGGTCATCACTGTCTTCAGGAGACAAAGATTTAAACTCCTCGTCCATCTTCTCATTGTTCGTGTCCGGAACATTAAATTTGTCTCTTGTGTCATCAGAGTCTAAAACTGAAACAAATGCTTCTCCTTCTTCTATCCCTCTTTCATATGCGTGGATGAATTTGTCAGCAATGCTTGAACTAATTATTTCTCTATTAACCCCATCTTTTCTTTCGTCATCAACATGTCCGCCGTAATGATTCTTTTTGCGGCCAGGGCTTAGTTTCTTTATCTTTAACCACTTATAGTATTTTCTCTCTTTCTTTTGTCGATTGAACCCTCTCCAATCCTTCTTCTCTGACACGATATCCGTTTCCCCTCTTTTGAGCAAAGACTGATTATCATTCTGTAAAAGACTTATATCATTCTTGGAATCCCTATTGCTAACGTTAGGCTTTACCATTTCCACCTTTTTGGAGTGATAATTTGACTCGATTGTTACATTCCTGAAAAGAGGGGGTTTATTTACCTCAATGTGTCTGTTGAAATTTATATCATGGTCTGATTTGGGATTTAAAGAACATATAGGTAAAATCGTGTTGTCAGAGCTCAAAGAATCCATACTGTTTTCCACGACCTTGTTCTTATTCTTTTTTACGTATGTTCTTTTTCGGTGGTGAGCCACGGAACGTGACTTCACCCATCGCCCATTAGAAGTCAAATCTTTGGCCGTGTCAGGAGTCGTCGGTATGTACGGAGACTTAAATACTCCCGATGGATTCATGAAGTAGCTTACCCCTCTGTCCAGCATTTCTTGCGAGTCACTGCCAATAGCTATATTGTTATCTGATGCTGATACCGAGAATGGAAACATAAAAGAGGACTTTTGTTGCTTTGCTCTATGTTTTGAGTTATTATCTCCGACAGTTTTATTAGGTATATTGATAGTCCCCGGGTATTTTTTGTTCTCCATTTTCGAATTTTTTAAACTTCCGTTCTCATCTTTGAGTTCTAGTCTCCCATTCACTGGCATGGTATGTGTAGTCTCTAAAGATTTTTTTGTCCTTAGAATTATTACTGTAAATTTTAATGGTTTCTATAGGTTCCACATTCGCAACGCCAGATAATAATATAGTCTCTCCTTGTCGACCATAGTGTCTCGGGGTTTTAAAGAGCAATCTCATGCTCAAAACCATCTGATAAACTGTTGGAGTCGACTTTTTTATCTAGTTCTTCTACCAATATACAGCATTCAAATATGTAGTCCTTTAATTTACAATGGTAGCGTCTAAAAATGGACCAAGAAAGTGAGTAAAGGAAAGTTAACATAATATGAATTATATGCACATGGGGAAAAGTAACTTTAGTATTATTATGACCTAATGTACTATTGTTTAACTATGTTTTAGAGTCCAATTTTTGTATCACAAAAAAAGAGCGTTTATTAAATCACATTGCAATTTATCAGTCATGACGGGGATGGCGAACATTTTTGTAAGACGACTTGAGATTTCAACTTCGGAAATGTTGCAAAGCAGTAAGAAGGAATAATACAGAATGTTACTGGGACAATCGGGAGAAATCAAGCTCTTAAATTCTCGAAATAGAACCAGTTCTCACCAACCTGCCATGATTGAACATCGCCGTGTTGTCTTCTACTGTTTACAAGTCACCTGCTATTTTAAACAAACAAAAATATTATCTTTGTGAAATGATTTTGTAATTTCTTTGATTTCAATTCTTTACTCACGAAAACAACCCTCGAAGAGAGAGAGAGAGAGAGAGAGAGAGAGAGAGAGAGAGAGAGAGAGAGAGAGAGAGAGAGAGAGAGAGAGAGAGAGAGAGAGAGTGTCCTTATACTATACTTGGCCATAATTTATGCTAAATGGCCAGAGGCTGAGGTTGCAAAAATTTCCAATGTTGGAGCCACCGGCTATTCTATTTTATGGTCAGGTTCAAAAAAGAAAGAGCACGTAAGGGATCAGAGCCAGACAGGTCAACCCCGAGTAACAACGGCCTATGATGATCGAACATTTGCTCGACACACAACCAACTCCTCTCTTATGCCTCTGACATCGCTGTGGAAAACAGCCTTTCAAGTTGGACAATGTTAGAAAGACTTGCAACTGCAAGACTCAGAGCGGGAAGGCCCTCTGTGCTACCTCAAATAAATGAGAATATGACTTTGTTGCTCGAGTGCCCAGTAGTAAATCCAGACCCCAATCTTATTGAGAACCTGTGAGATCTCCTTATAAGACATACAAGGGAACAACAGTACAAAGCAAGCAATGCTTCCGAGATTTGGACTATGTTGAAGCAGTATGGAATGCGTCACCGCAAATGACATATCCGCTTGATAAATTCTATGGGGAGACTTGTACGGGCCGTTATAGGAAATTATGGTGACATACGGGTAACTGACTTTACTGACTTTGTTGCGTCAAAGCTTTTCTCATATTCCGAAGCAGTGAAACCCCATGTGTGTCTTTGGGTCGTCGTTATTTAAATGTTTATGCATTTATGTTGATGAAGTTTGGCTCACATATTATTAAAGAGATATTGCTCGATTCTGTGATATGACTTTTTACTTCTTAAAACTCAAATGAATTGACCCAAAACAAGTGTATAAATTAACTTTTGCATACGTCTGTCGCACAAAACCAATTATAAAATATTATGAAATACTTTTTAATCTGATATTTTGAATGAGGATTTTTTTTTTTCACGAAAAAATAAAATCATTTCAATTCTTAGAACAGGTTTCCACTGTTTTGACCTGACATATACGTCGACAACAACCTGACATTGTTTTCAGGTGAAATATCTCTATCATAGGGTTTATTGCTCAGAATTGTTCAGAGTGAAAATCTTCTGTTTCCGATATGTACTTATTTGCATATCTGAATATCTGATAACCCAAATTGTTTTGTGCTCATTGACTTAATAGAAATACCCTAAAACCACACCAAAAAAATGTATTTTGCAACAATGTTAAATGACACATATTATGATTATTGTGTCCGGCTATCAGATCCCCAAACATGTGCACGTCGTCGTTATCCCAGCCCATTTCACATCAATACATAATAATATAATAAATGACGTTCACGTCACTGTACTTTGTTGCCCTCTTTAGACGGTCAGAAAGGTGAACAATTCTTACCAAATCCTCTCAAACAGAATATAAATATTTAGGATTACACAAATAGTTTTGTTTGTCCGTTACGATTGTTTCGGCGAGCTAAAGTGGTACCTTAATCATTATATTTAAACCCATGATTTTAAAATCTTGTGCATGATGATATGATAGCCCACCACAATCAGGCTTAACAATCTTCTCAGTTTCTCAGTCTGAGTCAAATTATTGTAACTTTAAACTTAAGAAGGCATTTTTCATAAACAAATCCTTTCAGGTTGAATACAATTCTTTTGATTTGCTTTGAATTGAATCCTTGTATTAACTTAATATGACCTCACGTGAAAAATCACTCTAATCTAGTGTGGTAAATTACATCGTTTCTATAAATTCCAAGAAGTTTTTATGATAATTTTTTTTTCGTTCATTCGCCTCGGGTTTAGTATGGTGCATTTCCTGTATTGATTTATTAAAATTGTCTCCTTTTCTTTGGATTATAGTGTGAAGATTTGCAAAGCAGAGATTCCAAAAGCTTTGATCTTGTCTTTGTTATTCATCATCACTTTGCATTCATCTTTCTATTCCAAATGCAATTTTGTAAATCTTTATCTTCTTTTATTTATTGCTTGTTTGTTTGTTTTTTCAACAATTGATATGATTGAAGGGAAATGACATAGGTTTCAATCATGACTTTCTCCGGGAATAGCAGCTGTTGAAATAGGTAGCATCTTTTAAATATTTTTGGACTACAATAATCAAATGTGTCCGCTCAAAAACCGAATTTGAAAATAGAATTGCAATGGCCACGATTGAAATAGCAAGAACATGGTACTCCGTTCCTAACTTAAACTCTATAGGGCACTTGTTATATCAATCTTATTATGTATACGGTTGTGAAAGCTGGCTATTAACCTCAAATATCCTAAAAAGGATATGTACAATCTTTCAAAAACATTAAAGGCTGTAGGTGCATTTTCGGCATCATCCGGGCAGGCCGCACATCTAATGAAGAGGTTTTACAGGTTTCTCTAATAGGATCACAGAAATCGCGATGGTCAAAAGAAGAGGGGGCAGCGTGGCTCAGCGGTACGGTCTTTGCTACGTACCCAAAAGGTACCGAGTTCGACTACCCGCCTCGTTGTGTGGCCTTGAGCAAGTCACCTCGCCCTAGCTCACTTTGCGGCGCTGCACTGCGGCTGACGCCTGGGCTATTCCAGTCTTCCCTTGGAATAGACCCTTGGACAAATTTCCCCTTGGGGATGAATAAAACGAATTTTTTAAAAAAATTGTCTTGGTTAGGCCATGTTTCCGGCCATAAGGCATTGACGAAAACAGTTATACAAGAGACTTGTTGGAGGAATGGAGGGGGGGGGGGGAGGAGAAGGGGGAGGGGAGAGGAGAAAGGGGGGGGGGGGTGAGAAGATGGCAAACAAAATTATGCTAGATGGATAATGTTATGAACTGGAGAAGGATAGATAGATAGCCCGACACTTGTGAGGAAAGCTTGGGACTGATCTCCTCAAGGGTCACCTCAGTCAGGAGAATGGGGTGAGGTGATTGCAAAGATGGTGCTTCAAGAGAAATCATTGAGAAAAGAAGTGTAGCGAAGCATGGGCATTTTACTAGCATAATAACTTACTTATCCGAACCAGCGACCATCTGAGCTCTAGCCCTTCTGTTTTGTGTTATGACGTAGAAGTCTTTTGCAGGTGCTCCAGGATACCACACAGTGTGCCACTGACGCCCGAACCCGCCTGGTGGGAGGAACGTGCATCTCAGGTCCTCAAGTAGTTGACAATCAAACAAGTGGTGTGTTACTGTCCCATCGGGGTGTTGACATAAGGGGCAGAAAGGTAACATTAGCATGATAACAAAAACTTTGTCATTCAGGCACATGGAGTCGGAGTTTATCACGGTTTCTGTAGCGTGAAACAGACAATAGCAATTAATTGATTGTTACCCTTTTGATTGTATTTTCTGACAGATCGAATAGACCTTTCTACCCAATTACTACTCAGTGAACAACGGGTGGGAAAAATTAAATGTCGACTTCACCCGGTGCCAAGATGTGAAGAAGGGAAATAATGAAGAAAAACTTCCATTTCCCGTGCTATTTTAATAGTTACTTCCCTTATGTCAATGATGCGAAGAGTTTCCCTTTTTTTCTCACAATGAATCAATGTAGGTGTATGTATCTGATTAATTTAACTTAATTCTGCTCTCTGTTCAACAAATCAAGAACTTAGACCACGTCGTACATGGTATATAATTCGAATTTGATCAACCAGACATATACAAGACGTGATAGAGCAAGGTGTGTATGTGTGTTGAGGGGGCAAGGGGGAAAAAAAGGGGGTGGGGGTGTCTAGATGTGTTGGAACAACAGGTTTTTCGATTCCGATTCAACACAGCAATTTAATAATTTGATTCATTTACCCATACGTTTTATTTGTTTTAGTATGTATTTATAGAGCCTAATTAGGAGATTAATTAACATCAACTTGACCTTGTACATAGAATTGTTGGTACTTATTAAAAACCAAATGAAGCCTAAATTGTAATTACTGTTTGAATTAGAATCAAACATTATTAGAAGGATTGGCAATTTATTACTCATGAAAAAAAAAACAGTTTTGGATGCTTGTACTCAATTGGGGTGAGAAATTATTGTTATAACGTTATAAATAGGGCTACGCCCTTCACAAAGTGCCGTGTACTAAAGATGTTTTTCTGAGAATGGGCGCGGCTGTGATATCGACCAGTGGCGACCATGATGCCTTTCTTGAATACTGGGAGGGAACACGGAACGCTGGGACTGTAATTGTAATGGGTGGGTGTGGGCCGCTGTCAATCAACCAAAAACTAGGGCGGTCGCCGACCACTTTGCTTTGTGCAGATGTGTCCGCGATAAAACATAGTTCTTTGTTAATGGAATTAATTTGCATCACAGTAAAACTTCATTATTTAATTAGGTATCTGGTAAGACTAACAAAATCTTTTCAAAACTTAAAATGTTCTTAATGGTGCAAATAATGACATGATTAAGTGCGTACTAGTATGATATTAAGGTGTGTAGGTTGGCCTTCGTCATCAGCGGTCAAAACAACCATTCTTTGTGCTTCCGCTCTCGTTTGGCAAAGACAAGGAATAATGATGATTGTTTACGATTAATCACGGATTAATTATGGCATCTGGCACACCAAACAGGGTGAATACGGATTATATTAATGGTGTCACATCAGCACAGGTAGGTTTTTGATAAGTTTCAATCGAAAACACTTCTCACACACTAAGTATTTTGTTTATATTGCCTATAATTACGATGTGATCGCCATTTTTTCTAATCGACACCCCATTTCTGGCTCCGCCTTGCAGGAAACTCAACCCTCACCCCTTGCGATGCTAGCGGCCACTTGTAGTAAAATTGGATCGCCCGCCCAAACTGATGATGGAAATGGGCAAGGAGGGGATTCCACTGGAAGGGTGGTTGGGGCGGGGCAGGGTGTTGTCACTGTAAACAATAACAATGCAGAAACTATCGGTGCAGGTTGGGTCCAGCTTTCAAACGGGACGATTGTTGATGCATCTGGAAAACAAGTGAACGCTGGCAATGTTCAGCAAGTTACAAACCTAAGTAATAATGTTGCAGGTCAACTATTTGCTCAAGGCCAACAACTCGTTGCTACACCCGGTCCGAATGGCCAACTGACGTACAGTGTTGTACCCTCTTATCAGACAGTTTCGTTCGATGGACAAGAGACCTTGTTTATGTCACAACAAAATCTCACTGGTCAACAAGGCCAGGCGGCATCTGGGACCGCTTCTCAAGGAGTGTCCCTTCAAACAAACCAAACGCAGCAGCAAGCGCTGCTTACCCCCTCTGGTCAGTTGATTAGAACTCAGGGTTTAACAGCAGCAGCGGGTCAACCTTCTCAAAATGCGGCTACTCTCAATAGTAATTTGTTTCAAAACGTGATGGGAACGGCTGGTGTTGGAAATGTCGTGAACATTGGTGGAAACCTTGTTAGTCTTGGTGGTTTACAAAACGCAGCATCTGCAGCAACAGCTGTTAGACCAAATGGAAACTACATGCAGGCTGTTCAGATTCCTGGTTTTCAAGCTCTACAACAGATGCCCCAACTAATTCAAATTCCAGTCTCAATGAACGGTCAGACCGTTTTGCAAACAGTGCAGCTCCCTACACAGAATTTAACACTTCAAACACCATTACAAACTTTAAATGGAGGTGGTATAATGACCCTTGGTTCAAATCCACAATCCCTACAAACAATCATGGCAACTCAGGGGCAGACAATACCCCAAGCTGTTGCTATAGGTCATATGGAGGATACATCTGTGAATCAAACAAGTTCTAGTGTAGCAAATAACTTAAATAACCACAGCTCTCAAAATCAAACTGCAGATAGCAGTCAAAAGACAAGTGATGTGAACAAATCTGGTGTCATTCAAGTGGCCAGCCCTGCCAATCCCCAAACCCCAAATTCAAAGTTGTCTACAGTGATGTCAGCCAACAGCAGCAGCAGTAATAACAGCAATCTTCAATCTGTCAATGTAATCAACACAGCTCATGGCCAGGTTATTCTGTCATCACCCACGGCCAATCCGCAGCAACCATCACAATCCTTACCTACCCTCACAGTCCCCTCCTATCCACAAACCATCAACAGCAATGCATCACAGCAATCTGCAACGACTACTTCTACATCTCAGAACGCAGCAGTCCTACAGAACGTTTTGGCACAGCAACAGCAGCAGTTACTCCAGGGCGTAGCGAGTGCTCAGAATCTCAGTGCAGCAGCAGCAGGCATCCACCAGCTGGCAGGACAAAACCCAGTTTGGTTACAGGTAGCTATACTTTTTATTTTTAACACAATTGTTATTTTGATATCATATTTTTAAATATTTTTCATACATTGTGAAGTTTTGTGGTATGACACTTGCTTTCAGATCTAAAGTTTCCTGGTTCAGGTATATACTGTAAAGTTGTGTACTTGAAAAAGGCCAGTAACTCATATCTGATTTCTCTCGGCTACTTGTAAAAACAAAAGACAAATACAAAACTTGATGAGTGAGTGTCCAATTGTTTTGGTCTTCGAACTTTGAATGCTCTCCCTGACGTAATATTCATCAGATTGATATGGTTTTTGTTTTTAAATCCTAAATGAAGTCATGTCTTTTTAGGGAACAATTTATACAAATTTAAAGTTTTTGTTGTAAACGGGACATTGTGTGTGTTTGTTTGGTAAAGCTCTAAGAGGATCACTGTATATAATAAGTATATATATACATATTATTGTTATTATCATTTAAATTTTTAATTTTTTTATTTGAACTTTTATATAGCACAATATCCACAAAACGTGCTCAAAGCGCTTTACAAGGGGTCCCTGGCCAACAACAACGTTTAACATTTTGGTCAAGACACGACGCCTGTAAGGCGATATTAAATTTTTTTCGGACAAAGTCTTACTCCGTCAAAGTTTTACTCGCTATTAACGGCCAGGTACTCATTTTACACCTAAGTACGGTGAGAGAATGTGAGTAAAGAGCCTTTTTCAAGGACTCAACTATTCGCCGAGCGAGACTCGAACCCAGGACCTTCCGATCCGAAAGCGAGTGTCATACTACAAGACCACATAGTCGCACATTATTATTATTATTTATTATTATTATTATTATTATTATTATTATTATTATTATTATTATTATTATTATTATTATACAAGACATGCCCGAATTTACAATCTAGATCAGAGGTTTTAACCAAATGCACAATAATCAGTGTATGGCAAATACCAAACACACCTTCTAACTTTAAACAGCTTTTCTTTTGTATTTTGGATGGATTTCTTATTTGTTACATAAAAAATTGGAACACACCCTGTAACCTTCCATGAAAATATTCTAAAATCTAAAATATTACTACATCATTGCAAAATATACCCACAAACACCGTACCCTCTAAAATATTTATAACAATTTAAAAACCTTATTTTAGGGGTTTTTTTTATCTTATGTCCATGAGTTATTACTGTTTTAAAAAAAAAATTAAATATCTGTTTACAAAGACCTGTTTTCTGCACTACGAATGCTTGTAATAATGTTTTATAAATTTCTTAGGCTCAGCAGCAAGCTCTTAACCTCCAGTCTCCAAAGGCCCAAAATGTTCAGGGTGTGGCTGGTGTTCAGGCACTCCAGCTCCAAAACTTACCTGGGTTCCAGAATCTGCAAGCTTTCCAGGCATTGCAAGGGTTACAAGGGATTCAAGGACTACAGGTGATATTATCTTTGACTGCTTTCAGGCTTGTAAATCTTCCGACAATTTGTCGGATTTCTGACAGTACAATTTTACTCGATGTTTTCCATTAAGTGCCGACATTTGAAAAATAAATAAAAATTTGTCTTATCTTATTTTATCTTACTAGTAGTAGTAGCGTATGGCTACACCTCCAAATTTATTTCGTCAATACAGCTTCTACAGTCTTCCTCCCTACTAAAGGCTTAATAGGAATTATCCTTTAATTAAAAATAAAATTTGTAACGTCAAAAAACAGAACCAACAAAAAAGAAAATAAAAGAGTTTTACTTCCGTTTTGAACGCCGACTATAAAAAAAAAAAAAAAGACAGAACAAACTAGTCAGCTAGGTACGAGGGCTCTTTCTTAATTAACCGAAAAATGCCTGTAAAATCCGCGTTATCGTGCTATCAACAAAATTCTTGTACGTGTTCATACCTTGACTCGTCCTTCATTTCTCTACGTAACAGCCTGTCTGTCGACACACTTTTGCCAACGCCGCACCATGGAATAGATACCCTCTCGGAAGAAATTTCCGTCAAGGTTTTGTAGCCATTTCCGCACATGGTCAACAAGCTCTTCATCGACATCAAAGCGCTTTCCTGCCAGCTCACGTTTCAGTGGCCCAATGAGGTGATAATCAGATGGTGCGAGGTCTGGACTATGTGGTGGGTGTGGCAAAATCTCCCATCCATATTTCTCTAGCCAACCTTGCGTCACTCGTGCTGTGTGGGGTGTAGCGTTGTCGTGTTGCAAAATGACCCCGTTGGTCAACTGCTCTGGGCGCTTTCTGCGAATGGCCTCCCTAAGCTTGTCAAGAGTTTGGCAGTACCTTGCAGCATTGATTGTTTCTCCAGGTTGTAAGGTTTCGAACAGAATAACACCACGACTGTCCCAGAAAACAGTTCCCATTATTTTCTTTGCTGACAGCATGACTTTGAATTTCTTCGCGACAGGTGAGGATGGATGTTTCCATGTCATTGAATCTTGCTTTGTTTCTGGGGTGCAATGGTGCAACCAAGTCTCATCACCGGTGACTATGCTGTCAAGAAAAGTCACATCGTACCCTAGAAAGTCTCCGCCGGCGTTGGCAGTATGCCCGTGAACCCTGCGTGAGCTCTTGCTTCTTCTCAAAAGTTCCCCGCAGATGTCCAATCTTTGTTCTTTATGATTGTCTGTCAATTGCTTAGGAACCCATCTTGCGCTGACTTTTCTGTAGCCAAGTTCATCAAATACAATTCTATGGGCAGAAGTTTCCGAAATTTCAAGACTGCTTTCGATTTCATGAAGTTTCAACCTCCTGTCTTGACGAATAAGCTCATCAACTCACTTCACATTGTCTTCTGACGTCGCAGTTATCGAACGCCCTCTCCCTTCCCTGTCTGTCAAGTCGGAATGGCCGGCTTCAAACAAATTACACCAGTGATAGACTTGTGTACGGCTTATAACATGCTCACCATATACACTCTGAAGTTCTTTATGAATTTCGGTAGGATTCAGACTTTTGGCGTTCAAAAAACGTATGACAGCTCTGATTTCCTCCTTTGACCAAGTTTCAAGGTGGGCCGCCATCTTTAAAATCGTCTAGAAATTCATTGTGCAAAATGATGCACTTCATAATTCCTGGGAATATTCGTAAAGAAATAAGGAATATCATGTCGTTTACAGAATTAAAAAATCTCCACTGGTTGCTGAGCAATGGGCATTTTTCGGTTATTTCTGAAAGATCCCTCGTATATTATCATTCCACCTACACAATCCGCTAGACGTGGATATATTCACTGCCTACTGTGCCTTAGATGAGAGAGAGGGGTGACTGTCAGTAATCAACTAACACGCACAGCATATGTCAGATCGGGCCGTTTCTCTCTATTTTGCTACCAACACACACGTATTTCTCCAGTTGAGAATTTTCCTCCCTACAGTTTTTTTTGTTTCCGTTTGAAACACAACCGGAAAAATATAATGCGAAATAAATATTTTTCTTCGAAAGGTGATTTGACTTGCTCCCAGCAGAAGTTTTCTTTCCTTACATCCATGATTGTTCACATTTTTCTCTTTTTCCTCCTTCACACATGAACACACATCCTCCTCCTCCTCCTCTTCCTTCTCCTCCTCCACTTCTTCTTCTTCTTCTTCTTTTTCTTCTTCTTCTTCTTTTTCTTCTTCTTCTATAAGAATGAATCCAAATATATGAAAGAATCAGCTGAAAAATTTAACTTAAACAGGAGCGAAGATAAGTCAGCTTCTCATGTCAAGCACTAGATACACATCCTTCAAAAAGGTAGGAATTGTCTCTTCCTTTCATTTTACAACTAACTCAGACCTGGGACCAGAAATGTGTGTACTCTCTCAAATAATTTGGATTTTTTTTTTTAGGTACTATAAAATATGGACCTGTATTAATTGTAAATGAGTTAGGGAAAGTGACATGATTTGACTAGTAAATTACCGTGTCCTTTATGTGTTGTGTTTATTAATTAATTCATATTTTTGTCCTGTTGGTCTATTTTGGTGTGTTCAAAAAGTTACAATTTTTTCACCACAGCCATATACAGTACAGGCTTGTACTTTTTCACCACTGGTGTCCATGCTCTCTCTCTCTCTCTTTCTCTCTCTCTCTCTCCTTTCTCTCTCTCTCTCTATCTCTCTCTCTCTCTCTCTCTCTCTCTCTCTCTCTCTCTCTCTCTCTCTCTCTCTCTCTCTCTCTCTCTCTTTAATACAACTACAACCACAAAAGGATCAATGTCTTTATCACATCCAGTATCGAGAGCTTAAACTGCTGCCTTCTGCTTACATGGATGATCCTGAGGAATCAGAAAATTCTACATCATGTAGTAGAACACGTAAGTAATTAGATTTATGCGTGTCATATGCTGGTTGGATTTTTGAGGTATTTGTAGAATTTTGAGTACTTCAATTTTGCTTCTATTGTGTTATAATTACATTCATTTTATTTTTCAGGCCATCACATCCCAAGGACAGCTGGTCAATGGAAATGGCCTTTCCGGAATGAATACATTGACATTGGGAGCTACAGCTTTGCCTCTATCCACTCAGCAAATGGCAGCCATACAGACAACAAACTCACAGTCAGCCGTATCTCAACAAGGACTAGTTGGTATGGGAGCTTCATAAGTACTTGATCTGTATCTGTAAAGTACTGCTTAAGTCTCCTAGTGGAGTATCACTCGCAGGGAGATATGATAATGGAGTTTTAAAATTAATTCTGTGGTTACTTGGTCTACTACTAATAAACCTGTAAAATTTGAATCACTGTTTCCTTGGAAGGAGCAGAAATCGAACTCTAAATCTAAATTGAAACAAAAAGATTCACACTCACGACTTTGGATTTTTGTACAGTAATTGAGTGGATTTTTAAAAACTTTCCCTTTTTACTAACTAGTCTAGTGATTTGGTCTTCTGCTTTACAGTGTGCCAAACATCCCTTCTTCTGGAGGGCTCTGGGCGCATAACAAACGTTCATCCCTAATACAGTACACAAACAATGCAATAATACACACAATTAAAGGAAAGTCTGACTGAATAAAAATGTCTTCGATCACCCGTAAACTATTGCTTCAGGTTAAATCCTCTCATTGCTGTGGTCCAATGGTAGCACATCTGTAAAGTAATCAGGGGGTCCGAGGTTCAATTCCCATTAAAGCAGGCTGATTTTTTTCTATTATTTTTCTCTCTGCTTTGTCTGGCACTGTTTTATTCACACATTTCTTTTTGGATTTTTCTTTTTAGTGCTTCTATGCATTCCACAGTTTCCTGCATCTTAAAATTGTGCGGCTATGTGGTCTTGTGGTATGACACTCGCTTTCGGAACGAAAGGTCCTGGGTTCGAGCCTCGCTCAGCGCATAGTTGAGTCCTTGGAAAAGACTCTTTACTCACATTCTCTCATCGTACTCGAGTTTAAAATGAGTATCTGGCTGTCAACAACGTTGTCTTGTCGGAAAAAATTGTAATATCGCCCAACAGACGTTATGTCTCGTTCTACAGGTTACGCGTTTCTGTTGGTCAGGGAACCTTTGTAAAGCGTTTTGACTCATTTAGTGGATATTACGCTATATAAAAGCTCTATTTTTTAATATTCCCTTAAATATTTAATTTTTTTTGTTTGTGTTCCTTTCCAGCCGCTCAGATACAGCAAGATCCAAATGATCCTACGAAATGGCAGATTGTGCCACAGCCATCGGGGCCTCAGCAAGTCACCATTAATCAGGCCACATCCAATTCAACAGCTGTCTCTTGTGGCTCCACCCTCTCCAACAATGATTCATCCACAAATTCTTCTGGAAGGAGAATGAAAAGATTGGCATGCACATGCCCTAACTGTGTGCAAACTCCAAAGTAAGTCTGTCTGGGGTTATTTATAGTTAATTCAATACAAATTTTTTACCTTTCACAGACCTGTAAATCCTTCAACTATGATCGAAATTCCGACTCACCAGTATTGGTCAATAGTTGATTCACATCAACCTGTGTAATGTAGAAAAAAAAACAGAGAAAAGTAGTCAAATTTCGCCCCAAGTGTTCTATTTTTACTATTTTTGTTGTTCATCCTCCAGCTTCATGAAGCATTGTTGATGAGCAAGCTTAACACGGTAGCTTCCTTTGTCAACAGGAAAAATACATATTCTAACGTGGTTGGGACATGTCTTATTACTGGCACTGGTTGGCGTACGCATAGCTATATCCATAAATCATGAGTGTTTACATATTAGAGAAGGTGGGGGATTGGACTCCAGCTTTCCGGGGCAATATAAATGTTGCTGCTCGAAGCTTGAAGAAATAAATAACGCGGGTGGTTGGATGGGAGCATCACCCTTGAATCATATACCTATGATGTTCGCATGGGTGTACGATCCGATAGTGATGTCGTTTCTTCTTCTCTTTACTAGCCTATCCTGCTTCTTTGGTTTGTGATTGTATTTTTGACAGGGGATATTTTTTTTCTGTAAATCTTCTGCCTGTTTATCCTTGGTTATTTATAATTTAGCTTATGATATCTTTAGGTTATGATTTTGATTTACATTTGTACTATTTTTGTTAGTGTTAGATTGCTTGTTTTTTTGTTTCAGCGGTCTCTCATATAACCTCAATTGTGTTGGAAGAGACCTAAAGCAACAAACAAAAAAAAAACAAAAAATAACAATGTGAAATTGAATGTAAGCTTCAATTTAATATACAAAAACAGATAAAATGGACGAATAACCATCTTAACAATGCCACTACCACATGATCTCATTTGTCTGTAATGTTTCATTCATCCTGTTTTGTTGATAAAGGGGAAACCTGAAACATTCGTTTTATCTGTTTTAATTAAATTGAAGCTTACATTCAATTTCACATGTAATTTATTGCTTTCGGGGATAGGAATCCTGAGTCTTAGTTTCAGGGTCAGAGATTTTTTTTTGCAACAGCATCCGTGATGGAAATCTAAAACAAATGTTTGAGATTTCCATACTGCACTGTGTACATAAGATATAGGTTTATTGGCATTTACTCTTAGGTCACCACTATATACTACCAATGCATCTTAAAATACAAGTTTAATGAGAGAATTTTACTAAAGCGTGTAAATAAAAGATAGATTCACGTTGAACTTTTTATCTGCAGCAAAAGATATGACCAATGGAACTGTGTCTTGTTGAAATGATTTGCCTGTGGTGTTATTTTTACATTTTCTTCTTCTCTTCTTTGTCATGTAGAAACATCAAGTTTGAGGACTGAATTACATTTGATTTTAAGATAAATTAGTAATTGGGAAAAAAATAGTAATTAATGAAAGATTGTTGAACATGTCATATAAGGAACTTTGGTGCTTAAAGATGTCACCGAATGCACAATGATACCAAACAATTAAAAAAAGATCAGGGCTGTCAAATTCTTCTGCTGCTGATGGTAGATGATTCCATTCCATCGTCTGATTGAAGATGGGTAGAAGGAGTTGAGGTGGGCTTTTGATTTTGATGGGGGAATCGTCATCTGATGTATGTGTCCTCAAGTTGGTCTGGAGATGTGCTTGGTGGTATATGGGAAATCGACTTATATTCGTTTATGGTAGCTCATACAGAGGGTGCATAGTTTTGCTCTTGTTTTATGTTGTTTTTGTTTGTTTGTTTTTGGGGGGTTTTTTGTTGGTTTTTTTTCCCCCCAATTTGCTTATAGTTAACATGCACATAGATATGTTTATTAGTATTAGAATGTGTCTCCATTTCTTTCTATCTACAAAAGGAACTCATCCAATGGAGAAAACAAAAAGAAACTGCACATATGTCACATCACAGGGTGTGGGAAAGTCTATGGCAAGACCTCTCATCTAAGGGCCCATTTGAGGTAGGAATAGTTGGGTGGGAGTGGAGAGTCTGTGTCCAAATTAGCATTAGTGTATTTTATATCATCCAACCATTGACAGAGTTGTTTGTTTCAGATTGTGGGATGTCATTTTTTTCTTTTTCCTTTTTTTCGGTTATTTTCTTTTTTTTTTTCTTTTTTTATTTATTTCTATCTTTTTTTTTTTTTTTTTTTTTTTTTTTTGGCCGGGGAGGTTGTTCGTTTTATTTATTCATGGAAATTGCTGAATGCTGATTGTTTTGTCAACTTCATAAATAAAAGATTGTTGATAAATAATAGTAATGATAAGAATAACAGTAATTCTACTAACCACTGGTAGCATTACTACTACTACTACTACTACTACTACTACTACTACTACTACTACTACTACTACTACTACTACTACTACTACTACTACTACTATCACTAAATATAATAATAATAAAAATAAAAATGATTATGATGATGATGATGATAATGATAATAATAATAATAATAATCATAATAATAACGATGATAACTGATTAGAAGAAATTATATTATTTTGAAAGCACAGTTTGCTAATCATTTAAAGAAGTTATAGTTATAATTTAATAAGTTTTGGAAGATACAATTCTCACAGAAAATAGTTTATACTTTAGAATAATAAAAGTAAGAATTTAACATGAAGAAGATAATTCACAAGTTGGCAGATCTGTTGGTAAAGTAAAGAAAGTCTTTTGAAGTGCCTATGCCTTATTTTTCATTATATTTTATTTGTTTTCCACGTTTATTTGTGTATTGTTGTGCTGACGAAGGGTTTGTACCCGAAACGTCCATCGTCTGTTTTGTTCCCATACGAAGCCTTTCCATTTTCACTCTTTCGTTAGTATTTTACTATGCCTCTACATTATCTGCAGAGGTTATGTTGTTTATGTATGATGTGTGATGGAATTTTTAATATTCATTTTATTCATGTCATTATTATTATAAGATGATAGATATTAACAATTTGGCTGGTTTTTTCGGATTTCCTTTCCTCCAGGTGGCATTCTGGTGATCGGCCCTTTGTGTGCAGCTGGCTGTTCTGTGGCAAGCGATTCACTCGGTCTGATGAGCTACAAAGGCACAAGAGGACGCACACAGGTAAAAAATTTGTGACATTGGTTGTTTTTTTGTTTTTTTGGTTTTTTTTTTTGTTTTTGTTTTTTTTTTACAGCTTCTTCTTGTTCTTGTTCTTGTTCTTCTTGTTATTTTCTTCTTCTTGTTCTTGTTCCTGTTCTTGTTCTTGTTCTTGTTGTTGTTGTTCTTCTTCTTCATTACTGTCATCATGTATGCCAATTTTCCATATTATCCCAAGATTACATACGCATGATGTTCCAGGATAGGCATGTTGGGTTAGGTCTGTGATCCAGGCTTGGGCATTTGAAAGTGATTTGGGAATTTTATCAATTCATGGACCATTGAATGCTTTTATCTTCTGTTAAAGAAATACAGGAAAATGAGAAAAGATACACAAAATGGAAAAAAAAACCCAATTTTTTAAGAAGTTTGATAAGGAATGTAGTATTTAGTGTACTAAGATCTAATGTTCCACACACGATGATTTGCAAGTCCTGTGCAGAGCAGATATATCGACGTCGCTCTCATATGGACATGACATCAAAGTCCCCTTTTTTTCACTGAATAACATTTGTAAATAAGATCTCCGAAAGACAGTTATATTAATTTAGGCAATAATTGATCTTAAAAAAAAATATTTTGTAAAGAATAAAATATGAACAAACCAACAACAAAAACAACCAACCCAAATTCAATTTAATTTGTAATTGGCTATCCTGCAGTAAGATAAAACAACAGCAATGAAAATGCAGATATTTCCTGTGAGGTAAAGTAACAGCCAATAGAAATACGAGATTTTGTCATCATGAGATTCATCATTGATCAGAGCTATAACTAGAGGCCAGCGCTGAAGTTTTGTCCTGGGCAGAACCAGCATTTCTTACTACCAACTGATAACAGTACTGGGAATATCCTGTATTACTTGACTTTAAATAAATAGGCTAATGAGAAATGCTCACCATTTTTTTATATTTTGATTTTTATTCCTTTTTTAAAAAATGAATATCTTTTCTAACTTACTGGTATTGATGACTATTTCCATTTTTAAAAATAAAAGTAATGAAAAGTTAAGTGCTATATGTAATGTAAATGTTGGTGCTCGAATGTACAAGTTGGTCATGCCAAATGAATGTAAATGAATTATACTGCGAATATTGAATATATGACACTTATTTATCTTAACAACGCCACTACCACATTATCTCATTCATGTGTAGTGTTTCATTCATCATGTTTATTGATAAAGGGGTAGAAACCCCAAACGTCCATTTTATCTGTTTTCGTAATAAAATTGAAGCTTACATTCAATTTCACGTTGTTATTTATTTGTGCTATATGTATGACCCTAACATTTGTCTATCTCGTCAGGTGAGAAGAAGTTCCAATGTCCAGAGTGTAACAAGCGATTCATGCGCAGTGACCACCTGTCAAAGCATATCCGGACCCACAACACGAAGAGAGTCTACATGGATGGAAACCCCACACAAGGTATGCAATAGTAAATTGAACATTGTTAAGACGACAAGAAAAAAAAGAGGTTTTATATAGTGATGGTGCAATATCCACTAAACGTGCTCAAAGCGCTTTACAGGGGGCCCCTGGTCAACAGCAACATTTAACTTGTAGGACGGGACATGACACCTGTTAGGCGATATTACAATTTTTTTTTTCAGAGACAATGCTGTTAATGGCCAGGTTCTCATTTTACACCTGAGTATGGTGAGAGAATGTGAGTAAAGAGCCTTCTCCAAGGACTCAACTATGTGAGGCTTGAATCCAGGACCAATCCGATGGCGAGTGTCATACCACAAAACCACATAGCCGCACAGTAATAGTATATATAGTAATATTATTACATAGTGGCCAACACTCCCGATTTAGCAATCCAGAGAATTTGAAAAAGCAAATTAAAACAAGGAACAGAAAAAGCTCTAAATCTAGATTATATTATTATTTGTTATTCCAAACATTCCGCTGTTTTGGGTCATGACGGTTATGTCCGTTAGGTTGTCCTGTTTTAGCTCTTTGAGGATGATTAAAGATTTTATATATTTAAATTATTATATATATATATATATGTATATATATGTATGTATATATGTTTATATATTCTACATGATATAAAGCAAGTTGATATTCCTGGGCATAAGGTTCTGGTAGGATTTTAGAGAGCGGTTTGAATTTTGTATATATGACTGATTTCCTTTGACGCTTTGATGGTAAAACCTGAGAAATATACCACAGACCCACCACAATCGGTATATACAGACTGTTTCAAGCTGAAGTATGGCCAAATTTGATTTTTATTGTTAAATTTTAGATTTGAAATCAGTGAAAATGTGATTATTTTACCTAGAAAGGGATAATTATATATATATATATATATATATATATATATATATAATATATATATATATATAAATTGGACTATTCTGTGTCAATTCTCAAGTATTTTAAGGGGCAGTTGATAACTTTTTAATATAAATAAATGATGCTTTTTGGGTTTATACAGATTCCTCCGTATTCAGTTCGGTTTTTTTTTTTTCTTTAATAATATAAACATTTTTGTTAGCTCTTTGTGGCAGGTCTGCTGTTATATGATTGTACATACTCATTTTATTTATTTATTTATTTATTTATTTATTAGAGCCTGATCTATATCCACAGAGATGCTAAGCATGGAATGCCACATCTTGAATGCAAATGGTGACAACGGAGATGAGGAAGAAGAGGAGGAGGACGATAGGGACGTGATGGTGGTACAAAGAGAAGGAGAAGGCAAAGTCTATCAGGTGGACATGTCAGAGGAAGAAGAAGATGAAGAGGATGGCGGAGACGACGACGGGGAAGTCAAACTAGCCCTTGTGACGTAGTATAGCGACTCACATGTGATAAAGTGGCAGATTGTGGTTATGCCTTAACAACTCCACACTCGACTGTAATGGTGGCGAGAGTGATAAGAGGGATGGTAAAATTTACCATTACCAGCAAAAAGGGTAAATGATGAAAAGTTAAAACAATACGAAAGATAAGTGTTTCTGGCACACACTTTGGTCAGCACAAAAAAAAACAAAAAACATTTAGCAAAGAAATGTTTAAATTTTAACTTTCTTTATGTTTATAACTATATTTGTGCTGAAGTTAGCATACTTGAAACACTTAGTAGTTATAAGTTTTATGAAATGTATTGTCCCTATTTAAAGCTATTCTACTATAAATTCTAGTATTACCTTTTTGTCACCATAATTGTAATAATAGTGTTGCCCTTTGTGATTTAAGGCATGTTTCCCCATTACTCAATACGCCCAATTGCAGTCCACCTTGGATTTTATAACTCAGCACACAATACTACCATCTCAGGACAAAGTGACATATCTGACCACATTGTAATTTGTGTTTTAAATGAAATGATTCCTACCCTATATCCATTTTGTGTCAAGGACATGATCATAAATTGCGGTTTGTACTGCTAATCAAAGCCATTAAATTGATGCGACAAAGGAACACAGTGACAAAGATACTACTTTCAAATGAGTAAATAGACAGTGTATCAAGTAAACTCCTGTTTGCTATGCTTTTGTCCCTGGTAAAGATTGATCTATAAATTAACAGCCCTCATAATCAAAACCGGCAAGGTACTTTACAACAATAAAATCAAGGTCTTAAAACTTTGAAAAATGTTGTGCGTAATGAATTTCTTGAGTTGCATATTTATTGTGGATACTCAAAGACTAACATTTTTTTTTTCAACTTCATGTATATCTTTTTATAATAATTATTGATATGTTGCTTTGTCTTGTGATGACAGAATTGCACCCATTATTTTGTTGAACAACGAAGATCACATCCTTATTTTCTGTATTTAAAATTTTTTTTTAATGGTGTTTTGTAAGATTGGTGTTGCTTGTGGGTTCTAGATGATCATAATTATTAGGTGTTGTGTTTTTTTTTTACCGATGACGTTGAGAGCGTTGCGGTGGTTCCAACTCCTAATCAATCTCCCCCTTTGAATATTTTCTTGACATTGATTTGACTATTGACTTCCCATTTGTCTTTCTACTCAATCACAGAATTTGTTTGTCTGTGATTGTGTTTTTATTTTTTAAAGATCAGCCCTATGGGATATTTCCATGAGACTTGGGTTCTTGTTTTGTTTTTGTTGTCTGTATTTCTTTTTTTTTTTTGGGGGGGGGGGGGGGGGGGGGGGGGTTGATTTCATTTTTGAATATGTAATGGGGTGTTTCCATGACTTTATTTGTATAAACAATAATAGTATATATTTATGGGTGTTAGTTTGTGTTGTCTTTTTTTTTTTTTTTGTGCCTGTTAGTGTGTATGGTTGTACATGGACAGTTTTACCACTTTATTAGTTTATTATTAAACAACAGTAGCCACCCGTAGTTTAAACAACAGTAGTCGGCCACAGTTGATATTAACTGTTGAAATCTGGTGGTCGACTTGGCAAAATTCACCATGACATCAGTGACTATTTTGATGTATGTGAACACTGTGTAAAGAGTGTTTGCCATAGCTCCGGTCGGAACAGAGGTGTCATGCAAGCGATGTGAGATAGATCCTCCCACGACATGAGATGCAATTTCAGAAAGGTCGTCCATGCTGATGTCGGCCTTTTCAGTGATGAGAAGTTTGAACAGTTCTGTCGCCACAAGCTCAGGATTGAAGTTAGACCAACTTCTTGAGGGGCGTTGTCATGAAGTCTATGGTGATCACTTCGAGAGACGACTTTTTCGTGCGTGTGGAGGTCTTTGATCCCAGGTATGGCCTGTACGGACCTCTCACTAAAACCGGATGTGTGACAGGACTCACAGAATACAGAATACTATTTCCTACATCTGTCTGGTCTGTGCATAAACTGCTCTGACGGAGCAGGCATAGTTACTCCAAAGACATCAATCCTCCATGTGAGTTATTTCTTTTTTAAAGAGTTTAAATAGATTTGTCTCGATCTATGTCGACCATATTTTGTGAATGTGTTTGGCTACAATATTTTTCTTTCATGTTTGCTGTGGTTGGAAAATACCCTAAAGACAGGAGAATGTTTGGCTCCTTGGAATTTATGCCAGTGTGTCATTTTTGTGTTGTTTATGTTCTTCCTTTTTTAAAAACTCTATCCCACTGTAATTAAATCACTGATACTGCTGCATTTAGAAGTTTAAATTGCACAAATTATGAGGCAGCTGGCACAAAAATGACCGCAATGAGCTAAATTTTGTGGAAAAGAAAGTAACTCAGCTTGTGGTTCAAGATAAAGATTTTCAAGATTAAAGGTGTTCTTTTATAGAAATAAATCTTTATTTGAATCGAAATAATTCCAAAATTACCAAAACAATTCAACAATATTCCACCTATAAGTTACAGTTTTATGTTATGATTTGAGTCAAGTCATTACTCCTAGTGCAATGAGGTGAGCAATAAAATGATCCTAAAAGGAGGGCAATTACCTTTCTGAAATTTTTTAACAATTCTCTCTTGATGAGCAGTGGCTCGTGAGGTTAGCGTGTGCCACCTGTCTTATTCTTATCCTGTATGAAATTGGCTTGCCACCCTCCCAACAATGACCTTTAATCCTATTATTATAATCTGTTTGAATATGTGTTTGTGAGAGATTTAAAGAGAAAGTGTATGCGTGCATGATATTAAGGTGTTAAAATTGATGCAAGCCCCTTTTTTCTCCACAAAATAAAAAAAATGGAGAGATGTTTTCATTGTTGAGCTGAGTGCGACTATAACTGAGGATTCCAGTCTAACGAGATGTGACTGTACTGTGATGGATTGTTAATGTTATAGAAAATGTATTTTTTGCTGTCGCTGAATAAATAAAATAACTATACTATGATTTCCTAATCATGTTGGTTTCCGTGTTTATTTATGTGTGGTCCTTTCATGGTTTGTGGTATGACTCTTTATCTTCCTACCAATAGCTCTCTGGTTCGAGTCTTGCTTTGGGCCCTTCAAATTTCAGAAGCCAGTTCCGTTCCATACCACAAGATCACAAAGCCACATAATACCTGCGTCTGTTTTACGGCATTAGAGATACATTTAGTTCATAAAGTAAGACTAAAGGGATTGGTTCAAATAAGGAACAAATGTAGATTCCCAAGACTGTGTTGAAATTGAAGCCGTGACCTCAAGAAGTCGGGGAGAGAAGGCTCTAATTAGACTAAGCTTTGAAGCGACATTTTTTTGGGTCGTGGATAGCTCATACGGTAGAGTCACGATCTTCCTGGCCAGGCAGAGTTGTCATACCACAGTAAGGTCGGGGGTTCGAGCCCCTGTTGCCGCTGAGTGGTTTTTATGCTCTGTCTTCTTCTGGCACTTTCCTACTCACTTCATTTCTTGTAATACTCCCTTTTATGAATTTAATATTCCCAAGAGCATACTTCAGGCTGTCCATGCGTCAGGGTATGTGGTAATCGTACATATTCCTCTCTAAAAACTCAAATCTTCTTCAATTGGGATGTAAATAAATACATAGTACTTTAAGAAGAAGAAAGAAAGAAATGAGCTTTTTCTATAGCGCAATATCCACTAAATGTCCTCAAAGCGCTTTACAAGGGGTCCCTGGTCAACAGCAACATTTAATATATAGAACGGGACACAACGCCTTTTAGGTGATATTGCAATTTTCCGGACAAAGACAACGCTGTTAACGACCAGGTACTCATTTTACACCTGAGTACGTGAGAGAATGTGAGTAAAGAGCCTTTTCCAAGGACTCAACTATGCGCTGAGCGCGAGGCTCGAATCCAGGACCTTCCGATCCGAAAGCGAGTGTCATACCACTACCACTTCTACATGTACCCAGACTTTATGGACACCCTGTATTAGTGTACTTAATTTGAGATCACTTAAAAGTCTCACCCAGATAAAGTAATACTTATTACAGCACATAGACTTATATATAGAGATTACAAGAAAATAATTTCATTTCTTAAACACAGCCAGGCGGACTTGTACTTGTATCAGTAAGGTCGTGCGTTGTGAGCCCCCATCGCCGCCAATTTTTTTTTAATTTTAAAAAATTCTTCTGGGGCACTTTCCTACTCACTTCTTTCCTTGTTGTTTCTCAAAGTAGTGTACATTTGATTGTCTCCCTTCCAGCTATGGATTCTTTCCAGGACCAGAAAAATTCTGAGCAAATTCAATTCAGAACAAAGACAGAGATCAATTAATTTGGAAAGGGAAAACATATATTATGGGGAATTGAAGATACAGAAAGGGAGGCAATTTTGTTTGTTTCTCAAACAAGGTACTGTCCATTTGATTGTCTCCCTTCCAGCAAAGGCTTCCTACCAGGAACAGAAAAATACTGGGCAATTTCAATTCAGAACAAAGACAGAGATCAATTAATTTGGAAAGGGAAAACATATATTAATATTACGGGGAATTGAAGATACAGAAAGGGAGGCATGTTTCTCAAGCAAGGTACTGTCCATTTGATTGTCTCCCTTCCAGCTAAGGATTCCTGCCAGGACCAGAAAAATACTGAGCAAATTCAATTCAGAACAAAGACAGAGATCAATTTGGAGAGGGTAAACTGATATTATGGGGAATTGAAGACACGGAAAGGGAGGCAATTTTGTTTTAAATCAAAAATTAATATACAACTACGGTAGGTCAGATGATCGCTTTTATTGATCTATTGTAACATGAAAAATACATAGATTGCCGTTATAATAATAATAATAATTGTACACATTGATTACCATCTTTATTTACTATCTTGATTATTATTATTCCTCTTAACAACTAAAGGAAAATTGTCACATTTGTTACGATACAATAAACTTTTATTTTTATTATTCAAATGCGTCTTGTACATTCATACCTGCCTAGTACTACGAAAAACTCGTATTTCTATGTATTTCTATTTTGTTTTTGGCTCCATTTACAGAACTGCATTCTCCTCTTTGACTCAATAAATTTTGTTGAGAAGGAAAGTGTGTTTGTTTTTAAGGGTTTTACGGCGCTTGCAACACATTTAGTTTATGTCATTCACATCAGCACCAGTAAAAAAGGATGAAAATTGGATAGTAAAAGCATTCTAGATGTACAATTAAAATGACTTGAAGAAAAAGTAAAACTAAGGGGAATGGTACAAATAGGGTACAGATGAAGATTCCAAGAGCACACTATCAGTTTGAGATTACCTAAATGTTTCACCCAGACATCAGCACAAGATCCCACTTAAAGGAATACACTCAAATGTTTACAAATCATATGTTAAAATAATAAAATAACAGTAGGCCCTACATAACAGAGAGATTATTTACAAGGAAAAAATATCATCTCCCAAAACTATAACTATACATTCAACTGTTTCCCTCCCAGCCAAGGACTCCGGCCAGGGTCAGGACAAAGCTAAGTAATCTCATTCCAAGACAAAGAAAGCTGGTGGAAAACAGATACAGGGGGATAGAAAGACAGCAAGTTCCTGCTCACTATGGGAGGTCGAGAACCCCATCCGCCAGGAAGGAAAGTGTAGTTCCTTAGAGAACCCAATGTTCTTCAGGACTTTGAACCGTTTTTGGATCATGCTGAGGGCAAATTGTTTATTTCTGAAGATATTTAAAGTTGATATTTTCTATTTTTCCCTTGGAATTGGAAACTACGGATTTTTGAAATTTAAAGTAGGCTGCTGTGTATTGTTTTTGTTTTTAAGGGTTTTACGGCGCTTGCAACACATTAAGGTCCTATCAGCGCCAGTAAAATGGAAGAAAATAGGATAGCAAAAAGTTCTAGAATTACAATTAAAGCACCCAAGAAAAGGTAAGACAACGGGGAATTGGTTCAAATAAGAAACAGGTGTAGATTCTAAGAGCACACTATCAAAGTACTTAGTTTGAGATCACTAAAATTAAAAGAAAAGTCTCATCCAGACACAAGCACAGGTCCCCACTAAGAGAAATACACTCAAATGTTTTACAAATCATATATAAAAATATAAAGAAAACAATACAATGCATAACAGAGAGATGATTTACAAGGAAAAAAATATCATCTCCCAAAACTAACTATACATTTGACTGTTTTCCTCTCAGCCAGGGCATCCGGCCAGGACCAGGACGAAACCAAGTAATTTCATTCCAAGACAAAGACAGAAAGCATGTTGGAAACCAGATGTAGGGGAATAGAAGACACAGTAAGTACCTCCCTGCCCACTATGGGAGGTCAGGAACCCCACCCAGGCAGCTGTGTACATTACAAAATTCGAAGAAATATCTTTGTTAAATCTATATCAACTTCATGCCGATTTGTAGAGATTGTTTTGTTTTTGTTTTTAAGGGTTTTACGGCGCTTGCAACACATTTAGGTTATATCAGCGCCAGTAAAAAGGAAGAAAATGGGACAGTAAAAAGTTCTAGAGCATCCAAGAAAAAGTAAGACAAAGGGGAACTGGGAACAAATAGGGATCAGATGTAGATTCCAAGAGCACACCATCAATGTTCTTAGTTTGAGATCACCAATAAGTCTCATCCGGACACAAGCACGGCCCCCACTAAGAGGAATACACTCAAATGCTTACATTATAAATTAGAACAAATATAATAATACATAACAGAGAGATGATTTACAAGGAAAAAAATATCATCTCCCAAAACAATAACTATGCATTCGACTGTTTCCCTCCCAGTCAGGACCCCGACCAGGGCCAGGACAAAACCAAGTAATCTCATTCCAAGACAAAGACAGAATGCAAGCTGGAAAACAGATATAGGGGGATAGAAGACACAATAAGTACCTCCCTGCCCACTATGGGAGGTAGGAACCCCAGCCAGTTGTAGAGATTGTTTACCAGAGCAAAATTATGTTTAGTTTAACATGTACGTACTATTTGTTTTTGTTTTTGAGTTGAAAATAGAAAATCAATTTTTGTGTTGAGTTGGTTTGACATTTCAGGAAAAATTCTCAAAATTGTTGGTAAAGAATAATAAGACAACATATGATTGATGATAATGATGGTGATGATGATGATGACGATGATGATGGGAAGGCTTCATAGAATTAGTGAAGCATTGATACATGCTCTTAACATTCACAATATAATGTATATATACAATATAATATAGATGAAGCTGTGACAAAGGTTGGGATTCCCGATAGCTCAGTTGATAGAGTGCTTGCTTAACACGCAAAGGGACCAAGTTCGATCCGGGGTGAAGTAAATATATTTTTCTGTTCTTTCCATCCACCCAGCAGTGATTGGGTAGCTAGGAAAGTACAGACCAGCGTCCTATCCAAAGGGTTACAAGCAATTGCGAGAGAAACCTTGATAAACTCCGGCCCCATGGGCGTCGTGAATTTAAATAATTCTTGTGTGTGTGTGTGTGTGTCGTAAGTGACAAAAGAATAAAATGCTAAGTTAATACAGGGTCATTCAAAATGGTTCATCAATTTTCAAAAGACCACAACTCCGTAAGCAATAAATATACACACTCCTGATTAAAGGAAATTTTATTTAGTTTTAGTCACATGTTGTACATAGTTGTGAAAATGCATGCAGGGCTGATAACCGAACACAATAATTATGGACTCAATTTGTTTGTTTGTTTTGTTTTTAAGGGTTTTACGGCGCTTGCAACACATTTAGGTTATATCAATATCAGTGAAAAGGAAGAAAATGGGATAGTAAAAAGTTCTAGAATTACAATTAAAGCAGCCAAGAAAAAGTAAGACATAGGAGAACTAGGAACAAATAGGGATCAGATGTGGATTCCAAGAGCATACCACCAATCTTAGTTTGAGATCACCTATAAGTCTCACCCGGACACAAGAACAAAATCCAACAAAGAGGAATACGCTCAAACACTTGCACTATATATTAAAAATAACAAATATAATAATACATAACAGAGAGATGATTTACAAGGAAAAAAATATCAATAACTATGCATTTGGCTGTTTCCCTCCCAGCCAGGACTCCAACCAGGGCCAGGACAAAACCAAGTAACCTCATTCCAAGACAAAGACAGGAAGCATGTTGGAAAACATATATAAGGGGATAGAAGACACAGTATGTACCTCCCTGCCCGCTATGGGAGGTCGGGATCCCCACCCAGTTGGACTCAATTTAACATTGTTGTAATGGATAATATTTTGGCATAGGTTTGAGAGTATTTCCGCTACAACAATGAGCCCATAATAATTTAGGTTATCAGACTTGTAAATATGTACACACATTGTCACAAGCAGTTCAATTTATCTCAAACAGACAGGTTTTTTTAACAACGATAATATATCATGTTTCGAAGATTGACCTCTATAAAAATTGCAAGCAAAGATATTCTAAAAACAAAATTTTATTTATTTTTAAGTGATTTTTAGTGTTAAAATTAAAACCAATTTCATCCCCGCATCACACACAACAAGTAACAATCGTGATGTCACAGCTTCAAATTCAATGTACAAATTATATATAGGTGTTGTGTATTGCAGTAAGCAAATTCATTTTATTATTTTAAAAAAATAAAAATTGGTCGGCTATATAACTATAACCCCTGACAGTCGGAAATTAACTCTGAAGTATTGCAGGTTATGATGATGATTAAAAGAACATATTGAAAGGAAAAACAGAAATGTCTGAACAATGACAGGGTTAGAACATTTTAACCAGTCCAACATAATTTCCTTATAAGGCAACGGGTCATAATAGTATAGGCTTCAACAATCGTGAAGTCACTTCCCTCGTAATGACGCATAGTAACTTAGTAACTGGTTCTAAACTATCGGAACAATGGCGGACGCCCTTATGAAATACTTCTCCGACGAGCATAAACGTGTATCCAGAGGAGAAAAACATGGATTGATTACCTCCCGTATTCATTTCAGCACGACTCTAGCACGCTATTTCGCTTCTCCAGACGGTGTGCTAGAATCCAGTGAGTACTATATTACATAACAGTACCAATGGAAGAGTGGTTTTCCAAAACCAGTTATCTCAATTGAGGTAAAAAATATTAAGGATTATTTCTCCTTAGATGCTCTATTTGGGTCCAACTTTTTATTGAGATAAAACCTTAATTTGATACAAATTCATACAAAAAAAAAACCCCAAAAAGATGGGTTTAAGTTGTAATTTGGATCATGTAAGACTAAGACAAATTTTTAAAATCAAAAATCGACTTAACGAGTATTGGAAAACCATTCTTCAATTGCACACTATATACAGTTTGGATAAGTATTGCAACGCTCATTGCCAGTGTCTGACAGACTCGTGTACCCTACCACTGCTGGGTCGCAGGGCGAGCAAAAAAAAAAAAAGAAAAGAAAAGAAAAGAATCTCCTCTGCAGCCGTGGTAGATACAGGTCTCTTTATTTGTGAGATGAATGTCCTACCAAATATAGAATTTTGCCCAAGAAATTAATTATAAATGGAAACAAATAAAACGCATATCTGAAGTGGATAGTATTTTTCATAAGAAAAAATACCACGAATTAAAGGGTCTAATTTGTTTAACTAAATGTGTACTCCGTTTTGCCAAAGACCAAGCCAATAAATAATGAATTCTTTTTTTTTCTCAAACTACGTATACACCTGGCTTGTAGCAGCAAATGTTCAAGAGTCATTTCCGACTGTACAAGGCATTATAAGAGACAGCTCCGTCAGAAACTTTATACAATGAAGGTACGTACTCTCATTCGTGAACAAAGGAAATCTGTTGTAAAAAGTAATGTTTAGTCAACCTACACCATCTTTTAGTGTGATGACTGTCATAAAATTAAGCGACTTTTTTATTTACTTCTTGGTTTGTTCCATCTGGCTACCATTGGGGGAGATGAAGTGGGGGAGGGGGCGTATATGTTTCAGGTCAAGAGAATGTTACAATTACAGTATCTTGAAGTTTTCCAACAATTAAAGTCACTCAATTTTGCGACATTATATTTGTTTTATGTTTTTAATGGTTTTATGGCGCTTGTGATACTAATAGTTCATTTAAGCGCCAGTAAAAAAAAAGAAAATGGAATAGTCAAAAAATTCTAGATTTACAATTAAAAGCCTACAAGAAAAAGTTAGACAAAGGGGACTGGTTCAAGTAGAGAACAGTTATAGATTTCAAGAGCAGACTATCAGTGCACTTACTTGGAGTTCACATAAAAATCTCAACCAGATACAAACACAGGATCCCACTAAGAGGAACACACACACAGGGCATAATATATTCAAAACAAATATAAAACAGTACATAATTGAGGGATGGTTTACAAGGGAAAAAATACCATCTCCCAGAACAATAATTATACATTTGACCGCTTCCCAGGGTCAGGACAAAACTCATTCCAGGACATAAAGGAGTTGGAAAACAGATATAGAGGGATAGAAGACACAGCACGTGACTCATTGCCCACCATGGGAGGGCAGAAGATTCCAACCAGAATTTTGCGACATTCAGCACACTAACTGTTGGTGCACATGAGTGTGAGGGTGAAACAAACGTTAATTTTACCCACTTACACATTCACTTTCTGCAAATGATGAGTGTGTTGATATGGCGATTACTAACCTATTAGACCTTAAATACACATTATTATGTTGTTTTTGTTTTTTAATTTCAGGCCAGTAACAATTCTTATCACTTAATAGACAAGAAGAGGCTGGTCTCTCGCTAAGTAGCTTAGTTATGGCTGAATATAACTCAGACTGGCTAACAGAGACAATGTGTAATTAATACTTACTGAATGACATTTTCAAACAAAAAATTATATTTGACTAACAATAAATGGTCTGTCCAAGCTAATGTGAACCATAAGCACTACTCGATTATATCAATTTTGATATTATGGTCATAAGATATGTGGCAAACATGCATTCTATTTAAAGGGAAGTAAGCAATTATTGTTACTGTCTGTAACTTGTTTATGATGATTCCCTCCTATGATATATATACAAATAATTTCAGACAACTCAATAACAATAATTTTTTTTTTACACAATGAAAGTCATACTTTGCAACTTTAAATAAAGCCCTGACACCCAGTTACTTCTATGACCCCCCCCCCCCCCCCACCTTACCCATAACTATCATTATCACTGACCAAAGCCAACAGCTGTGTTATTGTATCTGATCTACAGAGCTTATGGGAAACAAGCACCCACCTAGAACAATGTGGAAATGAATAGATAAAGAAATTTGAGTTAAAATCAAAGGATCTTATCCTTTACACATAATCCTCGATGCTATTTCTTTTGCTTGAACTGTTGTTGTTGGGGATGCTGAGGTCATGGTGATGATGACTCGCCAAAGATGTCATTTCCGTCGAGGTTGTCTCCAGACTACCCTGACTATTCAAATGATTGTCTATACCGGATGCCAAAGAGGGGCGTTGTCGTATTGCGTCGTCTATGACGATGGACTCTAAACCGGAAACATGACCTAAGTCTTTTTCGTCAGACAATCGGTTGTCGGCCCCTACATTCTGTATGGAATCTTCAGTCTGAGAATAAAAAGTGCATTATGTAATATTATACAGTATGATTGAGACAAATCTGAAAATAAGTGTACAAAACATTGGCAAACAAAGCAGAAAGGAATATACAAGAAAAAGAAAAAAAAAACATCCCAAAAAAATCCATCCTGCTTCAACTTTTTGAGATGTTTTTTTTTCCTTGAATTCTCTTCCCGCTTTATCTGACACTGATTTACACACATATTTTTTCTTATTTGAATCTGACACCAGTGTCCGCTCCCTAAGTTGCTAATGTTGTACTATTCGCTTGCCTGTTTGTTTGCTTCGATGTATTTACGACAGCACTTCATTCTTCACTGGGATCCCAGTTTGTACTTGCCTCTCAAGTGGAAAGCCCAGTATCCGCCTCGTATGCTTTCGTATTTCAGACCTGCCTAGTTCTACAAAAAATCGTAGAAATACGAATTTTTTGGCTCCAGCTACAAGCTGCATAGATTTCTTTGACTAAATAAATCTTTTTGAAAAGGAAAGTTTAGCTTCTTAGAACCGATATTCAGAACTTTGGAGCATTTTTAGACCATGCTGAGAGCAAATTGTTTATTTGCAATGCCATTTAAAGTGATCTTTTTCTTTTTTTTTCCCCTTGGAAACTACAAATTTTAGAAATTTCAAGTTAGCAGCTCTGGTATTTTGTCTATCCGCCCAGCAATGACTAAGAAGTGAGTCAGATGCATCTGGGGAATCTCTGGATTCATGAAGGACATCTTTTTTCATTCTACACTGCCTTGTATGTAGCTTAACTGGATTAGGAAAGACACATTATATTGTAGTCAATTCATTACCACCTCCATCACCACCACCACCAATACTACTACTACTACTACTACTACTACTACTACTACTACTACTACTACTACTACTACTACTACTACTACGACTACTACTACTACTAAATACCATTTACCTTGTCACCCACTTTGCAGACCATGTCTTGTAGAGGCACAAACACTCCGTGGTCTCTCTGACAAAAGAAATATCGCTTGTTGTTGAAGAACCCATCATGATGCCCAACTGGGGAGGTAAACAACAGAAGAGATCCAAATTGAAGGAATACAATTTCTACCTTCCACATCAGCTTTTTACGGTTACAGTAAAAAAAAAAAAGAAAAAAAAATACTTGATCTTTGATATAGCACAATACCTATCCACTAAACGTACTCAAAGCGCATCAAAAGGGGTCCCTGACCAACAGCAACACGTAAAATGTAGAACAAGCTATGACGCCGCCTGTTAGACGATTTACAATTTTTCCGACATAGACAACGATGTCAACGGCCAGATACTCATTTTACAGTAGCATACCTGAGCGTAATATGGGCTAATTCATTGTATTTGGAGATATTAAGTGTGTTTCGGCACCCTGTTATAACCGATTTGGCTCTTAAAAGTCCCTGCTATATCGAATAAATTTTTACTAAAGATAAAGAGGTAGAAAAAACTGAGATTTTAAACACCCCTGTTATAACCGGGTGCGTGCTACATCCGAACCAGTTATACTAATGTTCTACTGTACTCGTTTTAAGTGATCGGTGACATTAAAAAATAAAAAATTCCTCACCTGGCGCGTCCAGCTCCAATCCAACGAATACCATATTTGGTTGTCCAATTTTGTCCAGATGACCAATGTATCGGATTCGACCAGTCTTCTCTCCTTTGGTTACCACATGGTCTCCTAACTGAACCAGCACATTGGAACTGTAAAAAATATCAAAATACCGAACACGGAATGTTTCTGGTTAAAAACCCTTCTTCAGCAAATAACAAAAAAATACGCATGTTTATATTTATTACTTTTTACAGTTTTTGTTTGCTTTTAAGAATGTTACAGCTCATGCTGCATATTTAGGTCATATCCGTGCAAATAAAAAGGAAGAAAATAGGATAGTCAAACAATTCTAGAATTGCATTTTAAGCAACCAAGAAAAGCTAACACAAAGGGGAAATGGTTCAAATAGGGAACATAATATGTCGAGTCCAAGAGTATACCATCATAGTTGTTAGTTTGAGAACACATAAAAGTCTCATCCAGCCACCAGCACAGGATCCAACTAAGAGGAAGACACTAAAATATTTACAATATAAATTTTAAAAATGTAACTATCATTACATAAAAGAAAAATGATATTTACAAGGGGGAAAATATCATCTTCCTAAACTAACGCAATACATTTGATTGTTTCCCTCTCAGCCAAGGACTCCAGCAAGGGCAATGACAAAACCAAATAATCCCATTCCAAGATAAAGACATAGAGCGACTCAGAAAACAGATATATAGGGGGGGGGGGGGGGGTTAAAGACACTTCCTGCCCACCGTGTAATGTCAAAAGACTCGACCCAGACTTTTCACAGTTTACAGTGTATACCAGCTTATAACATTAACATTTGCATTGAAGAGGTCAAATGTGTGAATATTTAAGACTTAAAAATAAGGCCCTTATAACAATCTGAGCTAACAAATCAACCACAAATAAAACATTACAACGGTGGTCACGTGGTATTACACTAGCTTTGGGATCGGAAGGTCCTGGGTTCGAGCCTTGCTCGGCGCATAGTTGAATCCTTGGAAAAGGCTCTTTACTCACATTCTCTCACCGTGCTCAGGTGTAAAATGAGTACCTGGCCGTTATCAGCGTTGTCTCTGTCCGAAAAATTTGTAATATCGCCTAACAGGCCTCATGTCTCGTCCTACATGTTAAGTGTTGCTGTTGGGCCAGGGACCACTTGTACAGCACTTTGAGCATGTTTAGTGGATACTGCACTATATTAAAACTCAATTTAATTTAAACAATTTAAAAAGCTTAAAAACGGTATTACATATTTCGGGACGAATCGGACCTCTGAAACGAATGAGACGATTTTCCTGTAGTTGATAAGGAGATGGTTAAATGGGTTGTTGTGCTTATGATGCCTACACACGTTATCTAAATTATAGTTAATGCACTAATGTTATTGCAAGAGGAAATCACATCTTTGCGTGACTGTAGGGGGACAGTTTGGTCATAGCTTTGAGGTAATAGGGCGGCAGAGACGTCGTCACGTCTAACCTTCCTCTTTTCCAGTTCAAAATTCATTGGAAGTGTATAACCAGTGTTATGTATGAACAATGAATATAATAGGTTACATTTTGAATCATGAGGTGGCAAAACTATTTTTAGTAGCAGAATGTATAGTCAGATTATGATGATAACGTGGGTGTAAAATAGCGAGGTTGGATGATTTTGATAGACAGACAGCATTTTTAAGGCTATAAAATAAGATACCATCACTCTGAAACGAGAAGGTCGGTTGCACATTGTTATGTATCCAATCCTCTGGAAGACTGGCTTTACACTTCCAATCAGACTGGAACCAGTATTTTGACATCACATTTTTATTCCCTATCCCAACACAAAGACGGACTTCCTCTCATTAACCCACCAACCTGATTGGAAATTTTTGGAGCTCCTCGTTGAGGGCTGCACTGAGAGCTGAGTGGATATCACTCCCCATAGCCTCCTCACAGGCATTACACTTACAGCCGTACAGGGGCTCGGCGTACAGAAGACTGCCGGGAGGAGCTGAGACACGGTGGGATGGTAGGAGGCTGGGAAAGTAAGAAGTGGATGGATAAAGGGTGAGCTGAGACACTGTGAGATGGTAGGAGGCTGGGTAAAGTAAGAAGTGGATGGATAAAGGGTACGGTGAGGTAAGAAAAGAAATGGGTAAGTTGTTTGACATTTTTGGATTTGATTTATAAATCAATATCATCATCGTCGTCGTCATCATCATCATCATCATCACTATCATCATCTTCTTCATCGTCATCATCATCGTCGTCATCATCATCATCATCATCATCATCATGACTATTATCACCTTCATTGTCATCATCATTATCATCGTCATCAAAATCATCATCATCGTCGTCATCATCATCATCACTATCATCATCATCATCTTCATCATCATCATCATCATCATCATCATCATCATCATCATCATCAACAACAACAACAACAACATCATTTTAATCAACATTTTACAAAGCTACCAAAACTTTCTCTTTTGGTCTCAATTTCTCAACTCATGGCTTGTCTTGGACACAGATTCATACCTGAGTTATGAGAGGGTATTTCTTTTCATCTCTATTTCACGCTAGTTTAGATTCAACTTAAGGCACATCTCACAAATATTTGGGCATTGGAAAGGGAAGTCATTAAAAAGAATAAAAGCATTCTCTCTAAGTGTTAAAGTTTCAAATGATACCGCTAGTCTCCGCCGCCAGCCGCCAACCTACCCATCCCCCCCCCCCCCCCCCCCCCCCCCAATCAACTCACCCCAATCTTTTTACTTACCCATTATTACTCTTTGGTCTTCTGTGCCTGCTTGTCACGTGACGGCATGACGTCATATTTACAGTGTGGCTTAGGGGGTCAGAGGTAACGGCAGAGGGGTCAGTGTTGTCGCGAGATTGCAGACGGTAGCGCTCATGGCTGGAACATTCTCGAGCCAATTGCTTCATCTGAAGAATGGATGGGGGGGGGGGGGGGGGGGGGGCGAGGGTTGCAACGTAATAAGAGTCATTGACAAGTAAAGTATATTTGAATATTCATAACATTTAACATGTAAATAAGGAAAATGCGTTTGTCCCCGATTATGACCTTTGTTGTG
>NC_088372.1:15879391-15896891 GCF_034508935.2 Berghia stephanieae | reverse complement strand
TGGCAAAAAAACAAAAACAAAGACCTGAGTGACGTCATCTTAGTTCTATTTATAGGGAAGAAAGTCGTGACGTTACAGATACTTTCCGGTTACCAAGTCATTGGAAGTGTGTGTGTAACAAGCCTTCCGAAGGACTAAAAATGAATAGGTTACATACTGAATCATAAGGTGGCAGATCTATTTTAGTAGCAGGATGTATAGGCAGATTCTAAGGATTACGGGACGTAAAAGAATGAGAATGGATGATCTTTATTGACGGCTAGCATATTTAGACTAGAAAATAAGATGCCGTCACTCTGAAACCAGAAATTATACAAGGTATGGAGCCAGTCCTCGGGAAGAGTGGTTCTACACTTTCAATGAGATTGGAACCAGTTTTTATTTTTTACATCACCCTTTTGTTTCCTATAGTGAATACAGAATAAATTCAATGTTTTGAGCTCAATCATAGTTACCTTTAATACATGCCAGGCAGCCGAATTGATCAGCCAAACGGTTTGTGAGTATTTATCACAATATTTTGACACACTGATAAGGTAATTAGATTCAATTGTCTGATGTCACGTCCGCCCATCAACGAGAAGCTTGGTTCTAAACAAGGAAAATCTGTACTTTTTATTCTTCATGCTGGCTCGAACTTTTTTCACATGCCATGTGATCAGAATATATAAAAGTCAAAATATGATCAGATTTATAATGTTTTTCTCCTCTGGATACACTTTTATGCTCGTCGGAGAAGTATTTCACAAGGGCGTCCGCCGTTGTTCCTATAGTTTAGAACCTGTTGCTAAGTTACTATACGTCATTAAGAGGGAAGTGACGTCACGACTGTTGAAGCCTATTGCAAAACGACCATTTATATCGCGGCCATGGGCTCAACACGAAAAACTACCAGCAGTACATGCGACGTGGGGTTGCACTGCAATAATGTACATTCACGTCATTAATTTGATTAAAAATTTAAGAATCGGGAGGCCAGCACAAAATGATAGGTCAGAATTATGTATTCAAGGCAGCTATGACTCAACTCAAGGGGGTCCCGATAGCTCTGTTGGTAGAGCACTCGCTTCACATGCAAAGGAACCAAGATTGATCCAAAGGATAACAAGCAATTGCTATTGTCCGTTTCACGCTATAGAAACCGGGGGAAACTCCGGCTCCATGGGCCATTGGCTCTGAAGGACTACTTATGGCTCAACCCATAGCCTTCTTCAGTTCATGCCTGTTATCTAAATCACTCAGCCCTACAGTTTATGACTATTATCACAATATTTTGACATACGAATGACGGAACTGTATCACGACACCTGACAACGTTATAATATAATTATTCTCAATTTATTTGTGTTGAATTAAAAAAACCAAACAACAACAATAATGTGATGTCAAAATACCAGTTCCAAATCTCCTTGGTTGGAAGTATGAAACCAGTCCTCTTGAGGATTTAACATTGTTGTAATGGAAACTATTTTGCGTTGGATTGAGAATATTTCCATTACAACAATGATCCCATAAATTGGGTTATCAGACCTGCAAATGAGTATACATGACGGTCGCATACAACCATCATTGTGTTATATGGGCAAAACAATTTTATTAAAAAACAACAAAACCCTCATTACAGAACTTGCCTGGGCAATCTCACTGTTTCTGCTGTTTACAAACTGTGCTAACAATTCCAAAAGATGGTGAATGTTTAACTGGTCAGTCCACTGTTGATCGGGTAATCGGTTATATTTCAAACGTTTTACGCTAGAAATTCCATTTTTTTGGTCAGAAATTCGTTTAGATAATATTTAGGAATGAAAAACATACGATAAAAACACTTCTATGCTTAGAATATGTAATGTCAAGGGAGTGGGATGCACCCATCGACATGAACTAGCTACACATTATACATACAGAAACGATAAGATGTTGGCAGAATGCAGACGTAGAAAACTGTGAGATAGTAGAGATGTGTGTTGTTTTACACGTTACACATGCGTGTGTGTGTGTGTGATTGTGTGTGTGAGTGTGTGTGTGTGTGTGTGTGTCTGGAATGGAATTAGGTGATATAAATGTTTGTGTATTTGTGCTCTTTGTGTGTATGTATGTATGTATGTATGTATGTATGTATGTATGTATGTATGTATGTATGTATGTGTATGTATGTGTGTGTGTGTGTGTGTGAGTGAATTTAAAGAGGTAAAAGGAGAGAGAGAGAGAGAGGGGGAGAGAGAGAGAGAGAGAGAGAGAGAGAGAGAGAGAGAGAGAGAGAGAGAGAGAGAGAGAGAGAGAGATTGCTCATATCTAATAATGTTGCTGTAGATTGTGTGTGTGGGAAAGCAATATTAGTGTTTGTGTATTATATAGGCTAATATGTTGGTGTGTTTGTGTGTGTATAAATTGTGTGTTTCTGTGTGTATCATACCAACGTTACTCACAAACACACACACACCCACACACACATACACACACACACACACACACACTCACACACACTCACAGAGTCCTGCTCACGAAACTGGCGCAGGTAAAGTCTTGGAGGTTTCTTTATTTTAGTACACCAGCCAAATTCCGTCCACAAATTTCAAAGGCATTTCGTGTGTGTGTGTGTGTGTGTGTGTGTGTGTGTGTGTGTGTGGAGAATCGACAAATCAAGAATTCGGCAAATTGCAACACCCTGTGACCTAATAGAGCGAGGATCCTTTTGCTTGTCATTGTGATACGTGCTCTTCTTTTTTCCCATGACTTCTTTCTTCTTATGGTTTTTTTTCCCCTCTAAAATGTTTTTTCCATGTTACTTTTAATTAGTTGTTTTTTTTTCTGTGGATGAGATGGGGTGGGGGGGGGGGGGTGTGCTTGTGACAAATTCTTAGGCACTTCGGATCATTTTCTTTTTAAAGAGAAGATGATAAAAAAGCCCATTCAAAAGCATTTAATTTCGATCTAGAATTTGGGCATCGCATTTAAAAAACCCAGCAAAACTCACACACACACACACACACACACACACACACACACACACATATATATATATATATATATATATATATATATATATATATATATATATATATTTTATACAATAGGATCATTGTTTTTTTCCCGCTAATTTCAAAAGATCTAAATTTCCCCAAGGGAGATGCAATCTCTGGGCCACTTTTTTGTTAATAAAATATATCTGTTTTTTGGAAGTGAGAGAGTTGTCAATATACACTCCGAGGTATTTAAATTCATCTACTACTTCTACCTCCGCGTTTTTTATATTTAGTTTCCTCTGTTCATTTTGTTCTTTAAGTACAATGTCAAAAATCTGTTCTTTAGTCTTTGTGATATTTAACTGAATCACATTAACAGAGCACCATTTAGTGAATAAATCAACTTGATCGAACTATTTATTTACGCTATCATCATAATAAGATCTACAATCGCTGTGTCGTCAGCGTATTTAATTATTTGGAGGTTTGAATGGAGTGATCGTCAGCCATTGGTGTATAGAATAGGTGAGATAACACAACCCTGAGGACATCCGTTTGATATTGTTCTCTCATTTGATAGCTTTGACCCAAGGAGAACTCATTGAGGTCTTTTATCAAGGACGTTTTGAATCCATTTAAAAATCAGATAATTAATTCCAATTTCTTGTAATTTATTAATTAATAATTGTGTGTTCATAGCATTAAAGACTGATGAAAAATCGAAATAGTGGAGTCTGGCATAATTTCCTGATGCTTTGTCTAGGTGGGATGTTAAGGTCTGGTTTAGAGTCACAAGTGCATCGTCAACTCCTTGTGAGTGTTTATAGGCAAATTGTAGTGGATCCAATGTTTTAATAATTTCATTGAGAAGAACACATTTTATTATTTTCTCCAAACATTTCATGGTGATGGATGTCAAAGCAACAGGTCTGAAATTATTTAATGTTGATGACAAGGGGGATTTGGGAATGGGCACGATGGTTGATGTTTTCCATATTGTTGGAATTTTGAAACTTTGTTCCCGGCATTGTATTCTTGAGAAACGCATAAAATCTGGTGCGTAATATTTTTATTTGTCTAATTCACCCGTAGAATATGTGTCAAATGAAATGTCTCCTCCGGAAGAGTGGTTTTACATTTCCAATGAGATTGGAACCATTTTTTGACATCACACTTCTGTTCCCTATCCCTTGCGGTCCATGTTCGCGGTTTTTTCATGTATGTGTGTGTGTGTGTGTGTGTGTATGTGTGTGAGTTTGTGTGTGTATGTGTGTGTGTGTGTGTGTGGGCGCGCGCGCACGCGCACGTGAATGTGTTTTTGCAAACGAGAACTTGTAATAAGAATAGCTCAGTAGATAGTATGAAAAGGAGGGAAGGGAGAAGGTGGGTGGAGTTGCAAGAATGGAATGCGGTCTGTTACACTTTGCCAACAGGAGCTGACACACACACAGACACACACATACACACACACACAATCATTATACTCTATTTTTATCTATCTATATACATTCTCTCTCTCTTTCTCTCTCTCTCTCTCTCTCTAACTCTCTCTCTCTCTTCTTTTTTTTCCTTTCTTTTCTTTCTCCCTTTCACTCTCTTTCTCCCTTTCACTCTCTTTCTCTCTCTCTCTCGCCCTCTCTCCACCACTATCTCCCTCTCTCATCCTTTCATTCTTTCTTTCTTCCCTCTTCTATCTATTTTCTCTCTCCTTCTCTCCCCACACCCCTTCCACACACACACACACACACACACACACACACACACACACACTTCGCCCATTCAATTTCCTTTTTATTCTCTAAGAAATTTATTTTTTTCTTCTGTAATGTATCGTATCTATCATCCAGATCATTGCTCCATTTTTTTAATTTTAAAAACATTTTTCATTATACTAATAGCTACAAATTCTAACTCTTCTTTCTGTTTTTCTTTTTTTATTTTGTTTTCTGTTCAGACTCTTCTTCCCACCTCTTCCCCGACACTATTCCTCAGTCCTCAGTACTTTCTTGTATTCTTAATTTTATTTTCATCCCCTTTTCTCCTTCCCATCCTCTTCCCCCTTCTCCTCCTACCCTTCATCCTCCGACTTCTTCTCTTCCTCCCCCTTCATCCTCCTCATCCTCGTCTTCCTCCTCCTCCTAATCATAATCGTCATCGTCATCATTATCACCGGTGTCGGTATTTTATTATTATCACTATCATCATCATCATCATCATCATCATCATCATCATCATCATCATCATCATCATCATCATCATCATCATCATCATTATTAATATTATTATTATTATCATCATCATCATCATCATCATCATCATCATCATCATATTATTATTATTATTATTATTATTATTATTATTATTATTATTATTATTATTATTATTATTATTATTATATTATCATTATTATTATTATTATTATTATTTATATGTATGGAATCTGGTCATACAGGATTACTTCATTTTTAGTTTTGGGAACTTGTCACCTTTTTTTGACGTGCTTTTAGTTTCCATCAATCATCGTTAATAAATTTTAATAACTTTGTGATATGACATGAAACATCTTTTCACTGAACTTATATTATAATTTAATATCTCGTTTAATGATTATAAACGACAAATCTTGCTTACTCTTTGCTATCTAGTCACTTTTTTTTCACGGTATTTTCCCTTGAGTGACGATTCCGGAACTAAACCGGAAGTTTTACCTTTCTACCTTTTTACCTGCTGTTTTCTGTTGTCGAAGTAGAAGCGAAACCAAACTGAAATTTCAGTAAACTTTCATTCCATTTGGTCAAGTTTACCGGGAAACGCTCCGCAATGGAGCTCTATTTATCTCTTCTGTCCATCGCCCTCCTTGTAGGAACAAGTAAGTCATCATGAATTGTATTAGTCGTCTAGCATCCACAGCAAATCTTTCAGTTGAGGAAGTGGCTTCTCATTTCATAAACTTATTTCCGCCATTTTCATATATATCATACTCATGCCTCTTCACACGCACACAATTGGAAGGTATAAACGTTGCGTTGTCATAAGATGAGATGGTCAACTCACTTAATTCCATTAATATCCAGTAAATGAAGTTTTTGCAAATTTTACCCCTGGATTTTGGGCACAATGACTTCGGTATACTTCACTCACGGAAATTTGAGTCAACAGCCATTTGACAAAATCTCCCTATAAAAGAGACCATAGAGAATTCATATCTAACTATCAATATCTTATTCCAATAAACTTATAACTTAAAGATACTTTTTTTTTAGTACCCCACTGTTTAGTATTTTTAGTTACAGCCTACTATATGATTACTCATTTACACAATCTGTAATGCTTCCTGAGCCTGATCACTGTATATATCTGATAGATGATAATTATCCAGTTCAAGTCTAAGTAAGCGTTTTGTTTACTAGTCCTATTTAACTATAAGATTAGTAGATGAGATTGAGATGGCTCATCATGGCTTATAATTGGGAAACAGAATCGTGTGAAATTTTCATCAAATCTCATTGGACCTTGGATTTGATGTTTATACAGCTTTGACTCAAATTTTATCAATTTTTCCTAACTTCAGGTCCTTAACCTTGTCATTCAATCACCCAAAAATTGTTTCATATAATACATACTTTTATAATGTATAATAATTGCAAGATTATTGGTTGATTGATAATCAGCTTCGGTTTTTGCATCTGCTTCTCTAATACTTAAACATTAGGAAGCATCAATTGAGTTCAACAGTCGTGACATCTCTTCCCGCGTAATGACGCATAGTAACTTAGTAGCTGGTTCTAAACTATCGGAACAATGGCGGAATCCCTAATGAAATACTTCTACGACGAGCATAAAAGTGTATCCAGAGGAGAAAAACATTATAATTCTGATCATGTTATGACTTTCATACATTCTGATCACATGACATTGAAAAAGTTCTAGCCAGCATGAAAAATAAAAAGTACAGATTTTCTATGTTTAGAACCAAGATGTTCGTTGCTGGGCGGACGTGACATTAGACTATTGAATCCTATTGGCCATTGACAGGCTGTGACTTGTCAACAACTGGGACTGAGCGATGGTAAAGTTGTGTGATGTCACAATATATAATGAGGACAGCAGTTTGGATTGAAACCCTGAGCAAGGATGCCAATTTGGTTGTTTTTAAACGCTACATCCCAACTATTTATATGCCAATAACTCATTGGACCTTGGATTTGATGTTTATACAGCTTTGACTCAAATTTTATCAATTTTACCTAACTTCAGGTCCTTAACCTTGTCATTTAATCACCCAAAAATTATTTAATATAACACATAACTTTTATAATGTATAATAATTGCAAGATTATTTGTCGATTGATAATCACTATGTAATTTGCTGCTAACGTGTTGTATGTGGGTGCTTCTGTTTGTCCATCCAAGGTTAATTACTCATATACTGGTTATTCACCTTGATGGCTGAATTGGGGTGTGTCCATTGGATACCCGACTCATCTGATAAGCCACTTCTTATCAACCCCCCCCTCCCCCTCCCCTCTTCCCTATTTGTTTACTGGAGTTGGAATGACCTGTCTCAAATCCCTGAAAACCCAACACAAATATTCTGCTCTTGCTCTTTGAGTTTTACATCAAGGTTCGAGAAGAATAATATGCTTTATGACTCTAACATAGTTTTCATCGTTGATCAATATGACTGTTAAAATTTAATTTTTCCCTTTTAAATTTAACAAATGTAAGAAGATGTTAACATTTTTACCTCCTCCCATTTTCTTAGGTGTGGCCTTGGAGTGTTATGTTTGCCAGAATCAACCAGACAATAAGGATAAATGTACCAAGACATCTGTGCAATGTCGTGAAAATGAAGACACATGTCTTACACACATTGAGTGGAGAGGTATGTCATGAATTATATTTTTTATTTGGTCTTCTAAAAACTTACTCTTAAAGTTGTATAATTAACATTTTTTTAAATGACTGACCCAGTCAGACAGAGCATTACTACTGTAGATGTTGCATTTCCAAATGTCTCAATTGCCTCTGTGTTATATGTTTGTGATAAGAATAGAGCTCACTGGGTGGGGATCCTGATCTCCCATAGTGGGCAGGGGGGTACATACTGTGTCTTCTATCCCCTTATATCTGTTTTCCACCATGCTTTCTGTCTTTGTCTTGGAATGAGATTACTTAGTTTTTTTCCTGGCCCTGGTCGGAGTCCTGGCTGGGAGGGAAACAGTCAAATGCATAGTTATTGTTTTGGGAGATGATATTTTTTAAAACTTGTAAATCATCTCTCTGTTATGTATTAGTATATTTGTTATTTTTTAATGTATAATGTAAGCATTTGAGTGTGTTCCTCTTTGTTGGATTTTGTTCTTGTGTCCGGATGAGACTTATAGGTGATCTCAAACTAAGTACATTGGTGGTATGCTCTTGGAATCTACATCTGATCCCTATTTGTTCCCAGTTCCCCTATGTCTTACTTTCTCTTGGATGCTTCAATTGTAATTCTAGAACTTTTTACTATCCCATTTTCTTCCTTTTTACTGGCGCTGATATAACCTAAATATGTTGCAAGTGCCGTAAAACCCTTAAAAACAAAAACAAACAGAATAGAGCTCATAAATAGCTTAAGTGCTGGCTCATCAACAAACTTTCGTGGTGTTTGTGTGTTGGTCCCATGACCTCAAGAAGCTGTGAGAGGGACTCAAGATAGTTATTATGTGTGAAATTACTTTTGTTTCTTTTTAGTGGTGGATGGCATCGATAGTAGTGAATCCTTCTCGTGGCCATATGGAGTTGGTGTAATATTTAGATTGTGGGTTCGAATCCACATCGCCACAAAGTTTTTATTCTCCATTGTCCTCTGACAACATTCAAGACAAAAAAGTGGGGAGATGCTGGTGATGAGCCCTTAAAGAATAGGCAATGAACCCTGAGAAAAAGAAGGAAATCCAAAAATTTTCATCCCTTCATTAATATTACATTACCGCTGAATGGATTTGACATTTTACTATAATCAGGTGGAAATGAATTTTAACCGACATGTACTTATTTGCAGCTCTTATAATCCAGATTTTCATGGGCTCACTATTTGTAATTAAAATTATTTCAGACTAATGCAAAATATTTTCCATTACAGCATTGTTAAAACAAGGCCATAATTACATTCATTTGGCAGACCTGCTGCTAATATGCATACACAGGTTTGAATCCTACTGGGAAAACTAAACCGAAAAAAAAAAAAGGAAAATTGATTTCCTGTTATTTATTCTGCTCAAAAATTTAAATCGATAATCGATTGAGAGCCTTCTGTAAAAAGAGAAGGATTAGATATATTATTATGGGCATTATTTTGTGAAAGTGGTTTTGAGAAGGTTCTTTACTAATCGAATCATATGGATTATATATTTTTAAGTTAGCCTTGTTTGTTTAATGGTTTCTTCAATAATACCAGCTGACCACATATCCAATCCACCAAAGTGCCAGTTTTTCTCTTTTTCAGTTTAAATTGAAATAAAGTTCATGGGACAAAATGTTTTCTCTGAATTAGGTTGCTTTGAGCGCATGGTTTGAGTTGTTATGATAAAAAGCATTCTCCATTTCTTAAAGATGACCCTTGTAACATGAATTTTAGTCATTATCTCTCTTGTACTCTCAAGAATGGCGAATTAATTACATTTTCTCACTTTTTATTTATGCAAAATGCGTATTGCTTGAAAGACTTTTAAGGATTCAATATAGATACATAATCACCTTTGTGGTCCACCGCCTCAAAATGGTTTTGTGTTGGATGAATCCGGCCCTGAAGAGTAGATTGCAATCAAAAATAAATAAAAATAATGAATAATTTGAGCTTTTATGTAGCTCAATATCCACTAAACATGCTCAAAGCCCCTAGCCAACAACAACACTTAACATGTAGAATGAGACATGATGCCTGTTAGGCGATATTACAATTATTTTTTTTCAAACAAGGACAAAGCTGTTAACGGACAGGTACTCATTTTACACCTGAGTTCAGTGAGAGAATGTGAGTAAAGAGTCTTTTCCAAGGACTCAACTATGCACCTAGCAAAGTTCGAACCCAGGACCTTCTGATCTGAAAGCGAGTGTCATACCACTAGAGCACATAGCCACACAATGATAAATGATAAGGTGATAAGATTAGATGATAAATGAAATAATGAGAAATAGTTATTTTGAGTGTTAGAACTGTAAGCCATGGTATTTATTCTCCACCATAGTCAATCGAAATTAACATGAAGTTCATGTTTGTGTCTATAAATTCATTTTTCAACACTTGTTCATTCTGACATAGACTTCAAGATGATGGGTCACATTTACAAAAAAAAACAAAAACTGGGTCAGTAGATAGCTGAACTTTTCAAAACAGTAGTTTTAATTTTATCTCTTTTATTCCTTTAGCCCCTAACTTCTGGACACCTCGGTCAGAGAAGATCCACTACGTTCACAAGAGTTGTAACATGTCATCGTATTGCGGTCGAAAACGTCGTGAGATTGGCATGAAGTGTATGCGTGATTGGTACCGGGACTGGGAGTGTGTGGAATGTTGTCAAGGAGACCGATGCAACTTTTATGTCACGGTAATATTATATGTAATTATAAAGCTACCTGGTGCTGGAGAGGGGGTTCTGATATCTCAATTGGTAGAGTGTTCTTTTTTTTTTTTTTTTTTTTCAAATCATCTTAGTTGATTTTTTTTAATGCACAGCCGGGGTGTATAATATAGATAAAGAAAGGTTCTTTTGATGGCTCTTCATAATATCTATGGAGAGACTGAATTTTTTTTTCGAATCGTAATTTTCTTCTTGCCTTGTGTCATGGAACTAATACTATTATGCACCCAATTGTTGCAAGGAAGGAGTATCACAAACTCCTTTAATCAAAAGAAGAGAAGAGTACCAAGTTGCAACACTGTGTGCTGTCTTGGCGAAATCATCAAGTTATGATGTCACGTTTGACACCAAAAAAAAAGAGAGAGAGAGAGAGAGAGAGAGAGAGAGAGAGAGAGAGAGAGAGAGAGAGAGAGGAGAGAGAGAGAGGGAGAGGAGGGAGAGGAGAGAGAGAGAGAGAGAGAGAGAGAGAGAGGAGGAGAGAGAGAGAGAGGGAGGGAGGGAGGGAGGAGAGAGAGAGAGAGGGAGAGGGAGGGAGGAGAGAGAGAGAGAGAGAGAGAGAGAGAGAGAGAGAGAGAGAGAGAGGAGAGAGAGAGAGAGAGGGGAGAGAGAGAGAGAGAGAGAGAGAGAGAGAGAGAGAGAGGAGAAGAAGAAGAAGAAGAAGAATGCTGTTTGTAAAAGATCAAAAACTATTTATCATATCTCAGAACTTGGTCATTAATAAAAATGTTTTAGACTTTCGTTAGTCGTCCTTATGTTATAATATTTTATTATTCATTTTTTTTTTCCTTTTCTGATTCAGTTGTCTGCATCTGATGTCTTACCAAGCAAGTTCCTCGTGCTGGCCTCCCTCGTTATGTTTGTTCTTTTTAGGTGGAGGTAGAGAAGTTTAAAGACTTGTCAGTGTCATCTTGTTGTTCTTCGTGTTGATAAGACAGTCTTTTTGGCTTCCCTTACTTTGCATCAGATTGTCATATCAAGAAAAAGTTCAAAGTATGAGGATTTGGATGTTTTAGATATTTTTGTAATGTTTGATGTATTAAATATCATTTAAACTCTGGAATTAACCAGTAATATATGACGTATTCATTAATAAGGGTCTTGTGTCAACATTGTCAACTAAAAAATTAATGGGAGGTTACTAGGCTTGTAAAAAGTTTGAAATTGTGACACAAATTTTAAAGATTGGTTTGTTCGTTATTTAAGGCTGTTAAGCATCACTTGGATGCCACTCCCATTTTTATAGAAGTAACAATAGTTTCCATTTGATTTTCCAAATTGAAAGATAAAAATGAAGATGGTATATTGTGGTCTACGAGCCCTTGAGCCCGATTGGCTGAACTTTTCAACCGTTGTTTGCCTTTATATTTTCTGAATGAATTGTGTAACGCTGTTGATTGAATTTATTATTATTATTATTATTATTATTATTATTATTATTATTATTATTATTATTATTATTATTATTATTATTATTATTATTATTATTATTATTATTATTATTATTATTATTATTATTATTATTATTATTATTATTATTATTATTATTATTATTATCATCAATAATTTGTAATCTGAGCAATCAAAGACTATCCGAATGTTTTGATTGATAGATTTGGAGAAAATACAGTGATATTCCATCGTTAGAGGGATGTGGGTCTTGTGATTTTCATTTAAGTTTTATCCAATTTCATAGTGTTTACTTACAGAAAGTGAATATCAAATAATCTTGTATAGATTTATATGGTGAAATTTAGTTGGAGTAGTGAAATAGCTCTTTTGTGACGACTCAGAGTAGTGAAATAGCTCTTTTGTGACGACTCGTTATAACTTTAAAAGCAAATTTTAGGACACTAATTTATAGTAATTGATGCACTGCCTAAACAAATATCCATAATGTACTAGCATGTTGAGTTTTTCAACCTGCTATGATCTGAGATATCAAATCTTCAACTACGTCCACCCATGCTCAACTCTCACTGTCGTTAATTTCTCCCTGTCCCACTTTTTTTTTCTATATTCTCTCTATTTTTTTTTTTTGACATTTGTTTGGTTTTTTTAATAATCAAGATATTATGCAGGAATTAAACCTTGCCCATTTCCTATTAGAAAATGGTGGCTGTAACAAAAGATGACATAGAGTGCCTTACGTGTATGAATGTGAATGGAAGGACCTTCATGGGAGAATATCCCATACGAATCATTAAAAGAGCTAAAAGTAAATCTGGATTCTTTGATTCTATATTATACGTAGTTTGATTTGAAGGTTGACTTATTTGGGCCATTTTATATTTCTATTTTACATTCCAAACCATCCGACTGTCATATAATTGAACATTCCATTGTAAATACCATTATATTTTTGTATCGCTGTGAATGCTAGGCCAATGATTTTATCATTGTAAAGTTATGTAAGCTATCACTGGGAGTAGTAGGTGCATGTGTCATTTAATAAATACAGAAAATATTTTTGGGAATACTTACGTTGTTGATTCTTGACTGCTGGATATTTGCCTGTTCATTTATTAATTAATAAAATTCCTCATTTGAGAGAGAGAGAGAGAGAGAGAGAGAGAGAGAGAGAGAGAGAGAGAGAGAGAGAGAGAGAGAGAGAGAGTGTGAGAGAGGGATATTCAGACAGATAAAGGAAGAGACAGACCAATAATGAGAGGGAGAGGCAGACAAAGAGAGAGAGAGTGAGTGAGTGTTACGAAAAAAGGACGAGGAGAGACACAGGAAAAGAGATGAAAATGTTGTTCATGTGTGTCAATGCACAATGACGTGTTGAATGTGATGTGTCAGCAATTTTCATTCCATTGTCATATATATATTACCATCATAATTATTAATTAGTGTATTGATTGTTTTAAAAAAAGATAGTTTTGTATTAAAGACAGATTGGTAATCACAGGGAGTTGATAGCAAATGCATCTTCTTTTTATTATTATTATTTTGACAAACTATATTTGATTTAATGGATCAACATTTGGTAAAGGGTAGAAAGAAATTTCTTACAACCCGTGGAAAGTGGTAATATACAACACCATACTGACCTGTTCTTGATTGTAACACCCTTGTAGTAATTTTACAAAAGAAAAAGAAAATTCCAAAGAGATTAAATTGGTATACAGACAAAAATTTCATGGAATATCAAATCTCAGCAATCTTATTGTAAAATTTAAAACAGGAGAGAGAAAATCTTTTTAAAAATTACGGATTTCTTTGACCAGATTTAGGATAGGTTGAAATTTGTAAATTTAACTAAACGTTCTTTTGGATTTCGTAACAAGACTGAAATGGATAGGTGTTTTGACAATCAATTTACAAATTGTCAATATGCTGTGGTGCTTTCTGAAACCTCTCTAGTCTGCAACTAAATAACAAGGGCTGTATTAAATTCACAATAATTCTATTTCATTATACCCAAGATGATGGAATAAGTAAACTAAATTGTTTTCTGCCTTAGATTGGCAATCTGTCATTAATACTGTTGTTATCATCTTCATCATTTTTATAGCACAGCATATTATGTAGATTATGTACCATCATCATCATTTTTTGTTAATGTACTTATTTTAATTGAATAAAGAAATTATGTTTATTTCTTTTATTTTTTATTGTAATTTTCTGATGATATAATCTAAAAGTGTCACTGTGGGTAGGTGGAAGGGCCTCCTATCGTTCTGATCTGCTGTTCCATTCTCTATGTTTGTCAGGCTGGTCTATCTATCGCAACGTATTTTCCTGGGTGAGGTTCCTACCTTGCATAGTGGGCAGGGAGTTACTTATTATGTCTTCTATCCCCCTATATTGTTTTCCAACTTGCATTCCTGGGTGGGGATCCTGACCTCCCATAGCAGGCAGGGAGGTACATACTGTGTCTTCTATACCCTTATATCTGTTTTCCAACATGCTTTCTGCCTTTGTCTTGGAATGAGATTACTTGGTTTTTTCCTGGCCCTGGTCCGAGTCCTGGCTGGGAGGGAAACAGTCAAATGCATAGTTATTGATTTGGGAGATGATATTTTTTTCCTTGTAAATCATCTCTCTGTTATGTATTATTATTTTTATTTTGAATGTATAATGTAAGCATTTGAGTGTGTTCCTCTTTGTTGGATTTTGTGCTTGTGTCTGGATGAGACTTGTAGGTGATTTCAAACTAAGTACATTGGTGGTATGCTCTTGGAATCTACATCTGATCCCTATTTGTTCCCCGTTCCCCTTTGTCTTACTTTTTCTTGGGTGCTTTAATTGTAATTCTAGAACTTTTTACTATCCCATTTTCTTCCTTTTTACTGGCGCTGATATAACCTAAATGTGTTGCAAGCGCCGTAAAACCCTAAAAAAACAAACAAAACAAACAACTTGTATTCTGTCTTTGTCTTGGAATGAGATTGCTTGGTTCTGTCCTGGTCGGGGTCCTGTCTGGGAGGGAAACAGTCAAATGCATAGTTATTGTTTTGGGAGATGATATTTTTTTCCTTGTATATCATCTCTCTGTTAAGTATTATTATATTTGTTATAATTTATAATGTAAGCATTTGAGTGTATTCCTCTTAGTGGGGGCCGTGCTTGTGTGCAGATGAGATCTCAAACTAAGTACATTGATGGTATGCTCTTAGAATCTACATCTGATCCCTATTTGTTCCCAGTTCCCCTTTGTCTTACTTTTTCTTGGATGCTTTAATTGTAATTCTAGAACTTTTTACTATCCCATTTTCTTCCTTTTCACTGATATAACCTAAATGTGTTGCATTCGCCGTAAAACCCTTAAAAACAAAACAAAAAAACAAACAAACAGCAACGTATTTTCTACCAGATCTGAAAGACCCGACTATCAAATCACTCCACCCATAGAGTCACGAAACCTGAGATCGTGAGCTTTCAGGATCATCATGTAGGTCCGCAAGGGCGGTTAGTTGCACAGATTAGCTCTCGTATGTGGTTAGTTGAGGGCGTGCCGTGTCATGACTGGATATATATATATATATATATATATATATATATATATATATATATATATATATATATATATATATATATATATGTTACAGTGAATGACATAATCAGTCGGTTGGTGAAAAGGTTTGAACTGAGATATTGCCAAGTTAAGTGAGAGAAGGTCAATTTTTGTCCATAATGAGTTCTTGTCATTGATGATTAAATCAACTCTTTATTTGTACATCTTCGGGAAATATCAAAGCTTAATTTCACTTCTAAATATTTTTTACAGCTAGTCAAGTTGAAAAAGTATGAAATTTGAGAAAAGTTGCTGGATACTTTCTCATACATCTGATCATATCTTCATGAAAAATTACCCGATTGACTTCAAATAAAGATTAAAATGCTGGTGTGAGCATATTCTTTCAGAAAATGAAAAAAAAAAAAACAATTTAAAAAAATGCAAATCCACAATTTTCACCTTCCGACTGATTATGTCATGCACTGACACATATATTGTCATCTGGAGTAAGTTCCTCTTCCCTATTTGGAGGCCTTTCAGGGAGACGTGATGGGAGACTATCCATTATATTTTCGATTGATATCTTCAATATTGCTATGTCACGGTTGCCTCCCTTGATATATGTGTATATATATATATATATAATATATATATTATATATATATATATTTATTATATTATATATATATATATATATATATATATATATATTATATTATATATTATATATATAAATGTGTATTAAATTAAATTATCAAAATGTAGGTCGAGACATAACGCCTGTCAGGCGATATTACACGTCTGAAGATAATTGAAGCCAAAAATGGATTCATTGAAACATTTACCTATCTGGTTTTGCCTGGTGAATACTTGAATAAGATTGCTGGTACAAATTCTACAGCTAGACTTGCGTTTACATAAAAAGGAAATTATATAGTATTACTCTCATTTAGGCAACAGTTTCGAATGGTGCTAACACTACTATGTTATGACGATGGATCCAATCTGCAAATTCTTTACCGCACTCGTGCACCGTCGCAAACCCACCCCGGAAGCTTTGTCACAACACACCGTTCAACTAGATGCTCTGCGGCTTCGGGTTCGTTCCCACATCGGGTACATGTTGGACAGGTGGAAAGTCCCCACTGATGAAGCGACATTGCACTGGCATCCAAACTGAGAGACGAATCGAGAATTCTAAAACCAGGTACATTGGGGTGAGCCAATACCTTCGATCCCTTTTGGTACAGATTCGATCAAATTCACTGTCAATTCTTTATGTTGGCATGAGCAGCTTAATTCAACACAGCTTTCTGTTAGGTAAGTTTGTCGTCTCGTTGAATGACACTTAGCTTTAGACCTCTTGGCCGAAGGTTTGAGCCCCTCTGGGGATGACGCAAATTGAGTCCTTTGAAAAGACTATTTACTGCTATGTTCTCACCAAACTCTTTTGTAAAATGAGGATCCGGCCAGTTACAGACTTGCCAGCCAATCTCAATAATTGTTTTTTTAATGTATCATATTTGTCCATATATTATTTAGGCTAACATTTATATTCTCATATCCCAACATTTTAAAAATCGTATATTCAACTTGTGCAACTACACAAACTTTCAAGCCTGACACTTCCTGGATGCATTCAATCAAGATAGTAGAGAGTATGAAAACAATATAGACTAATCTGACAGTCATTGCTACTTCGAGTTACATCTTGGTAGAAATGATTTATAACAACAATCAACTTTCCAGTTTTATTATTTCCCTCCTTTCTTGTTACAAACTCTATTTCGTTTAATGCGGTTGTGTATTCAGCATGTTTTAGTCAACAGTCGCATATTATGAACATCAAAGTTATTATATTATATTATATTAATATAATATATGTAAAATCAAAAGCAGTAACACCTTTAATCTGTCGAAGAGAAACTGTACCAATCCTTACAGGCTTC
>NC_088372.1:15864391-15871891 GCF_034508935.2 Berghia stephanieae | reverse complement strand
CTTGAGGTGAAAGGGTGTTCAGTTCCAGTATCAGTTCTGCATCCCTGTATTTTCTATGTTGTTTAGTGGTGTGACAGAACTGAAGGACGGCAATCTGGATGTCGTGCAATCCTCGACAACTGGACCCATTGAAGTTTCAGGTTTTAGAGTTTTGCCAAGGTGAGGGTCATTTAAATCGATTAAATTTGAAGGACGAGTTTTTTGGCCAAATTTAGAAAAAAGAGCTTTTCCGGAATACGGAAGTAAACTGCGTATTCTTTTTTTGTCGACTCATATGAACTGCGACCACTTAAACGATGATGACCTCCTTCAACAAATTAATAATTAAGCATTAATGCCATTTATCTAATGAGTCTGCATTATTTAAAAATCATAAATGTGTAATGAATTTTACGACTGTATTAATTTGTAATTATTAATTTGTAATGAATATTATGAAAGGAATAAATTGAAGAATGCTGACCCTATGTAGTTTTTTTGTTTGTTTTGAAGATGGCGTTTAGACTTACAGTATCTTTGGAATGCAATTCGGTATATTGAGAATTTGGATTAACGAAAACAGAGAAAATCTTTAAGACATATTTTTAGATTCACCAATTTGCTTTCTTTTTAATCACAGTAATTGAATACATTTTTTTCAATTGAACTCTGATGGTCAAACAAAAAGTTAAAAACATCAGAATTGGGGATGGCACTTTAATGAGAATTATATATAACAAGAGTGAAATGGAAGGGGAAGATAAAAAGATACAATAGTATTCTGAGACTCGTGCTATTGGATTGATTAATCGCATAGAAATTCATCATTCAGCATTTATTATAAAGCTCAATATCCACTAGACGTGCTCAAAGCGCCCTACAAGGGGTACCTAGCCAACAGCAACACGTAACGTGTAAGACGAGACATGACGCCTTTTCGGCGATATTACACTTTTTTTCAGACAGAGACAACTCTGTTAACGACCAGGTACTCTTTTACGCCTTAAGTTATAGAGCTTTTCAGGGACTAAACTATTTTTCGCTCAGAGCGGGACTCGAACGCTGGACCTTCCGATCTAAAGGCGAATGCCATACCACAAGATCAGATAGCCGCACGCCGGAGGACGCTTAAATGACCCAGCCCTAATAATGGTGGTGGAAATGTGGGGATTATTCTATAATGAAAATTGGATCTATATCACCAATCTCAGACTTGGATTCAGATTATATGACTTAACCCCCCCCCCCCCTTCCCCCCCCCCCCCCCCGCAAAAAAAACAACAAAAAAAAACAAAAAAAAAAAACAACAACAATTAAAATTCCTGTAGTATTTTAAAGTGCGCGAAAAAAATTATTATATTTCATTTTGTTGTTGTTGTTGTTGTTGTTGTTGCTGTTGTTGTTGTTGTTGCTGTTGTTGTTGTTGTTGACTTTTTCAGCTTTAAAATGTCTTTTCCGCATATTGTTCATTCGTAAAAAGTTGTTTCAAAGCCAACTACAACAATGGCTCGCTACTGTATGGGAAATTTTAAAAATCTGACCTATGGCATTGGCTGGTATGTAAGTTGTTTGCTATTCTATAAGCAGACTACTCATCTTTTCTCCGTCCCATCAGAATATTTCACTTTTCACAGTTTGAGCTACAACTTACTGTTTTGTTACTTATTTTACTATAATATGACTTATTTCACTCGGAGTACACGACTACAATATTAATATCAACGAGAGCTATCGTCTTGTAAATCTCACGTCTTCCGATGCAAAATATCGGGATGAAAACACATTCGGATAATGAGCATTCAACATCTCTTGACATGCTTCCCAGTTATCCGATTAATAATTTTGTCCTTGGGTGTCCTATGTGAGTATGCTAGAGTATTTACGTATATAACCTCCTACTGGAACAATGTTAGCCACTGACCACGATCTAGAACCAAAGGGTGACAGTCTACAAGCAGGAACCAAAGTCCAGCACACAATCAATTCACACAACAATCTCAACATGGCTAGTAAGTAGTGGTTGTAGTACTATTTTTTTGTTTTGAATTTAGGATTTTGTACTGCGGTTCCAATTTATTAAAGTAATGTCATCACCAAACAATTCAATAGTATATATATATATATATATATATATATATATATATATATATATATATATATATATATATATATATCTTAAGCAAATTAAAGAAAGTGATCCGCCTCCTCTAACACTAAGCAGATCTCCGAATAGAGAGTGAAAGAGTGAAAATTGTATTCTTACTCGATTTGAGACAAAAGCAGTTATTAAACTAATTCATTTTTCTTAATTAAGCATGTGGATTCAATAAAATTGAACAATTTAGACCAAGATTCATTATATGGTTAAGCATCGAAATGATGAAAAATCTCTGTGGTTAAGCCAAGGAATTTACCCAATGGAAACCGTACGGTGCTCTTATTGGCTAACCAACCAGCGGCCTCGATGAGAAAAATATCCGCCATTTTGATGTTGGCTGGGAATCGCGTTACTATAGTAAACAAGCGCTGATCGGCCGTTCATGAAAACAAGTTGCTGCTCGCTCGTTTAACTCAAAATTATTCAAAACGATCTCTCTAAAATGATATAAATGTGACTTCTTAAGGTTTTCTTCACGGTCAAAACCACACAACATTCTATTAATGATTACGTCCGAGGCAAAAAGGAATATTGACAGGTCGACCGAGAGTTGAACTCGTGAGACGACAAACATCAATGCGAAGTGTAGCGAGAGTCAAGCTATTGTTTGTCTTGTCCTATTCTATATAGAGAAAAGGATAAATAGTATAGCCTCGTGTGTGAGTGGTTGCGTGTCATAGTCTTGTTTTTAAATTGTTTCTGTTGTTTATGTGTGTAGTGATGACTCTCTCACACTCAATTTCAATGCCGAAAGAGGAATTACCGCACACAAGAAAGGGGAATTGGGGTGGTATTTGGCATACATATTGTATAGTATCTAGTTCTAAATAGATAACTGATTAGAATTATATTATGATATATAAACACAATGCCAAATACAATTCCGAAGTTTCCTTATTTCAAATGAAGTAAAGCTCCAAAACCTAATGGTAGTGATTGTAGTACTGAGTGTTAGTGAGGTGATGTGGTGTTGGTGGTGGTTGTAGTTGTAGTAGTAATAGTGATGATGATGTGGTGGTGGTGATGATTGTAGTTGTAGTAGTAGTGGTAGTGATGATGATGTGGTGGTGGTTGTAGTAGTAGTGGTAATGGTAATGATATGGTGGTGGTGGTGGTTGTAGTAGTAGTGATCGTGATGATGATGTGGTGGTGGTGTTTGTAGTAGTAGTGGTAATGATGCGGCTATGTGGTCTAGTAGTATGACACTCGCTTCCGGATCGGAAGGTCCTTGGTTCGAGCCTCGTGCTCGGCGCATAGTTGAGTCCTTGGAAAAGGCTCTTTACTCAAATTCTCTCACCGTACTCAGGTGTAAAATGAGTACCTGGCCGTTAACAGAGTTGTCTTTATCCGAAAAATTGTAATATCGCCTAACAGGCGTCATGTCCCGCCCTACATGTTAAATGTTGACCAGGGACCCCTTGTAAAGCGCTTTGAGCACATTTAGTAGATATTTCACTATATAAAGCTCAATTTAAAAAAAAAAAAAATTTCAATGATGATGATATGGTGGTGGTGGTTGCAGTAGTAGTAGTGGTACCCTAGTGATGATAATGTGGTGGTGGTTGTAGTTGTAGTAGTAGTGATAGTGATGATGATGTGGTGGTGGTTGTAGTAGTAGTGGTAGAGATGATGATGTGGTTGTGGTGGTTGTAGTAGTAGTTGTAATGGTGATGATATGGTGGTAGTGGTGGTTGCAATAGTAGTGGTAATGGTAATGATATGGTGGTAGTGGTGGTTGTAGTAGTAGCGGTAATGGTAATGATATGGTGGTGGTTGTAGTAGTAGTGGTCGTGATGACGATGTGGTTGTGGTAGTTGTAGTAGTAGTGGTAGTGATGCTATTGTGGTGGTGGTTGTGGTAGTTGAGGTAGTGATGTGGTGGTGGTTGTAGTAGTAGTAGTGGTGGTGGTGGTTGTGGTAGTAGTGGTAATGATGATGATATGGTGGTGGTGGTTGCAGTAGTAGTGGTAGTGATGATGATGTGGTTGTGGTGATTGTAGTAGTGGTAGTGATGATGATGTGCTGGTGGTGGTGTAGTAGTAGTGGTAGTGATAATGATGTGGGGCTGGTGGTTGTAGTAGTAGTGTTAGTGATGATATTGTGGTGGTGGTTGTAGTAGTAGATGATGTGGTGGTTGGAAAACACATTACAGGTTATTATAATACATGATTACACAAATTCTCTAACTTCATTTTTTGACAGCTTCGTTGTGCCATAAATATACGCAACAGTTCTGAAACATTTTATTGTGGATTTTGATATTGTTTGTTGTTTTTCTTGTGTCGTTATGTTGACATAGATACCGAATGAATGGTAATTACTACATTCTCAGCCAACAACAAAATGGCGCTGAATGCTTTCATTGGTGGACACTTTTTAGGCTTCGTACGTATTCTCATTCGTTTAATTCTATGGGTTGAGCCGAATTAGTTTCGTAAAAAGTTGTCTTCGTATTTATTATTTTTTATTTCTTACCAGACTGGCCACACTACACGGCCACTCGTCATTAGAAAAAAGTTTTCACTGGCCACACGGTGCTGCCAGAAATACTGAGAGAGTTAAAACTATATCTATTGTTATCCACACCAGTTTCACAAATGAGCGGTAGCATTACAGAAGTATCTGATGGTTATATTGACAATTTGGTTAACATTAAATTACTTAACAGTCGTCACTCCTTCTCTGATGCTGAATAATATAACACAGGATACCCTTTGTCTTAAAGCATCGTTCGGACTTGTAAAAAGTGGAAAGTGAAAACATTCCGCTGATAATACCTTATCTATCATTTTCAGCATCCTACTACTACTACTACTACTACTACTACTACTACTACTACTACTACTACTACTACTACTACTACTACTACTACTACTACTACTTCTACTATTATTATTATTATTATTATTATTATTATTATTATTATTATTATTATTATTCATTACTATACTACTACTACTACTACTACTACTACTACTATCTACTACTACTACTACTACTATACTACTACTACTACTACTACTACTATACTACTACTACATCTGCTGCTGCTGCTATACTACTACTACTACTTACTGCTGCTAGTACTATACTACTACTACTACTACTACTACTACTACTACTACTACTATTATTATTATTATTATTATTATTATTATTATTATTATTATATATTATTATATTATTATTATTACTTATTATTATTATCATATTATTATTATTATTATTATTTATTATTATTATTATTTTATTATTATTATATATTATTATTATTATTTTATTATATTATTATTATCTATATACTACTTATTACTACTACTACTACTTACTACTACTACTACTACTAACTACTACTACTACTACTACTACTAATACTACTACTATTACTACTATATACTATTACTACTACTACTAGTACTACTACTACTACTACTACTACTACTACTACTACTACTACTACTATTAATACGACTACTACTACTACTATTACTACTACTACTACTACTACTACTACTACTACTACTACTACTACTACTACTACTACTACTACTACCACTACAACTATGAATACTGCTACTACTACTACTACCACAACTACTACGAATGCTGCTGCTACTACTACTACTACTACTACTACTACTACTACTACTACTACTACTACTACTACTACTACCTTCACCACTACGACTATAACCATTACTATTATATCATGTGTGAATGATTTAGGTGTTCATCCAGAAATACAGAATTGGGGCTAATTCTTGAAGTGTTATCAAGGATGAGATATGTCTAACGTGTGAATGAATAGCTGACTTTAGGCAGCGATGGATATTATAGGAGTTTTAGTACAAAAATGTAAGAGGCGGTTGGTACTGTTTAATATTAATATGAATCCTTAAGGATGCTGGAGAATTTTTTAAAAAAATCATTGTGAAGCGCATTGATTATATATGCTAAATCTGTAGAAACGCGCTATGTATTAATTTAAAGTATTCAAATTAAAAAGGACTGAAATTTCATTTTCCCCCTTCAGAATCAACCCTCTCCGTTCTTTTCATCCTCGGTGCTCTCATGACCTTGACCCTCGGAGCCACAATGAACCCCTTAAGCGTTCTATCCAATCCTGATGCTTTAACCCCCGAAAAATTATGTCCTCCAACGTGCTTCAGTGGATGTGCTGTGTCGGTGAGTTGTATGTTTGAGAGTACAGACGAACAACACGGTGTATTACGAACTGACATCATCAAAAACAGTTTGTGACCCACACCGTGACAGTCTATTTTTTTTGTGTGAAAATGAACAAGAACAAGAGATGGCGGAATTTGAGTTTAAAGTTAAACTGATTAGAATTATGAAACCTGCTTTTGAAGGAAAATAATTAAAAAAAACAGTACAAAACTAGTTGTCCGTATATAAGTATTTAATTTTATTTGAATAAATGAAACACTTGAATCCGACATGTACATATGCAGGCCTGGCATCCAAAAACAATTATGGACCGAGTTCATCATTGTTGTACTGGAGAACATTTTGCATCATTTGTAAATTTTTCCATTTCATCGATGAACCCAAAGTAAATTGGGTTATCAGATCTGCAAATACGTGCACGTCGCTTGAAGCAAATTGTTTTATCCTTTAAGATGTTCTATATGAATATTCATATCTTTTTCTTTTCCTGTTTCCTTTTTGTCATCTTTATATGATCTTCTTTCCAGAAAATGACATGCATCAACATTCCTGGTATTGTGGATTGTGCTGCTTTGGATACCGCCTGTCATGCTCAGTGTACTCAACTGTGTGGCTGTCTCACTGATTGCTCAACACGGTGTTTAACAGACTATGGATGTAGTGGACTCCAAGATCAGACTATAGCTGTAAGTTATGGTTGTAATAATAAAAAATGAGCAAAATAATAATAATAATAATGATAATAATAATAATAATAATAATAATAATAATAATAATAATAATAATAATAATAATAATAATAATAATAAATAAAGAAGAAGAAGAAAGAAGAAGAAGAAGAAGAAGAAGAAGAAGAAGAAGAAGATCTTTAAAGTTTGATTCATAGACGGATTATGATACTAAAGTTAATTTTATATGTTTTACTGAAGACGATTGATGTAGTTCCATGAAGTGACAAAAACTCAAATCTTCAAATTTTAATTCTTAATATCATTTAAAAACCAATTTGAGAAGCATACATTATGCATTTATATCGCCATTAGTGCATAGAACATTTAATGATGACTTAATGTTTATTGTTTATGTTCAAACTGTATTAGAGAGGTTTAGCAGATCTTACCTATTACGCATCACGAAGCACGCATAGCGTATAAATCACTGGATTATTCGAAAAAA
>NC_088372.1:15839391-15859391 GCF_034508935.2 Berghia stephanieae | reverse complement strand
TAATAATAATAATAATAATAATGGTGATTGATGATGATGATAATAATATAATAATAATAATAAAAGAAGAAGAAGAAGAAGAAGAAGAAGAAGAAAGCTGTGTTGAATTAAGCTGCTCATGCCACATAAAGAATTGATAGTGACTGAATTCGATCGAATCTGTACCAGAAGGGATCGAAGGTACCAGTGTATCTTGTCGATCGTGATACCCATCGTCTGCTATTGAAACGCTTTTGTTACTATAAAAGTTTCGCGTCCCTGTATTTCAATCTCCGGCCTGGGTTTATAGATAGTATGCAGATGACGTCACTCAGGCCTTTGTTATTGTTTTTGCCATCCGCGTTTGTGAGTTGTTCTCACTAAACTGTATTAACAAGACATGTTCATGGTTACACAGAGTTTGTGTGTTGGTCCGTTATACTTCCGGATGGCAATGTTGTGAACTCCTTGGCCAAGCGCATTCTATCTATAGACTAGAGCTTTGTTGAGAATTGGTTTATAAGTGTCTTGTGAGCAGCGGCTCTATTTTGTGAGGGTATTCCGAGTAGTGATCAGCATGATTTACTTGGTTTGCAACACAAAATTAAGCAACAAGACCTCGCTGTCTCATTGTGTGTGTGCATGCGAGTTAGTCATAACCATCGTTAACTTCTAGATATAATGAATATGAGGTCACTAAGGTCTTTGTTGTTGTTATTTGTCATCTGCGTTTATGAGTAGTTCTCACTAAACTGTATTAACCAGACTATAAACGTTCATGGTTACACACAGTTTTGTGTGTTGGTCCGTTATACTTCCGGATGGCAATAGTATGAGCTTCTTCGCCAAGCGCATACTATCTATAGCCTGACACAAGAACCTCGAAGACTGATAGTTTGACGTCATTTTTTACGTTTGTGTAGCTTCTGGTGAGTTGTCGTTAGTAGAGCTCAAGGAAACAAGCTATTTCATTGGTTGAACTATGGAATACAACTTACGATTTGTTTTCTTTTGTGGCCAAAGACTTGTCTTTAGACGTCATTTTCAGGTCGGTGCCAGCCTAAAAGTTTACGATGGCTACGAGTTAGTACAGCAAACCACTTGGTAATGATAAAGAAAAAAGAAAACAGCATGCCCCATCCATTGTACGTTACGATGCTTGTGCAGCTATGTGGTCTTGTGGCAAGACACTCGCTTTCGGATCGGAAGGTCCTGGGTTCGAGCCTCACTCGGCGCATAGTTGAGTCTTTGGAAAAGACTCTTTACTCACATTCTCTCACTGTACTCAGTGTAAAACGAGTACCTGGCCGTTAACAGCGCTTTCTCTGTCCGAATAAATTGTAATATCGCCTAACAGACGTCATGTACGTCCTGTATGTTAAGTGTTGCTGTTGGCCAGGGATCCCTTGTAAAGCGCTTTGAGCACGTTTAGTGGAAATTGCGCTATATAAAAGCTCAATTTTTAAAAGATGCTTCTAATCCATCTCATGGTGAAACAAAAACTTTCCGCTCGTTATTGAATTGTTTCTCTCTAGTTCAATTCAAACCCAGACCTCAGCAACTGGGTGTCTAATGAGAAACAATGAATACATTTGCCGTCAAACAGTTTGTTGCAATGCTATCCACACAAAAATGGCACCGTGTCACAAATTGGTGTCCGCTGAGCGTAACGTGTTATGTCTTATCTTATCTTATCTTACTAAAGGCTTAATATAGGAATTATCCTTTACATGCCTTATAAATAGAACGAAGATGACGTCACTCGGGTCTTTGTTATTGGTTTTTGCCATCCGCGTTTAGTTCTCACTAAACTTTATGAACCAGACTATAAAAGATCATGGTTACACATAGTTTTGTGTGTTGATCCGTTCTATTTCCAGATGGCAATGTTGTGAGCTTCTTAGCCAAGCGCATACTATCTATACAGTAATTTATAAGTACAGAATCTCATAATATAGCTTGCATTGTATCATTCACAAACAGTTTTACACAACTTTGAATGTAAGGAAAAATATATCAATACGGCAATGTAAAATCGAAAAATACTATTATAGAATTCTGGTAATTGAAAATTGGTCAGGATCGAATGAAACATAAATGTACAAAGTTCATAGTACAATGAAATTTTCATGACAACAATGATCATGAAAGCAACAACGATAATAATCATATATAAGTCTCTGAGAAATTATCATGATTTATCATTGTTTCAGATGTCATGTATTTTATTTGTCAACATTTACAAACCAGTCTACAAAATCATGAAAATAATGGAAATAATTATATCCACATGAAAATTTAAAGTTATAAAGATAAATAAATAAATGGATATAAAACTAACTAAACAAACTAACAAATAAATAAATAGATAAAAAATAAATAAATTAATTAATAAATAAATAAATAAATAAATAAATAAAATCAAACTGAATTAAAAAATTAATCAATTAATTTAATTTTTCTTAGTAAAATAGAATAAAACACATTAGTCATACTTAAATCTCAGAGACTTTAACTCACTTTCAACTAAGATTTTAAACTGATTCAAAGAACATGTATTCTTTCTGTTAAAACAGAGACTATTTCATGTTTTCACTATACGTATAATAAATGAGTTCTGTCTTGTTTTCGTCCGAAATCTTGGAATGCATATATTTTATATTTGTAACCTCTGGTAGACGTAATCTTGGAAAATCTAACCAAAATTGATGGATATATACCATTTATATTATGTATACTCTTGTACTGAATTAAGTCTCCCCTAATTCTTCTGTAATTGAGACTAGGTGGATCGAGGAATGCTAAAGAATGACTAGTATAAGGGAGTATTACTCACATTTAATTGTTTTAAACTTTTGGCAAAGTAAGAATTCTCGATGTTAACATGTTTATAGGCTTTAATTTATGTTAAATCTTGGATGTGAACAGGTTTGAAAGCAATACCGTTTGATGCTATACTTGATGAATCCAACTATCGCGGATGTTACCTGCGTATACATTTGTAGCACTACCCTTGTAGTACCTATCCAACTTCTCTATATAAGTAATTAATCATGACCGTTCTCCCTAGCACCCATCTCTGTCACACCTGACATTGTACCTCGCTCTCTCCTTAGCGTCCTGTCCAACCTTTATTATATCTAGTAGTATTTGCCTATAGTCAGTTGTGTTTCTACTCTCGTACTGATATCATGTATGCACTGTTTTATTAAAGTACTCATCTTAACCTGAATACATCCTTGTTTGTTTATTATATTCACAATACTATCTATGCTCGGACATTTACATATACCTTATTGTTGTAACCAAATTATATAATGGTGACAACACGTAACAGGGGACACCAAGCTGTTCCGGTGTCTCGTTACGACTTCTTGAAGTTACGGGTTCAACACAGACAATTTAAAACCGACTTCCCAGAGAGGATATACATATCGAATGACGCTTCACATATCAAGATCAAACAGCCATATCGATTCCTTCAACCCATCATCTATCAAATTACTTATAAATTAGCAACATTTGACCGCCCTGATCTTTTTCATCCTTTGATATCAGTTTGTACTCAATGATGTCGTCAAGCATCGGAGATAGTTGAATGACATGTTCAATAATCCTTCATCAATGTTATATTGATCGTTATTTTCATCTAAAATTATATGTAGTGCAGTCAATAAAGTTAAGATTTGACTTAACGAAGAAGAAGAAGAAGAAGAAGAAGAAGAAGAAGAAGAAGAAGAAGAAGAAGAAGAAGAAGAAGAAGAAGAAGAAGAGGAGGAGGAGGAGGAGGAGGAGGAGGATGAGAAGGAGGAGACGGAAGAAGAAGGAGAAGAAGAAGAAGAAGAAGAAGAAGAAGAAGAAGAAGAAGAAGAAGAAGAAGAAGAAGAAGACAATACTACAAGCAGTGCAATTTCTTGAAAACCTTCAGTCGATATAACATTATTACGAATTATTTGATTTTTGAATCCTGTTTCCAAATAGACAACTAATTTGAAGTTTCATGTCTTTATCGATATTATTTTGCAACCATTTAATTTTATTTTTACATTACCAATATTTTTGTCTGAGCAATTAATTTATATTTTATCATTTGATCTTCAAAAACTAAACATTGATGATATCCGACAAATTAATAAAAAATCAAGCCATCTATCAAATGAGTCTGCGGCATTTATTTTAATATTATAAATTATAATTTGTAATGGGTTTTACGACTGTATTAATTTGTAATTATAAATATGTAAAGCAATCTAACGAATGGTGAAAAAAAAAGAAAGTTGACCTTATGAAGTTCAATGAAAAATAAAAATAAATGACATTTAAAATTTCAGTACCTCCGTAATACAGTTTGGGATGATGAGAAAATTGGTTTAATGAAAACAGAAAAACTCTTAAAGATATGATTTTAGATCCACCACTTTGCTTTCTTTTTAAATACAGTATTTAAACACAATTTCCCCCCTTTACTTTCTTACCGAGAGTCAAATTGCAACGTAGAACATTAAGATGACCTTATATATAGTGATAATAATCAATTTACTTACAAGCCAAGACCTAGCGTTGAAAATGCCATTCTGCTTACAAACAATATCTTTAGGCATCTAGATCAAGCTGGGAGCTATTGCGGATTGCTTTTCGAAGATTTTTCTTCAGCTTTAAATACAATGTAAACTCAGCTGCTTGTTTCAAAATGGTAGTATATATTATTTGAACAATGATATAATTGTTTCGGCGCTCGGTTAATTAATTAGAGAGCACAATTCGTCAAATTAGGACAGCATGTGTCTTTTTGCATTTCTACAAAATTGGTGCTCCTCAGGGTTGTGTTATCACATGTATTATTTACAAAAACACAAAATTACGCTTTCAGGCGACACTGCTCTTTAAGGCTTTATAACAAAATGGCAATGGAGTGGCTTATAGGCAACAATCTGACGGTTTTGTGTCCTGGTGTGATATCCTTCACTCAGAACTTGATATATGTCAAACAAAGTATCTCGTATATAACTTTAGGAGAGTGAAGAAAGCAATAGTTCTATAGCCGTTGAAATTAAAGAACCAATAATTCTAACGAGTTCCTCACAACAAATACTGTGGCGTAATGATTGATGACCACCTCAAGTGGGATGAGCATATTATAGCAATTAAACATAAGATGTGTAGACGTACTCATCATTTTTATCAAAATTTTCGGCATGTTCTTTTGTATGGCACATTGAGGAGGCAATTACACATAAGTGGTGGAAAGATACAAAGTAAATTGACTTATGCAAACACCCATAACAAACTATAAAAGTGACGTTGATAATGTAGATATTTTATATGAGAAAATGTTTGTGAAAAAATACTAAAAAATATTAAATACCAACAAGACCGTCATTTATTATGTCAGGAATGAACTATCGCTATCGGCATTTCTAAACTGCAACAAAAACAGAACGACACCGTTCAAACACCGTAGATCATTTTTTTTCTGTCTACTATTAGGCTTTTTGATAGAACCTTCAATCATACTATATAATTAATTTTGCTTTTTACTACCTTATCTTATAAATATTAATTTATCAATGTATTTGCATTGCTACATTTACAATGGCGATTTTAACTCTTTACGGTGTTAAAATTATTCATATACTCTCACTGTAAAATCGCAACTCAGGCATATACATATTATACAGAGTGTCCATAAAGTCTTTTCCTGATTTCAAAAACGTATTATACTATTATACATCTCTGCATTTGATCTTTATCTTCATCTAAGAAAAAGTCATACATTTATACCCATTATTCCACCTACATTACGTTATCAATGTCAACGAAATGAACTTTAGACCGTATTTTTCTCTCCCTCTAGATGTTTCGGAATAGGAATTAGTGCGTCAAAAATCTCATTGCGTAATGCAATGGCATGAAAACAAATCGCCAAAATTAGCTCAAAAACATTTTGCAGTCGATAGCCCATTTGGGTAGACCATTACAGGATATGAAAACGTTATAAAACGGGGATTATTAATTTACTGTGACACATAGTGTCAGAGATTGACCAGGCTCTCATCGAACAAGCGTTGTTCAGCAGGTGCCACACAACTTCGAGTTTAATCTTGACCAGTCTACATGCAAGGCATAGCCTGCTCTTGTCATTTCAAAGAGCGTCGTGTACAATATTTTGAGAAATCAACTCACTTGAATCCTTAGAAACTGCAAGTCGTCCAATCCCCAAACCCCAACGACCTCTTGTTCAGATGAGCAATTTATCATCAGCTATTATTGAATGTTAGAAGACTTCCACTATGTAATAGAATTAAAGAGTTATGAATGAAAAAACTAAATGTGTCGATTGCGGCAAAACTGGCTGGACCTGGGTCAGCCCAGATACTGTCCTTTTGTTGGTTAGAGCAGAACAGTAGATGAGGCAAGACAAACGCGAAGATCATGATTTCTTAAACGGATCAACTTCCGAGATGAGTCAACATTCCACTTTTCCGGTAAAGGATGAAGACACAATTTCATAAATTGGTGGCCACAGACACTACAAAATATAAAATTAAGAGAGAAACGGATAATTCAAAAGTGGATGCTTGAAGTGAGATGCACAAAAGAGATAAAGGGCCATTTCCATTACCGTAATGCGATTACTGTAAATGATTAGTAAATGTTTATTGACATTTGTTAGAAATTTATACTGCATCCCAACTCCGTAAGTATCAGCCATAGATAATTTTTCAATAAAACGATGCTTCTCTGGATTACGGATCGGAAGGTCCTGGGTTCGAGCCTCGCTCGGCGCATAGTTGAGTCCTTGGAAAAGGCTCTTTTCTCACATTCTCTCACCATACTCAGGTGTAAAATGAGTACCTGGCCGTTAACTGCGATATCTCTGTCGGAAAAAAATGTAATATCGCCTAAAAGGCGCCATATCCCGTTCTAAATGTTACGTGTTGCTGTTGGTTAGGGACCATTTGCAAAGCGCTTTGAGCACGTTTAGTGGATATTGTGCTGTATAAAAGCTCAATTTTTAACATTTTTTATTTGTTTGCAAAATTCTGAACAACATGTTTCCAGATAGATAGAGTGGGAAAACTGGACCAGTTTGCGCTGCCTGGCCGCCTCGGTTTTACTTTTCCTAAAGGGGCAATATCAAAAACTCCCAAACAATGTGTTAGAACGCTAACATGAAAATAAGACATCTTACTGATTCCATCAAGCATGAAAAGCTACAAAACACACGGAAAGAACTCGAAAATAGGTGGATTTTTTTGTAAATAACAATAGCAACCATGCTGAGGCACATTAGTTGAAAAATAAAAGATAAATTAAATGTAACATGCTTAGGCATTTATATTATGTTCATGTATTAAGTAAATTGGTTGTAACGTGTTTCTGCTTGAGAAGTTACTAAAAACAGAGAGACATTTTGGACACTCTGTATCATGACATATTGAAAATTTCTAACATCTATTTTGATATATAAATTATATTTTTACTATTGTTATTATTATTATTATTATTATTATTATTATTATTATTATTATTATTATTATTATTATTATTATTATTATTATTATTATTATTATTATTATTATTATTATTATTATTATCATTATTATTATTATTATTATTATTATTATTATTATTATTATTATTATTATCATTATCATCAGCATCATCATCATCATCATCATCATCATCATCATCATCATCATCATCATCATTATTATTATTATTATTATTATTATTATTATTATTATTATTATTATTATTATTATTACTATTATCATTATTACTTTCATTATTTTTCCTTCCAATGGATAACACAGGGATCAAAACACATTCGGATAAACGGCATTCAAAATCTTGTATCATGCTTCCCATTTATCGCATCAATAATTACGTCCTTGGATGTCCTATGTGAGCATGCCAGCTGATTTGCGTATATAAACCTCCAGCTGGTCACAATCTACCACTCAAGTGTGACAATCTACAAGCAGGAGACAAAGTGCAACAAACCGTCAATTCACAAAAAGAAATCAACATGGCCAGTAAGTTTTGATTACAAGAAATAATTTTTTTTGTTTTATGTTAGGATTATTATTGCGATTCCATTAGTTTTAGGTTAAGTCAACGCCAAACACTTCAATAGAAACTATATTATCTCTTATGATTTCTCTAAGAAAATCCCGAAACTTTAATTCAGAGAAAAAGTAGTTAGAATTACATGATTTGATACTAAGGCAGTTTATGAAACTAAGTCATTTTTTTTCTAAATGAAATATATGAATTCCATAAAATTTTATAATTTTGATCGCAATCCCAATAATCAGTATTGACAGCAATATAATACCGAAGTAGTTTCGATGAAATACGGCCATGTTTTCATTATTCTCTGATTTCTTACAATGCTGGCTACATTGTGCAGTCACTCTTCATTAGAAATAAAAAAAAAAAAACTTCTCACAGAAATACTATGTCCAGGTCACCTACTCCTTTTTCACAAATGGGCAACAGTACAGATCAGTATCTGATGGTTACATTGCTAATTTTGTGAAATTGAATTCCCTCACGATGTCGTCGTCTTTCTCTGACGTTGAACAATGCAACACTGGATTCTGCCTTGTGCGGCTATGTGGTCTTGTGGTATAACACTCGCTTTGGAAGGTCCTGGGTTCGAGCCTCGCTCGGCGCATAGTTGAGTCCTTGGAAAAGGCTCTTTACTCACATTCTCTCACCGTACTCAGGTGTAAAATGAGTACCTAGCCATTAAAAGCGTTGTCTCTGTCCGGAAAAAAATGTAAGATCGCTTAACAGGCGTCATGTTTTGTTCTACACGTTACGTGTTGCTGTTGGTCATGGGCCCCTTCTAAAGCGCTTTGAGCACGTTCAGTGGATATCGCCCAATATAAATTCTCTAGTTTTTTGGGTTTTTAAAAAAACACCAAACCATTCCTTCTGAAAATATTTTTACTGTCATATCCCCCCCCCCCTTTTCAATGGCACAATAACAACAACAGTAAGAATAACTACTACTACTACTTATACTACTACTACTACTACTACTACTACTACTACTACTACTACTACTACTATTACTACTACTACTACTACTACTACTACTAATACTGCTGCTGCTTCTACTACTGCTACTACTACTACTACTACTACTACTACTACTACTACTACTACTACTACTACTACTACTACTACTAATACTTCTACTACTACAGTCACTACAAGGAATGAATTAAGATGTTGAAAATTAGATTTCCTACAGGGGTAGTGTTTAATGTAGTAGTAGCGTATGGCTACACCTCCAAATTTATTTCGTCAACCCAGCTTCTAAAGTCTTCCTCCGCCCTAAGGACGGTTTCGTAGCCACATTCAAGTTTAGTGATTGGGCAGTGGAGGACGATGTAATCGCTGGTCTCTGGGGCTGCCTGACATTTCTGGCAGGTATCACTGTTTCGAAGGTTCCATCTGCACATATTTGATGCAGTTCTGCAATGTCCAGTTAAGAGGCGACTTGAGAAAGTCCAGTATTTCCTGGCGCTATTGAATGCAGGTACTCTTTTGGTTGGATCTTTAATGATGTTTCCTCCTCTTGGTATTTCCCTATTCCACATTTCTCTCTAGTTTTCCTCCACACTGAAGTCTGCCATTTTTGTTAGGTGGAAAGGTCTTCTCGATTTGAGTCTTGTTGTTGAAGGTGCCTGCTGTATTATTGATTTTATGGGAATGTTGTCTGTGGCTTCGTCAATCCTTGCATGCATCCTTTGATTAGCATCTTGTCGTCTAAGACTTGGTGGTGCAATGCCGCTCAGTGTTGGGAGCCACTGAGTTGGAGTTGACTTGAGACATCCTGTTATAATTCTCATTGATTCTCTTAGTCGGATGTCAATGCGGTTTACATGTGGGCTTCTCATACAAACAGGGGCACAGTATTCTCCGACACTATAGCACAGTGCCAAAGCAGACGTTCTCAGTACCTGTGGTGAGACTCCCCAGGCTGTACTTGCGAGTTTTCTCAATAGTCTGTTTCATGTTGCGATTTTATTTGCGGTTCCCTCAATGTGTTTGCGATAATTTAGTTGTCTGTCCAATGTAATGCCGAGGTATTTAGGGTTGGGGTCTTGGGGTAGTATTGAGTTATCTGCTGTGATCTTTAGTGCTTTTGTTGCCTCTCGATTATTCAAGTGGAAGTTTGTGGATACTGATTTGGTGGCATTCATTTTTAGGTACCACCTATCAAAATATTGTTTCAGGCGAGTGGTGTCTTTACTTACAACTTCTTAAATCTCTTTCCAGTTTTTCGATTGATAGGCTAATGCCCAGTCATCAGCGTATCCAAGTTTGAGTGCTTCGCAGTTTGGCATGTCGGAGATATAAACATTGAAGAAAGTTGGTGCCAAAACTGAACCTTGTGGTACCCCATTTTTTATTTAATATTCTAGAAAGGATATGACTCGGCACAGGTGTAAGTGTCTGTCTATAAGCAACGACAGATACTGTAAGAGTATAAATACAATAATTACGCTTAACAATGCCTGGTATTGTTTGAAATAGAAATATAGGTCTATATAATATGCTGAAGGACACATAAAACAAAGGGAAGCACATCGAGCAGGTATACCCGTGAAAATGATATTATATATATATATATATATATATATATATATATATATACTATTATATTATTATTATATGACACACACAGACATACACACACACACACACACATATATATATATATATATATATATATATATATATATATATATATATATTCATATGTACTCGTATTTACTGATGAAATGTTAATTCAAAGTTACTCAAATTGCACCTTTTTTCCCTTTCAGAATCAACTCTCTCCGTTGTTTTCATCCTCGGTGCTCTCGTGAGCTTGACTCTCGGAGCTACAGTGAGCCCCCTTAGTGTTCTATCCAATCCTGATGCTTTTACTCCCGCGAAATTATGTCCTGTAACGTGCTCCAGTGGATGTGCTATGTCGGTGAGTTGTATTTTTATAATCATCATCATCATGTAGTTCCATATCTGAAGCAGACGTCGGAGGTCATCTTCCGCCAAGCTGATCTATCTCTTGCCAATGCTATTAAAGCAGCGCCACCTTTCTCAGCTTCATCTGTCCAAGTTCTTATCCCTTTCAAATAAGTTATTCTTTGTCTTCCTCTTATTCTTTTTCCATTCATCTTTCCAGTCAAGGCGAGTACTTCCAAACCAGGGTGGCGTATAATGTGTCCTAAAAATTCCATTTGGCGTTTGATGATTTTTGTTATCAGTGATCTTTTTATAATACTAACTAATAAAACTGAGTACTGCAAACTGACGTCATCAAAAGAACCTGCCACCCAAACCGTGACAATCCGGTAATATTATGTCAAAACGACATGCACACCATAGGAGGACTAATAACCCATGGGCTGTATTCAAAAATGTTGTAATGTGCAATATTTTGTGTCGGTTTGAAAATATTTCCATTACAACACTGAGCCCTAACAATTTGGGTTATAAGATCTGTAGATAAGTGCACGCCGTGTCAGAATACACAAGATGACGAAATTTGAGTTAAAAGTCAAACTGACATATTTAAAGCATAAAAAAAAAATCACAAAAAAACCACAAACCCCCAACTAAATGTTCTTTACCGGTTAACTGCCGTACTCTGGAAAGAGGTCACAGCTTTCAGAGTTTTTTTTTGGTTTTTTTTTTTACCAAGATGAGGGTAATTTAAATCGATCGATTTTTCAAGGACTACTTTTCTGGCCAGTTTATAAATACGTGTGTATTGAGTGTACGGGAATTAAGTGGTTGAATTAGTGACTTAATATAACTTAAAATGTATAAGCTAAGCCTAAAATTCAGTTTTCAGTATACAGTTCCCCCCGCCCTCATCCCCCGACCTAAGACGACGGGTGCCATTTTTGTTCAGCTCTTATTTATGTCTTATACCATAATATTATATCCATCTTATGGTGGAGTACTCGAATAGACATAAAACTACTTGTATAGATCTAATAGTACTGGGCACAAAGGCAAATGAATCAACATCGATCTTAGGATATGTTGAGATTTTTCCTCAATCGACTCGACACTATAATTTGAGCAATTGGATCCGCGGGTCTGATAGAAATTTGTTTGCGACAAGCTCGGGTCCCATCCACCTGTTTCGTAGACCCACAATAGGTTTGAAATACAAGATGCATATTATTTTTCTTTTGCTGCAATTTGGCGTATAAATACATCGTGCATCAATAGTAGGGGGAATTAGGTCCAAAAAACCCTTGAATTGTGCAAACAGGGTTGAAAGCATGAAAATTACATATGTTGTAGAATATGAAAAACCCTATAATTTATGATATAGAACCACTCTGAGAGATCAGTATTAGTTGAGATACAAGGTTTTTAAGATTAGAAAATTTTGAAATGGACGACAATAATTGCTTTCATTTTTATTGTGTAAACATTTGAGGCAAGCAGACCAAAGGTTGTTTTACGTCATCCTTTGGATTCCCATTGGTGACTATTTTTAGCGTCGAAGCGGATGTTTTCCTTTCCCTTTACTTTCGATTCACGAACCATACAAATTATTTAATCGTAAATATTATTCAGTTTCACTTGTTTTAAAGGACGTCTAGCGAGCAATATTCTATAATATGAGATTTTTTCTGAATCTGATTTAATAAGTATAATCAATTGCTCTAAAACGGACGGGCAGACGGGAAGACGAGCGGAGGGGTAGACAAACAAACTAGCAGAACACAGCTCAATAAATGTCGATAACCGGTGTTGACAAAGAACAGTGCTCCTTCTCCCCTCCACCTGTTTTCTTTTCTTTTCAAAAATACTGCTATAATCATTTTACGTGAGTTAAAACCTATTTCGGTCAAACTTGATGACAGTAAAGAGTCAGCATACCACTTATATTGCTATAATTATCATCATTATCATCATCATCAAACACTATGATGCTGTATTACGTTATTTACCGCAAAGGGACAATGGGAGAATGTTCTATTTGTACTGTTGTGTCCTTATGCACTGCACACATTTTGCCTGCTGATGATGGATCTTTAACAGAAAGAACGAAAGAAAGAGAGAGAGAGAGAGAGAGAGAGAGAGAGAGAGAGGGAGAGAGGAGAGAGAGAGAGAGAGAGAGAGAGAGAGAGAGAGAGAGAGGTCATGAAAGAATATTGCATATGCCTAATAAAGGAATGCGTTTGCATGATTTCAGATACACATACAATAGCAAAAAGAACTGCTTCCAGAGACTGGGACAAGTGTTTGATATGCCAACAAGATAACACAGACCGTTTATAATGTCCCTCTAAGTCAAGGAGGAATGACAAAGGGGAAGGCTATGAAACTCTTTTTCAAGATTTAACACAATTCAATTCTTTGGTTTGTGATAAAAACAAGTTGGATGTATCTATTTTTTAAATTCATCATATTGAAAGCTTAAAACAAAATGATGCTAAGTGGCATAAGTATTGTCGTGTAAAATTTAATGCCAACAAAATTAGGCGATTAGAATTAAAGAAATCTAAAAGAATTGCCCTAAAAGAATTCCAAACTTCGTCATTTGACTTGGAGGAGTCACCGAATGAATATAATTCGCAACCCACGAGAATAATGAGACAACGTTCAAAATTAGAGATTAGCTGTAATAAACAAATGTGCTTTCTTGTAAAAACATGGAATCGAGAGTACTCCATTCTGTAATGACAACAGATATGGAAGAAAATAATCGTGAAATAGCGTTATCTATAAAAGATTCTGATATGTTGTCATTTATTGCCGGAGGAGATTTAGTCGCTCAGGAGGCACACTACCGCCCTATACCATAAAATTTTTCATGTACGATACTTAAAAAAACAAGCTTTAAAAGATGTCACTGCTGATGATAATCATGATGTCACAGTTCTTGAAAGAAGTCGAGCTTTTGCTAACAATATATCTTTTATAGAAGAGAACCCTGCAACAAATGTGACGATCGACATGAACCACTGTGGAGCTTATTTCCAGAATTGTCAAAAGTGTCCCAAAAACTAATCAAGTGTTCATGTAAGAGAGAATGTATCGGCACCCGGTGCAAGTGTTTAAGGTCCGGTTTGTGTAAATGCGGGGTGTGTGTGTGTGTGTGGGGGGGTGTGTGTGTGTGGGGGGGGGGGTGTTAGGTCATTACCACAGTGATGAGTAAAATTCTCTCTCTCTCTCTCTCTCTCTCTCTCTCTCTCTCTCCGTCTCTCCCGCTCACTCCCTCTCCCCCCTCTCCCTATTTTATCTACTAGTTAGGTTAGTACAGTAATGAGTAAAATTCTCTCTCTATCTCACTCTCTCTCTCTCTCTCGCTCTCTCTCTCTCTCTCTCTCTCTCTCTCTCCGTCTCTCCGTCTCTCCCGCTCACTCCCTCTCCTCCCTCTCCCGCTTTTATCTACTAGTTACAACACGAAATACCCATCAGTTACCTAGCGTAAATGGTTACCAGTGTATTTAAAGTTTTAGAACGCACATTGTATTATCGTGGTAATTTCCTCGGATAAGTAATGCTATATAGAAAAAAATAAAAGTGCTAAAAACGCACTGCTATAATAAATTGCCAGAGTGGTTCTATATCAGGTGTTATTTATACGGGTCTTAGCTACCTATATGCCAATTTTCAGGATTTCAAGCCCAATGTGCACGGTTTTAGCCTAATTTTCCCTAATACAATGAATAAGAAGAAAATATATACTTTTACGCAGTTATTTCCCTTGTTTAATATAGCTGTAATAGGTAAAATCTAAGGCCTTAAACCGATACGTTATGATTGATTGCCAGAGTGGTTCTATATCAGATCTTTTTTTTATGGGTCTTAGCAACCTGTATGCAAATTCTCATGCTTTCAACCCGAATTTGCACGGTTTTAGCCTAATTCCCCCTACTACAAAGAGCGCTGTTATTTTAAAGAGGGAAAAAATCCAACAATTTATGGCACTGACACAACTATATGAGCATAATTATCTTGACTTAAAGGAGCATTTAAGCCGATTCGTACTGTTTTGAAGGTCTGGTGACCCAACACTTTTATGGTCTCATCTTTGTAATGGAAATGCTCTCAAACCAACGCAATTTTTTTACATGACAACAATGTTAAAACGAGCCCATATTTGCGTTTGGTTATCAGACCTGCAAATATGTTCAGGTCGATTTAAGTCTATGACTTTCATTTTTGCATGAAATAAGACGCTCGTTGAACACTTGCCACTAATGTACCAAGTTCATCGTCATATCGTGTCGCGCCAGTGGTGGATCCATTGGATGGCTTCAGGGATGCAGCCTCTCAGGTCTATATCACTGATATGTGGTCCAAGTTCGCACTCGTGAAGGATGTGGTCCATGTTTTGAGCCGTGTGTCCACATTAACATCGGCACTCTGAAGAAAGTCCCCATTTTTGTAAGGTTGTTTTGGTCTTCCCCACTTTAGACCTTGCCCGGTTCAGTGTCAACCAATCTTTCCTGGGGAGATTTACTCCAAGTTAAAAAAGCTTCTTAGATTCAAAACTCTTTCGCTTGCATGCGATGCAATTGTTCTAGCATTTGATCTAGAGTCGAACCAAACTGTTGTAATACTGTACTCACAATCATAGATTAGAAAGTGCTAAAGCGGAAATCGCTCAGCTTGGACTGAAATGTTAAACTGCGACTAACAAGTCCATCTGTCTGTGTGGCATGGAGGCTAACCAGTACATGGTATCGTCTTGTTATTAATTCAAACAATACTTAGACTTGTCAGTGACCTAAGGGTGACACTTTGGGTAAGACACTTTACCATGTATTACGTCACTGTGAAAAAAGTGCCGGGTCCCAGGCAGAGATGTATCATCATGCTAGAGGTGCCTAAATGATCTGTATTATTTGGAGAGAAAAATAAAGTGAGTAGATGTGACTCATATATAAGGGAACAACACAAAATAAACATTGTTTCGGCCCTTGGCCTTCGTCAGGAGACAAAAAAAAAACAAGACAAAAACGTTGTTTGTTTTGTGTTGTTCCCTTATATATGAGTCACATCTACTCACTATATCTTTCTCTCCAGAGATGTATCATGCTTGTACAAATGTACGCCTAACAAACATGCAATGTGTAAAATATGACATGGAAATTTAGTCCTATGTGGCTTGCTGGGTCAATTAATGAAACATTTTGAAGGGTATGGAGCCTGACTATATCCTTTAAGATATTCAATATAAAGATTCATGTCTATTCATTTATCATCTCTGATAATTCTTTGCAGGAAATGACATGCCTCGATATTCCTGATATTGTGGATTGTGAGGCTTTGAGTACCGCCTGTCATGATCAGTGTGATCAACTGTGTGGCTGTCTCACTGATTGTCAAACACAGTGTCTATCAGACTATGGATGTAATGAGAACCCAGAACAGGCCATTGCGGTAGGTGATTGTTGGAATAATAATGATGACAATGGTAATATTGATGGTAGTAACTATGATAATGCTGGTTATAATAGCAATAATAATAATAATAATAATAATAATAATAATAATAATAATAATAATAATAATAATAATAATAATAATAGTAATAATGATAATAATAATAATAATAATAATAATAATAATAATAATAATAATAATAATAATAATAAATAATAATAATAATAATAATAATAATAATAATAATAATAATAATAATAATAATAATAATAATAATAATAATAATATAATAATAATAATAATAATAATAATAATAATAATAAATAATAATAATAATAATAATAATAATAATAATAATAATAATAATAATAATAATAATAATAATAATAATAATAACAATACTAATACTAATAATAATAATAATAATAATAATAATAATAATAATAATAATAATAATAATAATAATAATAATAATAACAACATTCTGTATACTATTATAATACCACGCTAATGTCACGCGACAGTAAAATAAACAACGCTTAGAAGTATCTATATTTTGTAGGAGATGGATTTTTCTAACAATTAAAAAATCTTTAGATCCAGCTATGAAAAGTGTGGGTGGACCTTTTTTTTCAGTAGTGAAATAATGGCACTTAAGATTCAATCTGTGGTGTTTCATTCATCCTGTTTTGTTGATAAAGGGGAAACCCGAAACGTTCATTTGATCTGTTATTTTAGTTAAATTGAAGCTTACAATCAATTTCACTTTATTATTTACTCTACAGATAGGACGCTAATCTATTTCAAAGTACTTACCGTCAGATCTTACAGTGTGGCTATGTGGTCTAGTAGTATGACACTCGCTTTCGGGTCGGAAGGTCCTGGTTTCGAGCCTCGCACTCGGCGCATAGTTGAGTCCTTGGAAAAGGCTCTTTACTCACATTCTCTCACCGTACTCAGGTGTAAAATAAGTACCTGGCCGTTAACAGCGTTGTCTTTGTCCGAAAAAATTGTAATATCGCCTAACAGGCGTCATGTCCCGTCCTACATGTTAAATGTTGCTGTTGACCAGGGACCCCTTGTAAAGCGCTTTGAGCACATGTAGTGGATATTGCGCTATATAAAGCTCTTTTTTTTAAACAGCCCAAATACCCAATCACCGCGGATGTGACAGGTAGTCGGGGAAAAACATCTATTTTCATCTGGATTCAACCTTGATCCCATTGCGTTTGACACGCGTGCTCTACCAATTTAATTATCGGGAACTTCATCTGGGCATAGCTCAACGAATTTTTTTTTCGGCTCTTTCTATATTCTTTGTTTCTTTCCATATGAATCTCTATTATTTTCAATTCGTCGGAAATGTAATACATATGTTGAGCTCTTTTGTATAATGGTTCATTTTGGAATATTATGTTCAAGATGAAATAAAAATAATTGAAAGACAAAACAAGAAAACAAGCAGATTGACACACAAACATAATATATCCATGCGACCCATCCTCGTTATCCAGCATAATGCCGGCTTGATTTAGATGCTAAAAACTTATGTCGGTTTCAAAAATATGACATTAATGTTACTTTTTTTTTATCTTTTACTGAAGACAATAGGTCTAGATGTTGATTTTTAAAGTGACAAAGACTGAAGGTTTCCATTTCTGGTCATTTCTCGTCTAAATATCACTTAAAAACCAAACTGAGAATATCTTAGTGCATTTCTATTGAAACCATTATAAAAATGTGCACGCATTTTATAAATGATGATTTGATATTTGTTTCTAGCTACTGTGAAAAAAAAAGTGTGCAAATGATAATAGAGAGGCCTAGTAGATCATAGGTATCGCTTATCACGCATCACGTATCGCGCATCTATGAGAGGCCTAGCAGATCATAGGTATCGCTTATCACGCATCACGTATCGCGCATCTACCACATTATCATTCTAATTATATGTAAAAATAGTGCTTTATGTAATTTCTGATTGGATGTCAATATCAGTACATTCAAAATAACCCTGTAATTCCAAGAAGGCCTTGCTATATAAGGACATCAATAGTCTTTTTCTCTTAGTTTTCTTGTTTTTATAAAAACAAGAAAACTAATGTATTTTGGACACCTAAGACGCCATCAAACTGTCAACAAGGACGTTCTTGAGGGTAGAGTTGAGGGGAAAAGAGGAAGAGGCAGGCCAGCAAGAACTTGGATAGATGATGTGAGGACATGGACAGGATTGTCGGCAGCCGAATGCAGTCAGCAAGCCGTCAACAGGGAAGATTGGCGTGTCATTTCAAGTCGACCTCAACCCATGAGATGACACTGGAAGAAGAAGAAGAAGAAGTCTTTTTCTCAGGTTTAAACTGTTTGTATACAGGCCTATAAAATGGCAGCAACAATAACATAATATCATGGTCAGAGTTGCCCAGTGAAAAACATCGATAAGACAATTTGACATTACAATAAAAATAGATCTAGAATAGTCTTACCATTTCCGCGAACCATTTAAAAATCGGAGAGCAGCACTATTTTCAGGCATTATGAGAATGATCATGTAAGAGATACGTCATGCGTGACGCGTGATACGTCTGGCAAGCTAAACCTGTCTATTGTGTCCCCTTATCATTACATGAGCCTCCATCTATCTTTCATTATTGACAATGAAGATGACGATACTCTGGCCTTTGTTATTATTTTTTGCCATCCACATTTGTGAGTAATTCTCACTACACTGTATTAACCAGACTATAAACGTTTAAGGTTACACATAGTTTTGTGTGTTGGTCCGTTATACTTCCGGATGGCAATGTTGTGAACTTCTTAGCCAAGCGCATACTATCTAAAGCATTATAGCGAGCGAACCCGCGGTCTGCAGAAGTGGGTGAGAGAGAGCTCTAGAAATGACCTGAGTTTGATACGAATATTTTTGTATTCGTGGATAGCTCACACGGTAGAGCCACGCTCTCACCTGCCAGGTGGAGTTGTCGTACCAATAAGGTCGCGGGTTCAAACCCCACCACCGCCGCGAAAATTTTTATTCTCTATTGTCTTCTGGCACTTTTCTACTCACTTCATCTCTTGTTATTATAGCAACTTCAGTGCTTGTCCAAGAGAGTGGTTTGCTCTGGTACCTGCCAGCTCAACTGTCCAGTCTCCATGATGTTCCAGAATTTGGCCACAGTCATCCAGATGGTTATCGGCCAAGCGTCCGGGTATTTGAATGGCCTTGCTCAACCTTAAAGGTACGTGGTAGATATTTCCCTGATCAGAGGTTTGTGATCCGTTCTTCTCCCTCCCTCTCCTCTCTTCATTGACTGTATTACCACCGTTAAGCGCACATTCTCACTCTCTCTCTCTCTCTCTCTCTCTCTCTCTCTCTCTCTCTCTCTCTCTCTCTCTCACTTCCTTATACAGTCATTGCAGAAAGTTTAAGACCTAAAAGTGTGAAGTCAGTGAATAAGCAGAATTTGACAAAAACACTGCACCAACTGATTGGAACTTTGTAACATGCTTTTGATTAATCTATGCTTTTCACACACTGGCAAGCTAGATCCTAGCTTATTTTGATTGTTATTTTTATG
>NC_088372.1:15809391-15834391 GCF_034508935.2 Berghia stephanieae | reverse complement strand
GTAATCATAATAATAATAATATTAATAAAAATAATATAATAATTAATTAATAATAATATAATAATAATAATAATAATTATAATAATAATAATAATGGTGATGTTATTATTATTATTATTATTATTATTATTATTATTATTATTATTATTATTATTATTATTATTATATTATTATTATTATTATTATATTATTACCATTATCATCAGCTTCATCATCAATTCAACTTCAAATGATCTGATTTGAAATATGAAATCATGGTTTTTACTCTATAGAGTAACTATACTCTTTCCTTTAATTAAAACGCACGAATTTTACCAATTGTCACTATAAATTCAATTTTCATCATTTTATCAACACGACATTCATACTAGCATGTTAAGCGTCTTATATGAAGCAGTGAGGTATGTCCCAAAATAGTGTTCCAACAAAACAGAAACGAATCATTTTCATTGCACAAGGAAACATTCTTCCCACGTATAAATCCAATCAACATCGAAGGAAAGACTTGAGATTCTATAAGAAAAAATAAACTATGCACAGAGTAGGCCTCAAGATTAAAGTGTTTTTGATTGAGGGCACATTCCCATAATAATATCACAAAAAGGTGCTTTAAAAATCTTTACAAAGGGTCCCAGTAATATACGTCCATAGCAATCTAATAGGAATGAGATTAGCGAAGATTAGCGTCCTTGATGGATGTCACGAGCGGAAAAGTTATTAGAGAGAGAACGTCATGTTGGTTGGCGGCATGATACACTTCACAAAGCGAGGACGAGAGAGACGCATGCGCAAAACACTTTGACGTTCTCTGTAAGGTGACGTCCAATCAAGGACGCTACTCTTCGCTATCTCATTCCTATATTAGCGACGAAGTTGAAGACGAGACCTGGTTCATGCAACGCTTTAATTGCTGCTTCTTTTCGATAGATAACGTTGCTATTTATGACTTGCAATCTCCATGACCAAATAAGCGCTACTTTATTTGAGGAAACACATTATAATGCGCTTTAGGCCAAATAGGGAATGTGACTAAAAAATAGGCTGGATAAACACTTTTTAAAAGCAATTGTGGGACAGTGTGGCTCAGCGGTACGGTGTTCGCTTCGTACCGAAAGGTACGAGTTCGATCACCACCGCTGCGCTGTGTGGCCTTCAGCAAGTCACTCGCCTAGCCAATTTGCGGCGCTGCACTGCGGCGGACGCCTGGGTTAGTCCAGTCTTCCCTTCGAATAGACCCTAGAGACAAACTTCCCCTGTGGGGTGAATAAAGGGAATTTTATTTATTTTATTCTATTTATTTTATTGTATCAAAATACGGGGAGGAGAGGGGATAGTAAACGTGGAAAGTTGAAGGTTACTACTTAATATCGTTTCCCCCCTATATTATGTAAACCATATTTTCCAGATGATCACCACAGAAAATTACAGGGGTTTTTTTGTATCCTCTTCTAACTCGATTAAATAAAAACTCAGCAAATGTCAGGCTTGAATTTTGTGTAGTTTCCAAGTTGGAAATATGTTCTTATAATCTTTTTTTTTTTTTTTTTTGGGGGGGGGGGGGGGGGGGGGGGAGGTGAGAATGTCAATATCAATCTATTTAGAGAGAAAATATGATTTATCTTTTTAAATGGTTGAAGTTGGCTGGTAAATCTGTAACTGACCTGGTACTCATTTTACAAAATGTTGTATAAATAAAATGTTAAATTGAATGTAAGCTTCAATTTTATATACAAAAACAGATAAAATGGACGTTTTTGTTTATTCCTCTTAACAACGCAACTACCACATTATCTCATTCGTCTGTAGTGTTTCATTCATCCTGATTCATTGATAAAGGGGAAACCTGAAACGTCCATTTTAATCTGTTTTCGTATATTAAATTGAAGTTTACATTCCACTTTACATTATTTATTTATTCGAGCTTCGAGCTGCAACATTTACAAAATAGCGTGGTGAGAACGTTTGACTAAGTAGCCTTTTCAAAGTCCTCAACTTTGCACCGCCGTCAACGAGATTCATATCCTCGTTCACGAGGTCCGACGTTTAGTGTAATAGAACTAGCCGCAGTGGCGTGGCATGCTTACAGTATAAGGTGGTGCCAGAATTAGAAGAAAATTACTTAAAACAGGCTATATTTGTAAACACAAAAGAAAGAAAAAAATATACAGGAAAATAAGTAAGAGGCGGTATTTACAATTTCTCAGTTTTATTGTATATTGTAAATGCTGTAATCTATTTTTAAAAGATGGATGTGGTGCCAGGCACCAAATCAACTAATATAGCCACGCCCCTGACTAGCCGACAAACTTGCATCAGTAGGTTACGTTACAATGAAAAATAAATGGACAATGAATAAATTTGATTGGATCTGTGTACCAGAAGGGAGTTGTAGTATTGGTTCATTACGCTGTAATATATATTTTCAATTCTTGACCGGTGCCTCAATTTGGATACCAATGCAATGTTAACAAAAGGAGAGTAATGCTATATGATCTCCCTTTTCCCTTCATTCCATTCTCGATGTAGAATTTTGCACTGTCGGAGTCTTTTTCAAATATTCATTGGACAAAATAGATAGAAAAAATGTGTCAATTGATACATTTTGGGCTTTAATCAGTGGCGTGGCATGCTTACAATATATAGGTGTTGCCAGAATCAGAATAAAATGACTTAAAACATTCCTATTTTTGAAAATACAAAAGAAAAATAAATAAAGAAAAGACTTAATCAAATTAATAAGAGGCGGAATATACCATTTATCAGTTTTATTATTTTTAAAAATTATGTAATCCATTTTTAAAAGATGGATGCGGTGCCCGGCACCAAATCAACCAATATAGCCACGGCTTTAATTATCTACAACACTAAAAAAGAGCTTTTATACAGTGCAATATCCACTAAATGTGCTCAAAGCGCTTTACAAGGGGTCCTTGGCCAACAACAACATTTAACATGTAGGACGGGACATGACGCCTGTTGTTAGGCGATATTGCATTTTTTTCCGACAGAGACAACGCTGTTAGCGGCCAAGTACTCATTTTACACCTGAGCACGGTGAGAGAATGTGAGTAAAGAACCTTTTCCGAGGACGCAACTATGCGCCGAGCAAGGCTCGGACCCATGACCTTTCGATCCGTAAGCGAGTGTCATACCACTAGACCACACTAAGTAAAATACCTCGGTGTGGAAATAACAATATAAAGTAGAACAAACATGATATCGCACATAATATGATACCAAAAGCCAACAGAACAATTAATGTGTTTATTTACGTATTTGATATCTAAGACGATATCCATATAACATTCGCGCTCATTCCTACAAATTGTTCAATCACCATTGGAGTACGATAGTACTGGAGTAGGCCACATCTCCAAAAAGATAACGCATTGGAATTGACACAGAAGAGAGTTGACAGGCGTATTTTCAGTTATTTGTAACAACAAACAAGTGCCTCATCTGTGGTAAAAAGCCTAAGCTTTGACAACCTTCAGATCAGACCAAAAAAACCCCCACAAAAATTAAAAACGAGCCAATTTATATATCTACTCTCCACAAGATCTGCCACAAACGAATTGATGTTAACTTCCCAGAGAGGATATACGATTGACACAGCAAGATCAAACGCACACTCAAAGTCCTTCAGCCCGTTCTCTATGCGACTATGGAATCGGTTATCACCTAGTGATATTTGACCGCCCTGATTATTTACATCATTCAATACCACCGTGTATTATCAATAAAACCCTCAAGCACCAAAGTTTATTGAATGACATGTTCAACAATCCGTCAACAATTTTATTTAGGCTTATTTATTAATAAGCAAATGGAGTCAGTCCTCAAAATTAAAGTTTTTACATAACGAAGAAGAAGAAAGAAGAAGAAAAGAAGAAGAAGAAGAAAAAGAATAGGAGAAGAGAGGAGTTGAGAAGAGGAGAAGGAGGAAGGAGGAGGGAAAGGGGGAGGAGGAGAAGAAGAAGGAGGAAGAGAAGGGGGATGAGGGGGAAGAAAATAATAATAATAAAAAATGAATAATAATAATAATAATAATAATAAATAGAGAAGAAGAAGAAGAAGAAGAAGAAGAAGAAGAAGAAGAAGAAGAAGAAGGAGGAGGAGAGGAGGAGGGGGAGAGGAGGAGGAGAGGAGGAGGAGGAAGGAAATAGATGAAGCAGAAGAAGAAGATAAAAGAGAAGAAAGAAAGAAGAAGAAGAAAAAGAAGATGAAGAAGAGAGAAGAAGAAAGAATTAATACAAAACAAAAACTACTACATAGATATTTGAATTTGTTAAGCATGTCAGTCGATATAAAAATTATTAGATTACATGATTTTAGAATTATGTTTCCATTTAACAACTAATTGTAGTTTTACGTCTTTATCTTATTAAACAAACCCAAGTTCCGTTACATTTTTCTATGGTATTATTTTTCAACCATTCAATTTCATTTTTACATCACCATTTTTGCTAGAGTAATTCCATTTTCACCTAATCGTCTTATTTAACATTCAATCACCAACAGCTGATGACCTCCTACCAATTCATTAATATTCAAACCACGACCTGACGAGTCTGCATTTATTTTGAAATTATTAATATAAAATTAACATTACGACAGTATTAATTTGTATTAATTATGAGTAGACTGCCCGTGCTTCGCAACGGGATACCTTTGAGTTGAGGCAGCAGCTTCTTGATGGTGCTCACCTTTTATGTTATGACGGTCGACCCAATCAGCAGTCTCGGCCGCATCCGTGAACCGTCGCGAATCCGCCCGGAAGCTTCGTCACAACTTACCGTTCAACTCGATGCTCTGCTGTTTCGGGTTCTAACCCTCATCGGGTACATGTGGGACAGGTGGAAAGTCCCTACTGATGAAGCGACTTTGCCGTGAGGCAGGTCCTCGACCGAAGCCGATTCGCTACCTTTAATTTAAGGCAAACTGCAGTTCCAAAACTAAAATGAGCTGAACACCACTGGTTAAGTTAGTGAAATATAGTCAGTGGACAGTCAGAACTCTACCGTAATTTTAAGATATTTTTCTACAATATCGGTCTATCAAATTAAATAAAAAGTGGGGAAAGTATTGATTTGGATGCAGTACACTACATACAATTATTGTTGAATCGAATAAAATGTCAAGTCAATGTTTAGTTGCTGGCGACTGGAGTATACTAAGACAAACTTTTTCTTCCTGTGGGACAGATAACATAAAATGCGTTAGCCCAAATTGATTTATTCCATAGATTATCAAATTCCGTGAGGAAATGTTTCATTGGCCTGATATTATGCCTCTAAAGCTAAACGAATACATTATACGTGCTAATTTTGCCCTCATGGCTGATCCTCATACCACGCAAATTTCTTATACAATTATTTGAGTCAATGGGTGATAAATTAGCCATTACTTAATTTAGAAAAGGTTTGCAAGTTATTCGTACTTAAATTTGTAAAAAAAAATATTTAGATTTGCCAGTAATCCCGCGTTCGTTTGCATAAATTTAACATAGGCTGTACTGAAAAATTTGGCCCCCAATCCTATTAATCATTTTTTAAATAGGTTTGAGGACCGAAATTGTTCCGTACTGTCCGTGTAAATTTTTTATCATTGAGATGACCATTTTTATAGACTGATAAAAAAATGGATTGACACACGTTCCATATTGTAACTGTTTGGTTTAATCTATACGAAATAACAGTCAAACTCAATTCACAAACACAATATATCCTCACTACCGGCTTTTCTTTTATTGACAACCCATTTTCCCTTGTTTGTTCAACTATCGTTTTCACGCACCCTCTCGCCCCAATCCACAATTTTGTGCACACATACGTGTGTGTGTGTGTATGTGTGTGTGTGTGTGTGTGAGAGAGAGAGAGAGAGAGAGAGAGAGAGAGAGAGAAGCGAGAAGGGGAGGGGAGAGAGACTGCTTGTGCATTAAGAGAGCGGGAGGGAAATATAGTAAAGATTAAAATAAGTGTATATATATATATATATATATATATATATATATATATATATATATATATATATATATATATATATATATATATATCCTTTCTTAAAAAAATATAGCATTGTGGAGAACATTGTGCTTATTTGAGTCAATAAAAAAATTGATACGGCGCACAACTCTACTGAAAGATTTGAAAATTAGAAATGTATTTTTCACAGATATATAAACAGATAACTTGATTTCCTTTTATAATTTAAAGTCAGTTTGAAAGTTCTTTGAGTCAAACAGATATCATAAAATATGTACCAACGACGACACTTGACTCCCAAAATCAACCAATTTCGTCACTGTAAAAAGTTGTCAGTTTGCGTCATCTATTTATGACATCAAGTATTATTATTATTTCCGTTGTGTTGTTGATTTAGCGGTGATCAGTTTTGTTCTAATTGCGTGTATGTTTGTGTGTGTGTGTGTGTGTGTGTGTATGTGTGCATGTTTGTGTGTGTGTTGTGTGTGGTGTATACATGTGTGTGTGTGTGTGTGTTGGCATTTTTCAGCAAATCGTGGCATTCATAGTGATCGTATTTCAGTCGCCATTTTGATTCTTTTTTTACTATTAGGGTTAGCTCGAGAGGTTAGTCATAAGTGTTATAAAAGGTGCTAGGGTGTTTGTTTTTCCATAAGTTAAGTAAAGGGGAGACATTCCGAAAGCTCCTGCATCCCCAGTATTCTTTAAATTTGTATTTTCACCGTTGATATTTTGTCAGGAATTTAAAAAACTCTAGAGCAAACCTTGATAGATTTGTGAAAGTTTAAAATTTCTTAATTTGACCATTGTTTTCATTTTCAGCCGCCATTGTGATTTGTTAAGTATTGAAAGGTAGTGCAAAGAAGTCCGAGAGTTGTTTTTTTTTTTACTATTAGGGTTAGCTGGAGAGGTTAGTCATAAGTGTTATTAAAGGTGCTAGGGTGTTTGTTTTTCCATAAGTTAAGTAAAGGGGAGACATTCCGAAAGCTCCTACATCCCCAGTATTCTTTAAATTTGTATTTTCACCTTTGATCTTTTGTCAGGCGTTTATTTATTCAATTTGTCATGATTTTTTCTATTAGGGTTAGCTCGAGATCGGATGATTTTTTTTCCTATTATGGTTAGTCATAAGTATTATTAAAGTGCTAGGGTGTTTGTTTTTCCTATTAAGGTTAATTAAAGGTACTAGGTTTAATTTTTTCTTGGGGTTAGTTGAGGGAATAAATTATTAAATATATTATTGGGCTACACAGAAAAATCAACCGAAGATATACCAAATTACACAGACAACGTTGTTTACCAATCTGCCCTCATTAAATGATGGTGAGTACAGTATCGAATGAAAATAGTTCTTTCCCCGCGAAATTGCGGGCTTTTTACTAGTATATATATATATATATATATATATATATATATATATATATATATATATTATATATTGAATCGTGTTTGATACAAATATGGTACGAAAAGTGCTCGACATGCAGTAATGGAGCGAATTATTATATTTTTAAAAATATTTACCACAATGTTTGAGACAGTCTACATTAATGTTTCAGGCTTAATTTGCCATCGTCAGGACTGAGTTGTTTTGTTGACTGTTGTTGTTTCTTGAAGTGGTTCCGGTTTAAAGTTGCTTAACAAGAATTTACGCCGATGGGGACACTTTCCGTACATCTCACTTTTCATGTTGAGTGTGGCTTCATGAGGGTGTTTGATTATAGTATATTTCTCTTCCAGGCATAAGCTACATTGTTTTGATGTTGGTGTGTATCCTGTTGCTTTAGATAAAATTTTCCATGAAATGTTGTGGTCTAGTTTGTTGTCTTTTAATTTCCAAATATGTTCGCTGAGTTTTGTGGATGTTTTTTTGTTAGTGTTTCTAAATGTTGAGGTGTGGAGGTTGTATCTTGTTTTGAAATTATTTTCTGTTAGTCCTACATATTTTTCTTGCTTGTTTGTTTTAGTTTCTGTGACTGTGGCTTGGTAAATTAAACTTGATTCTAAGCATTGTTTGTTTAGCGGGCAATGTTCTTTATTTCTGCAGTTGCATTTTCTGGTGGGTGGGTTTTGCTCTTGTCGATGGTTTATTAATAAACCATGCTTAGAATCAAGTTTAATTTACCAAGCCACAGTCACAGAAACTAAAACAAACAAGCAAGAAAAATATGTAGGACTAACAGAAAATAATTTCAAAACAAGATACAACCTCCACACCTCAACATTTAGAAACACTAACAAAAAAACATCCACAAAACTCAGCGAACATATTTGGAAATTAAAAGACAACAAACTAGACCACAACATTTCATGGAAAATTTTATCTAAAGCAACAGGATACACACCAACATCAAAACAATGTAGCTTATGCCTGGAAGAGAAATATACTATAATCAAACACCCTCATGAAGCCACACTCAACATGAAAAGTGAGATGTACGGAAAGTGTCCCCATCGGCGTAAATTCTTGTTAAGCAACTTTAAACCGGAACCACTTCAAGAAACAACAACAGTCAACAAAACAACTCAGTCCTGACGATGGCAAATTAAGCCTGAAACATTAATGTAGACTGTCTCAAACATTGTGGTAAATATTTTAAAAAATATAATATATATATATATATATATATATATATATATATATATATATATATATATATATATATGTGTGTGTGTGTGTGTGTGTGTGTATGTGTGTGTGTGTGTATGTGTGAAAGAAACAAAAGGGAGACGGAGAGAGTGAGGTAGGCATGAAGAAAGGGATGGAGGCGGAGCAAAGAATTGTAGGGATAGTTTAAGAAAGCATTTTGTTTCAAAGTAAGCCATAGTCAATCAACTGGAAACATATTAACCAATGAGATTGCAATCAAAGAAATGGGCTGGTCAAATTATTCATTGCATTGTTTCCATTTTGAGTCAGATTACAGCTTGAGCAGGAGGGGTGGGGATTATTGTGTAATGACTTACATGAAAACATGTTATTGAATCTCTCAAGTTTTTATCTGCGTTCACCCACATTGTTGATGTCTAAAAAGAACCCCCCCCCCCCCCACACCTTTTACCTCAGTATACAAAGAAAGCATGACAAAACGAACATCTCTCTCTCTCTCTCTCTCGCTCTCTCTCTCTCTCTCTCTCTCTCTCTCTCTCTCTCTGTGTGTGTGTGTGTGTGTGTGTGTGTGTTTGTCCCTCTCTCCTTTCCATCTAACTTTCTATCTATCTATCTACATCTATCTATCTATCTATCTATCTATCTATCTATCTATCTATCTATCTATCTATCTATCTATTTATCTATCTATCTACCTATCTATTTATCCATTAACAGGTCTGTCTCTCTGTCTGTTTATCCATACATTTAACTTTTTTCATTCTTTAGTTAGGTGGGGAAATTCCACACCCAACTTTTTCAATTTATTGTCATAAAGTTTCTATTGATGAGGTGATCACACAAACAGGATACAAATATCCCACAGCCATTCACACTTGGATTCTGTACAAATAACATTAAAAAAAGAAACAACATTCATAAATTCCAAATTTTCTCTTTATTCGGGATTCAACATTTTGGGGTAATTCCACACCCATCATGACAAGCATGCAAAAACGAGAGTGATACAATTAGGAACAATAATTAACGTCTGAAATGAACACAACAACAATCTTTGTAGACTGTGACATGAGACCAATAGGCCTGGGTGGGGGTCCCGATAGCTCAGTTGGCAGAACACTCGATTCACAATCAAAGGGAAGGAGATCGATCCCAGGTGCAGTTTCGCGATTTGAGTAAGCAGTAAATATCTTCTCCTATTCTGCTGAATCACGGACTGTTCGCCAGTTTAGGTTGTATAATTTGGCAGCACATTTGCAGCCCATCCCTCCAGATATAACGAAATCGACCGCTGTCACCATATCTGCATTGTCATACGACACCGTATTTTCGTGTAATTCATCACCCTGATTAGCCAATCTCTATAGAAAAAGGAGAAAAACGTGAACATAAATCCCTTCTAGATCCGGCTTTAAAGCATGGGCAGACACAAGTAACATAATGCAGGCCCACAATACGGCTTATTATTTAAACAGGATTAATAGGCTACACAATAAACAAAAAAAAAACCCCCAAAAATTGGATAAGGATATAACTATTTACTTGAAATGATAGCTGGGGTCTTTATTTGTAATATAAAACCTTTGACATAGGATTATAATTAAATATTTTCACACAAAAAAGACATTAGAAGTTCGAAACCTGTTCGGTGTGGAATTTAGCTGGAGCCTGTCTTTGTAAAAAAAAACATTGACATAGGATTTTGATTAAATATTTTCACACAAAAAAGTCACAAGAAATTCGAAATCTGTAGGGTGTGAAATTTCTCTGACATTTATAAATCTAAAATAGGCACTTAAGGCATCTAGAACAGGTTTGGGGGTAATTTTACATGTCCGATGAATGATTAAGCATTTCTAGCTTGTGCTTCAAAGTTGAAGAAAATTTAACTTTTTTTTTGCAATATTTGAAAACAATGAGTGTTGCACTTACCTTCAATGGGCTTGTAAAAGCTTGAAGTAGATATAATGAATGTGGGTGTGAAATTACCTCGAGTGTGTAATCGCCCCACCTTACCAATGCAGCTAGACAAAGAAATAATAGCACGTGGTGTGTATCAAAATGCACAAACACACACATATGTAACACACGCATGCTGACGTCATAACCCATCGCCCGGGCATTTTAATGGCCGATAGGCGCATGTGATGACCGTTGACCAATCAGAATCATTCATTTGTAAGGTTGTCAGGGAAAGCTTGACTTGTTTACAGTTTTTAAAGTTCATTTTTGGTTGAACCATGAAATTGTGGAAACAGTCATCCTTTCTCTGAGATAGATAAAGACACGTGGTATGTTACACGCTTTTGGGCTGAGGAAAAGACTCAGTCTTACTAAGCCTTGGAAAGGGTGGTTATCTGAGAGAAAGTCAACTCTCGTTTTGAATGTTTCACTGATAGTTGTATTTTTTAACTTGATTTTCATTTTACTTATCGTCAATGTTTATGTTGAATTATTATGTTTTCATGTGGGAAAATATTTGTAGTTTCTGAAACAACCAAAAACTCAAATTTGATCATTTTGACCAGTTCCACTTTAAAACCGTTTTCTTCGTTTTCCAAATCCCGACTTAATACCGCTTCGAAGCGTAGGGTCACATATATGGCAAAATTACAATCAGGGTCCAAGTAGTTCTTGCTTTGTTCAGGCAAGCGCATTAATATTGACTAATTAATTTTAACGTGGTCTAAAAATAGATCAACGGTAATTCTTGAGAAATGTTATCATTTGATTTTTAAAATATCAATATCTAGATAGTATTTGATGCGTGATCGAATTTTTATGCCATCTAGCAACCACATATTTATGGTTATATTTTCTATAATTTGTTATGGAAAGTGAGCGCTCAAAGGTAGGATAACACGTGCTGTCCGTCTTTTTTGTTTTGAAGGCGTCAGGGTATGGTATGCTCTATAAATGCACGTCGATTCTACGCAGTTCTAGCATATAGAGCAGTATAATTAGGTGCCCCAAACGTAAACAATAACAAGTTGCTAGTGATTTCCGTTAGGGACCGGAATAATTTACGCACAATATAGGTCTCCCAATTTTGTAGTTTGAGTTGTAGGCAATCCGCTTTCAGTATTGAAAATATGTTTACATAAAATCTAACAGTTGCAGAAATAATAATATAAGGCTAAATTATTCTGAAAATCAGGCTCCGAATAATTCTCGTTTTGTTCACACCAGCGCAATAATTTGCTCTGGTCTAAAAATAGATAGACTGTAACTTTTGATAAATTTTACCTTTTGCTCCATAAAATATCCATATCTAGACATTATTTGATGCATGATCGAGTATTTGTGAATATGTGTTTCTTTTGCCACCTAACAGTCAAATTTTAAAGGTTATTTTTTTTTCTATAATTTACATTGGGACGTGAGCTGTCAAGACAGGAACATGTGGTTTGCCATGTGCTTCGAGACCATTGTTTACGTTTGGGGCACCTAATTATACTGCTCTATCTACAACAAAAATGAGGCCGTACTTTCAAATCTCTTTTGATACTATCAAGTAAAAATAATCTCATCCGCAACAAAACTGATGACGTAATCTTAAATCTCTCTTGATACCATCAAGTAATAATAATCTAACTAATCTATTCTTTTAAAAATATTGTTTGGGATGTTCCGTAAAGCTAATGTTAAATTTTTATCATCGTGCTCAGAATTACCGGCAAATCTAAAAATATAATACAGTAGTATAATAAACATGATAGATAACTGCCTGTTCCTAATAGCCTTTATTTCTCCGTAAATATTGCGAACTCTTCACAAGTTTCTAAAAAAAGAATAGATTAACTTGAAATAAATCCTACGGATGGTAAATATAAAGAAAGCTGACCATATGAAGTTCAATGAAAATAAGAGGACATTTAGAATGTCATAGGAATATAACGAGATTGAAATAGTCCGAGAAAGATGAAAAAATATCACAACCATATTCTTTAGATACCTGGTGCTGTGCTGATTGAGCGAATATAAATAGAACGTTTTGTATGACCTAGCACTCAAAGAAATTGACACTGATAAAAGCCCAAAAGCTCAAATTGTGGTTAATGGAGAAAAATTGGAGAATGTCAACAATTTTGTATATCTTGGAGCAAGAAAGAGGCAAATGGAAAATCAACCCCTGATGTCAAAAGGAGGATTGTGCTTTCCCAATCAAAATTTACAAAAATGATGACATTATAGAAAGCATCTAACTGAAAATAAAAACATTAAAAACATGCATATTTCTAACAGCATTATATGGATGTGAATCATGGACACGCACAAATTACGATGAGAATAAAATCAATGAATTTGGAATGAAATGCTGCTGAAAAATTGTCAGTAATTCCTGGACGGCAAAGAAAATTAACCAAAACGTAAAAGAGATCCTGGACATTGAGGAACCGTATCTCAACAAGATGATAAGGGAACTAAAACTTGTTTTTTTTCGGACTTATCAAGAGACACGATACCCTTTCTAGAGGGTAATTTGGAGGGTAATAGAGGGAGAGGGAGACCAAAAGGAAGATGGTCACAAGATGAATAAGCCAGTGACTGAATGTAGAAGGATGGCGCAGGACAGAAGCTTGTTTCGGTTGGCAGTTGCAGAGGCCACTCCTAGGAGGGATAAGCCATGAAAATGATGATGAGTCATGACATCTTTAAAGAGACTTTGTTCTAATTAAAACCAAGTACCAGTTAATGTTAATGACTGATAGTCATCCGTTTGCTTATAAACCAGGACGGAGCGTAGAAGATTCAATTGTGTTGTTTACTAACAACATCCACGGGTATTTAGAGGCTTGGAATATGTGCAGATTGCTTTTTCCTAGATTTTTCATCAGCCGTCAAAAATAGATAGTCTAAATCTAAAAAAAATAAAATAATTGCTTAGGTGCTCGAATTTCTTACCGAGAGAGAGAGAAAGAGAGAGAGAGAGAGAGAGAGAGAGAGAGAGAGAGAGAGAGAGAGCGAACACAAAATGTTCAGCGCTTGTCTTCCTGCATAACTGCAAATATTGCTACTCACCAGGGTTAGGTATTTTCACATTTTACAACTTAACTTAAACCTTTAACTCCGGTCGGAGCATATGCCGTCAATAAAGCTTTGCCATTTGACTCTTCACTGTGCTGTTTGCCCACTTAGTTCCATGTATCCATCCCTCTTTGCTTTCTCCAACATCCTACGTCGCCAACTATTTCTTGGTCTCCGTGGTCATCTTCCTTCTTGGGAATCGTGTGTCGGAGCCTTGCTTGTGATGTTGCAGGCAGGTTTTCTAAGTGTATTGCTTGCCCATCCCCACTTCCTACTTCTGATTTGAATATTTATAACTTGTTGACTGACAGTTTCCCAACTATCTTAAATACTGACTTTATCCGTCCACCTAATGCCCAAAAATCATCCTTAGACAATTGTTAATTAAGATCTGTGTTTTGTTAATGATGCCTTTGGTTGCCCACCGTCCTTGAGATCCGTCAGTAATGCAGGCTTTAAATTGGCATAATTTTACTTTGTTTTGTGGAGACCCGGATGTCGTTTGATTTTTTTCCAGGAATTGAAAGGGGATACGGGTTACCACTTTTTGATGCAATATCTTTGTCTTACCTCGATCTGTGTCTATTACTCTCCCAAGACAAGAGAAAGTCTATACCTCTCCTAGGGATTCATCTGCGATCACTTAAGATTTTTTTGGTTAGTAGCTCATATTCTTAAAAACTCTGTTTTTGCTTTACTTATGTTAAACCAAATCTTGACACTGTTTCAGGTATGCTCTCAATTTTATTTTGCATCCGTTGATGTATGTGTAAAACCAGTGCAATATAATCCTCAAAATCAAGGGATTCAAGTTTTTGCGATGTATGCCATTGAATGTTTCCATTGTTGAGGTCCTCATTATTTAATTATTGACGATGATGAAAAAGGTTAGAGAAAGCATGCAACCCCGGTGAACTCCAATTTTAATTTAAATTCTTTCTTTTTGCTGTCTATCATGTAAGATTCTACTTGGCATTTCGTCGTAAGTGTTTTGGATTAGCGAAAGAATCTCAGTAGGCATACTATAGTGGTCTATACGTTTCAGTAGGACATTTCGTTCAATGCTGTCAAACGCTTTGTCGTAGTCCATAAAGTTTATGTACAGTGATGTAGTCAACTCTGGTGTTCTTAGTGCACAATATTAAAGGGGTTGTCTGGCATTTGGCAATCTAAAAGTTTTTAAAAAAATGTTCAGTCCATCTATTTAGCTGTTCTTGTCGTGTAGATAGAGTTTTTCTATATTTATCTTTTATATATCTATCAATTGGTTGTATTTTCCCGGCACGTTCCTTTTGATTCCATATAGTGCTTTCAAATTTTCTTTTACCAAGCAGCCTCTTTTGCGTCGCATGCTAGTTTGTTACTTTAGGATCTCTCGTCTGTCCTAACACATTTTATAAGTCTAGTGGCCTCGTTGTATTTCATTTAGGCTTCTCTTGTACTTGACCTTGTTCGACACAAGTTTACATCAGATTTTTGTTTTGTTTTTCCTGATGTATCTTTTTCAGAGTTTACGTAACTAAAGTTTTATGTTTTAATGTCCCCAGCTCTCCCTAACAGGTGCCTACCGAAATCTGTTTGGCCTTCTCTCACACATCTCTTTAAGGCTAACACAATCGCTCATAGGTTGAAGCATTTGTCATCTATTTGACAGGTTTAGCTTGAATTTGTCTACTCAATATTTTTCATTGAAGAAGTCAGTGTTATATTGCCGTTAGTTCTTTAAAACGTTAGATTATTTTCAGGTCGGAGACGAATTGATTCCAACACTAAATGATGATCTGATGTTACGTCAGCTCCTCTTTTCACCCTTACAACTTGCCGTGATCTACAGAATTTCTGGTTGATACATATGCGATCTATCTATATGATTTTAATCCACTATTATTGTTTAAAGAAGCACACCGCATTTTTGCCATAGCGATGATTTGGAAGTGATTCTCAAATTTTGATGTCATCTGTCGACCCCCCACTTTGCTTTATGACTGTAGCCCGTTTTACATGATCCAGTTGCCTTTCTAATGCCTTGAATAGTGATTTGCTCCCATTCATTTTGAATTGACTCTTTTTAACGCTGTATCCATGAAAACCGTTGTACGGCCCTTATAAACCATGATGGATATTAGTAACCAAATGCTGTAGTCCAATAGATTCAAGTCAGGACTCATGGGAGGCCATTCATCTTTAGAAATCAAGTTAAATTTTATTGCATTTTAAAAGGAAGACTTTGTAATACTATTATTGTGGGAAGTGACTCCGTCTTGTTGAAAAACAAGGTCTTGAACCTTTTTTTCTAACAGTGTTACATGATTTTGTGCGATCACTTTTGCAGTTGAAATGCCGATGAAGCTTATCTAATCTTTTCTTTCTCAGCCAACTAACTCCAGCAGACAATATATATATATATATATATATATATATATATATATATATATATATATATATATATAGATATATTTGATAAACATATATATTGCTTTCATGATTAAATCTATTTACTGGATTGTCTGATTTTGCTTGACTGTTGAGAACCTTCTTATGAGGGTTGGCAGCGAAATATTAAAACTGACGCAAGTTAGAAAACTTTGGTATTGTGAACTTTGAACGACTTTTGTAGATAGATCCAACATAATTGTTTTAACTAATAGGCCTAAGGGATTTTTAATTAAACTTGGCAAGTATTAACTTAAAATTTTGTTCTCAAAGATTGTACAATTCTGGATTGTTTTCATTTCTACATTGTAGTGAACGAACTTCATGCTTCTTCCGGAGGTTTTCTCACACCCTAAATATATATATATATATATATATATATATATATATATATATATATATATATATATATATATATATATGGGAAAAGGTATATATGAAAAACATTGGTTGAGAGAGAGAGAGAGAGAGAGAGAGAGAGAGAGAGAGAGAGAGAGAGAGAGAGAGAGGTAGGTCATAGTGTGGAGACAACATGCATGACAAATGATTAGTTATACATCCAAAATGTAGTGGGTTTGATGGTGTTAAATAATTAATTTCGCTTTTTACTGCTTTATAATGTAAATTTATTAACTTATTCGTTTTGCTACCTTTGCAATGAATATTTTAACTTTTTATGGTATCATCATCATCATCATCATCATCATCATCATCATCATCATCATCATCATCATCATCATCATCATCATCATCATCATATTATTATTATTATTATTACTATTATTATTATTATTATTATTATTATTATTATTATTATTATTATTATTATTATTATTATTATTATTATTATTATCATTATTATTATTATTATTTATTATTATTATTATTATTATTATTATTATTATTATTATTATTATTATTATTATTATTATTATTATTATTTTTATTGTTATTACTATTATTATTATTATTATTATTATTATTATTATTATTATTATTATTATTATTATTATCATTATTATTAATATTATTATTATTATTATTACTATCATTATTATTATTATTATTCTACTGGAGATGGTCCAGGAATGCCTATTCACGTATGGCTTCAATGCCCTATATATGATGAGACAAATGGCAATATATGCACCCCCCCCCCCCCTTGAAGGACCTGTTCATTGAGACAACCTGTATTTTTTACTTTTAATTTGATGGTGTCATAAGCAACGTGCTCTACTATATAATATACAAGCACCCCCCCCCCCCTTTCCTTCCTCCGTCTTTATTCCCATCAGACTGTTTCACTCTTCTACCACAGTTTGAGCTACAACTTACTAAGAAATGTACAAGCCACATGAAGCTATCACGATTATTTGACACTCATATTATGGGACTATAACATAATAAATGTACATTATTTATATAGCACTTATGCCGAAGCTTCGAACATGAATATGAACCATAGCTATCATCTTTTTAAATCTACACTTTTTCCGTTGTAAAACGGGGGACTGAAGGTGAAATCATTTTCGGATAACAGGCATTCAACATCTCTTACCATGCTTCCCACTTATCCGATTAATAATTAATTCTGTCCTTTGATGTCCTGAGCCAGCATCCAGAGAGTTTGAGTGTATATAAACCTCCTGCTGAGCAATGTTACTCACTGACCACGAGCTACAACCAAAGCGTGATAGTCTACAAGAAAGAACCAAAGTCCAGCACATTGTCCATTGACACACAGCAATCTCATCATGGCCAGTAAGTTTTTAACTCTCTCCTTACCAGCCATTTTCAGGATTTCATCCAAAACTTCACACCCAACTAACATAAAATATAAGTTTTATCACTCAAACACAATAGCAGTAAAGTTCTTTCGATGTATAACTTCTTTAGCAAAACATGCTCTTACTACACACTGTTCATTTTCTTTAAATTTTATGATGTGCAAGAGAAGTTTGAATAAGAAAAAGGTTTGTTGTATCGTAACGAATGTGACGATTTTCCTAAAGTTGGTTTGGAAAGGGTTAAATGAAATATTTTTTGATTTGATTTTAGGATTTTTACTGCGGTTCTAATAGTTTTAAGTGATGCGAGTGTGAAAACAAATCAATAGAAACTATCTATGTATTTCTGGTTAACAACGACAAAAAATACAGCGATCCGCCGTATGTAACTTTAACCGAATACATGTCCGTTTGAAGCAGATCCGGAAATTGAATTCAAAGTAAAAAATGTTAGAATTATATGATTTGAGACTGAGACAATTTCTGAAACTACTGTAATTGAAAGGGAAAGGGGGAAAACCACGGTTGCACATCCGCTTTTCAAAACTTCTGAGACTGCCCCTCTTCAGTGATGTCAGGGGTTCAATTAATTCTCTCCTTACCAGCCATTTTCAGAGTTTTCACCCAAAACTTCACACCCACCCAACACAAAAATATATTTTTCATACTTGAACAGAAAAGCAACAAGTACATTTTATACATGATATTTTTCTGCAAAATGAGCTCAACAACACGGTGTCGAGTTTGTAAAGCTATAATAATTGTGATGTACAAAAGAAATCAGAAGGACCAAATTGTTGGTTGCATCGTAACGAATGTGACGATTTTCCTACGGTTGGTAAGGAGAGGGTTAAACATAATGCCTTCAGTATAAAAGAATGCATTTTGTTCATTCGCCTTTAAAAATGTATAATTTTTTTTATTCAATTCTAATAATTTCGACTCTTTAGTAAATTTTCATCAACGGGATCATATCGATATCATACCTTTTTGAAAAATAAGGGGTTGGGGTGGGGGGGGGGGGTGTCACAAAACAGTGTGACCCAATAATATATCGGGATTAACCAGCTAGTGGGGATCCCAGATAGCTCAGTTAGTAGAGCACTCGCTTCCCACGGAAAGGGACCGAGGTCGATTATGAGGGAAGTCAAGATTTTCTTCAGACCCCCTGCCGAACCAGCAGTGATTGGGTGACTGGATCTGTTGGATCTGGCGGAGAGTACTTTGCGATAGATTAGCGTCCTATTTCAAGGTTGGAAAGTAATTGCTATTGCCTGTTGAGGATAAGCTCTGTCTCACTGGGTCTAATGGCTCTGAAGAACAACTTTTTTTTTACCACTAACCAGATACTAAATTATTGACTTTAAGACCAAAAATATAAAAAAAATTTATACTGGAATCTATGTATATTTATATTTTTAACATATTTTATACATTGAAACAAAAAATGAGTTGATGAGTAGAGAGAAAAATCCGAGAGATGTCCACTTTTTGGAATTTTTGTGATTACCCCCATTGAGTTATGTCAGGGCTCTGAGCGTTAACTCACTTTACCCTAACACCGACTATATCCGTTGTTTACCCAGGGTTACTTTTACCCCATGCCTATGTATTACATTTTTATGAGACAAATTATAGGCGTAGTATCAAAGCTAATGTTTTTAAAATAGTTTTTGCATGTGCATGTTCTTGGTAGTTGAATAAAACCATCTACATGTTCATTTTTAATACATTTTTTTCCAATTTTGAAAAGTAGCAAAAATCTTTAGGATTGAGTTAATATATAGCCTGACACTTGCACCGAGGCCATCGTAGCCTGACACTAACCAAAAAAATGACGTCAAAATGCCAGTCTTTTGCCACAAGAGAAAACAAATCGTTAGTTGTATTCATCAGTTCAATCAATGAAATAACTTGTTCCTGAGCCTTCACCTGATTTACCAATAAACAAGCTTGCTATAAATAGCATCTTGGTCTATCTAAGTCAAATAGCCAAGATGCAAAAGACAAACATGTGGACAGAGACGATTTTTTTTTTGCCTATTGTGGCCGATAAGACTTCATGTACTCTATATGTGCGGCTATGTGGTCTTGTGGTAAAACACTCGCTTTTGGATTGGAAGGTCCTGGGTTCGAGCCTCGCGCTCGGCGCATAGTTGAGTCCTTGGAAAAGGCTCTTTACTCACATTCTCTAGCCGTACTCAGGTGTAAAATGAGTACCTGGCCGTTAACAGCTGTGTCTTTGTCCGAAAAATTGTAATATCGCCTAACGGTCCTACATGTTAAATGTTGCTGTTGACCCCGACCCCTTGTAAAGCGCTTTGAGCACATTAAGTGGATATTGCGCTATATAAAGCTCAATTTTATTATTTATTTATTTATCTATATTCAACTATAAAATACTAATTATAGACAACTGCATTACACTTATTTTTATTTCAGAATCAACCCTCTCCGTTGTTTTCATCCTCGGCGCACTTGTGACCTTGACCCTCGGAGCCACAATGAACCCCCTCGCTGCTCTATCCAATCCTGATGCTTTTACTCCTGAGAAATTATGTCCTCAAACGTGCGCCAGTGGATGTGCTGTGTCTGTGAGTTTATATGTTTATAAATAGTTCGAAGATGACGTATCTCAGGTCTTTGTTATTGTTTTTTGCCATCCGCGTTTGTGAGTTATTCTCACTGAACTGTATTACCCGACTATAAAAGTTCATGGTTACACACAGTTTTGTGTGTTGGTCCGTTATACTTCCGGATGGCAATGTTATGAGCTTCTTAGCCAAGCGCATACTATCTATAATGCTGACAAATAGAACTGCGTACTGCAACCTGACTGCCCACCATCCCTGCCGTGACTATATAGATATTTCGAAGATGACGTCACTCAGGCCTTTGTTATTGTTTTTGCCATCCGCGTTTGTGAGTTGTTCTCACTAAACTGTATTAACCAGACTATAACAGTTCATGGTTACACAGAGTTTGTGTGTTGGTCCGTTATACTTCCGGATGGCAATGTTGTGAACTCCTTGGCCAAGCGCATTCTATCTATAGACAGTATGCATTTGGCTAAGAGGCTCATAACATTGCCATCCGGAAGTATAACGGACCAACACACAAAACTACGTGTATCCATGAACGTTTATAGTCCGGTTAATACAGATCAGTGAGCATTACTCATAAACGCGGATGGCAAAATACAATAACAAAAACCTGAGTGATGTCATCTTCGAACTATCTATAGATAGTATGCATTTGGCTAAGTCGCTCACAACATTGCCACCCGGAAGTATAACGGACCAACACACAAAACTACGTGTAACTATGAGCTTTTAAAGTCTGGTTCATACAGTTTAGTAAGAACGTGGATGGAAATAAAAAACAATAACAAAGACCTGTTTGACGTTATCCTCGTTCTATCAAAATATGGTATGCGCTTGGCTAAGAAGCTCAAAACATTCAATTGCCATCCGGAAATATGACTGACCAACACATAAAGCTATGTGTAACCTTGAACGTTTATATTGTCTGGTTAACACAGTTTCGTGATAATTACTCATAAAAGCGGATGGCAAAAAAACAATAACAAAGACATGTTTGACGTCATCTTCGTTCTATCTATAGATAGTATGCAGATGACGTCACTCAGGCCCTTGTTATTGTTTTTGCCATCCGCATTTGTGAGTTGTTCTCACTAAACTGTATTAACCAGACTATAAAAGTTCATGGTTACACAGAGTTTGTGTGTTGGTCCGTTATACTTCCGGATGGCAATGTTGTGAACTCCTTGGCCAAGCGCATTCTATCTATAGATAGTTGGAAGATGACGTCACTCAGGCCTTTGTTATTGTTTTTGCCATCCGCGTTTGTGAGTTGTTTTCACTAAACTCTATTAACCAGACTATAGATAGAATGCGCTTGGCCAAGGAGTTCACAACATTGCCATCCGGAAGTATAACGGACCAACACACAAACTCTGTGTAACCATGAACTTTTATAGTCTGGTTCATACAGTTTAGTGAGAACAACTCACAAACGCGGATGGCAAAAACAATAACAAAGACCTGAGTGACGTCATCTTCGAACTATCTATAAAAGTTCATGGTTACACAGAGTTTGTGTGTTGGTCCGTTATACTTCCGGATGGCAATGTTGTGAACTCCTTGGCCAAGCGCATTCTATCTATAGATGGCATGCGCTTTGCTAAGAGGCTCACAACATTGCCATCCGGAAGTATAACGGACCAACACACAAAACTGTGTGTATCCATGAACGTTTATAGTCCGGTTAATACAGATCAGTGAGCATTACTCATAAACGCGGATGGCAAAATACAATAACAAAAACCTGAGTGATGTCATCTTCGAACTATCTATAGATAGTATGCATTTGGCTAAGTCGCTCACAACATTGCCACCCGGAAGTATAACGGACCAACACACAAAACTACGTGTAACTATGAGCTTTTATTGTCTGGTTCATACAGTTTAGTAAGAACGTGGATGGAAAAAAAAAAACAATAACAAAGGCCTGTTTGACGTCATCTTCGTTCTATCTATAGATAGTATGTGCTTGGCTAAGAAGCTCAAAACACTCAATTGCCATCCGGAAATATGACTGACCAACACATAAAGCTATGTGTAACCTTGAACGTTTATATTGTCTGGTTAACACAGTTTCGTGATAATTACTCATAAAAGCGGATGGCAAAAAAACAATAACAAAGACATGTTTGACGTCATCTTCGTTCTATCTATAGATAGTTGGAAGATGACGTCCCTCAGGTCTTTTTATTGCTTTTTTTTTTGCCATCCGCGTTTATGAGTAATGCTCACTGAACTCTATTAACCTGACTCTAAGCGTTCATGGATACACACAGTTTTGTGTGTTGGTCCGTTATACTTCCGGATGGCAATGTTATGAGCTTCTTAGCCAAGCGCATACTATCTATAGTTTTATGTCGGAGTGAATAAGATGATGACATTTGAGTTTTAAAGTCAAACTAATCAGATTTAGGAAAATGAAAGTTATCGAAGTTAAAGAAAAAAAATTGTCTTTTAAAAAGTAAACTATTTATTTAAGTCAAATTGTAGGATATGTTTTCGTCCCTGACATAATCAGTCACATGGTGAAAGTTTTGTTTTCATTTTTTGAAAGCCCAATGTCTCCTGGGCATTTTAATCTTTATTTGAAACAAATCGGATGATTTTTCATGAAGTTATGGTCATATGCATGGGCTAGGGTGTGAAACCCTAATTTTGAGAAAATCGCTTTCAATGTTGACAAGAGTTGAAATTAAGTATAATAATTACCTTCATAAAAAAAATTAAAATAAGATATTTAGGAGTAGAATTCAATTAAAATATTTCATCAATATGTAGAAAAAGGTTAGATTTAACGATTTTGATGAGAACTCATTTTCCTTAAGATTGACCTCTTGACTAAAATTGGCAATACCGCCGTTCAAAGCTTTTCACCATGCGACTGATTATCTCAAGGACGCCCACATATATGCTTAAAACTCAATGTTAAGTATAAGGTGCCACCCTTACATTCATAATAAAGTTTTAGGACGATGAGTCTCATTTTAATTCAGCTCTTATTGGTGCTTTTAGCCAAATGATTTCCTGATTGCGGTGGAGTATTCGATCAGATCTAAAATACTTGTATAAATATATTGGTATTCGACCCAAAGGCTAATGGATCGATATCTACTTCAGGATAAAAAAAAATATTTTTCTCTTAAAAAAAAAATTCCCTTTCTTCATCCCCGTTGGGAAAGTTGTCTTTAGGGTCTATTCTAAAAGAAGCCGTAAAGTGAGCTAGGGCGAGGTGACTTTCTCTAGGCCACACACATCGCGGCAGGTGATCGAACTCGGTACCTTTTGGGTACAAAGCAAAGACTGTATATTTTAGCCACGCTGTCCCAGCGATTGGGAAATAAGGAACAAATGTGTGATGTAAAAAAAAATTGGTTCCAATCTGATTGGAAGTTTAAAACCTGTCTTCGGGAGGACTGGATGCATACCTTGTGTAATTGAACTTGTGATTCCAGAATGATGGTACATATTTACATTTTAGTCTAAATATATACTGGTAGTAAATAAAGATCATCCATTCTCGCCCTTTTACGTCTCGTAATTCTAAGAATCTGCCTATAGTAGTAGTAGCTTATGGTTACACCTCCAAATTCATTTCGTCAACCCAGCTTCGATAGTCTTCCTCCGCCCTAAGGACGGTTCCATAGCCACATTCAAGTTTATTAACTGGGCAGTGGAGGACGATGTGATCACTGGTCTCTGGGGCTGCCTGACATTTCGGGCAAGTATCACTGTTTCCAAGTTTCCACGTACCTGCAGATATCTGATGCAGTTCTGCCATGTCCAGTTAATATGCGATTTGAAGAAACCCAGTATTTCCTGGCGTTGTGGAATGCAGGCATTCTATTAGGGATCTTTTATGATGTTTCCTCCTCTTGGTGTTTCCCTGTTCCACATTTCTCTCCAGTTTTCCTCCACACTGATGTCTGCCATTTTTGTTAGGTGGAAAGGTCTTCTCGATTTGAGCTTGTTGTTGAAGGTGACCCCTTTATGATTGTATTTATGGGAATGTTGTCTGTGGCTTCGTCAATTCTTGCATGCATCCTTTGAATAGTGTCTTGTCGTTTAAGACTTGGTGGTGCAATACCGCTTAGTGTTGGGAGCCACTGAGTTGGAGTTGACTTGAGACATCCTGTTATAATTCTCATTGATTCTCTTAATCGGATGTCAATGCGGTTTACATGTGGGCTCTTCATCCAAACAGGGGCACAGTATTCTCCCACACTATAGCACAGTGCCAAAGCAGACGTTATCAGTATCTTTGTTGAGGCTCCCCAAGTGGTTCTTGCCAGTTTTCTCACCAGGCTGTTTCTTTTTGAGATTTTATTTGCAGTTCTCTCAATGTGCTTGCGATAATTATCTTCCAATAAATACTAGAGGATTTAAATAGAGCAATATCCACTAAACGTTTTCAAAGCGCTTTACAAGGGGTCCCTGGCCAACAGCAACACTTAACATGTAGGACGGGACATGACGCCTGTTAGGCGATATTATTTTTTTTTCGGACAGAGACAACGCTGTTAACGGCCATGTACTCATTTTAAACCAGAGTACAGT
>NC_088372.1:15801014-15806791 GCF_034508935.2 Berghia stephanieae | reverse complement strand
GTATCCCGACATGGCGTGGTTAGCTGGTATGTTTTTGTCCCTGCGTAGTATGTGACCGAAAAGTTGCCATCGTTGTTGTAAAATGTCAAGGGAGATTGGTCTTTCTTTTGTGATCTTATAGAGTGATTCATTTGAGATCTTTTTTTGGGTATTTGATGTCCAGTAACCTTCTTAGTTGTGTGCGATGGAAGGCATCCAGATGTGCTTCTTCGGATTTTGTCAACGCCCAAGTGCCGCAATTATACAGAAGTACCGGTATTACAAGAGCACGGTACAGTTTCAGTTTGGTTTTTCTCTTTATTTTGTCACCTCTAATCATTGGTGAGTTTACTGAGTGCGGCGTTTGATAGCTGTGTTCTTCTTTGTACATCCTCGGTGTCTCCAATTAGTGAGCCGACTTTCTTTGTTCTTTTCCATTCCTCTTTGTTCCTCGATATTGTTGTAAATTCGGTTTTGTTTCGTTTAATCTCAGTGACAAGACAGAAACTTTTTTTCAAGAGTATTTATTTAAGTGTATAATAATGATAATAATAATAATAATAATAATAATAATAATAATAATAATAATAATAACAATAATAATAATAATAATAATAATAATAATAATAATAATAATAATAATAATAATAATAATAATAATAGTAATCATAATATAATAATATAAATAATAATAATAATAATAATAATAATAATAATAATAATAATAATAATAATAATAATAATAATAATAATATAATAATGGTGATGTTATTATTATTATTATTATTATTATTATTATTATTATTATTATTATTATTATTATTATTATTATCATTATCATTATCATTATTATTATTATTACCATTATCATCAGCTTCATCATCAATTCAACTTCAAATGATCTGATTTGAAATATGAAATCATGGTTTTTACTCTATGAGATAACTATACTCTTTCCTTTAATTAAAACGCACGAATTTTACCAATTGTCACTATAAACTCAATTTTCATCATTTTATCAACACGACATTCATAATAGCATGTTAAGCGTCTTATATGAAGCAGTGAGGTATGTCCCAAAATAGTGTTCCAACAAAACAGGAACGAATTCATTTTCATTGCACAAGGAAACATTCTTCCCACGTATAAATCCAATCAACATCGAAGGAAAGACTTGAGATTCTATAAGAAAAAATAAACTATGCACAGAGTAGGCCTCAAGATTAAAGTGTTTTTGATTGAGGGCACATTCCCATAATAATATCACAAAAAGGTGCTTTAAAAATCTTTACAAAGGGTCCCAGTAATATACGTCCATAGCAATCTAATAGGGAATGAGATTAGCGGAAGATTAGCGTCCCTTGATTGGATGTCACGAGCGGAAAAGTTATTAGAGAGAGAACGTCATGTTGGTTGTGCGGCATGATACACTTCACCAAAAGCGAGGACGAGAGAGACGCATGCGCAAAACCACTTTGACGTTCTCTCTGTAAGGTGACGTCCAATCAAGGGACGCTACTCTTCCGCTAATCTCATTCCCTATATTAGCGACGAAGTTGAAGACGAGACCTGGCTCATGCAACGCTTATTTGCTGCTTCTTTTCGATAGATAACGTTGCTATTTATGACTTGCCAATCTCCATGACCAAATAAGCGCTACTTTATTTTGAGGAAACACATTATTAATGCGCTTTTAGGGCCAAAATACGGGAATGTTGACTAAAAAAATAGGCTGGATAAACACTTTTTAAAAGCAATTTGTGGGACAGTGTGGCTCAGCGGTACGGTGTTCGCTTCGTACCCGAAAGGTACCGAGTTCGATCACCCACCGCTGCGCTGTGTGGCCTTCAGCAAGTCACCTCGCCTAGCCCAATTTGCGGCGCTGCACTGCGGCGGACGCCTGGGTTATTCCAGTCTTCCCTTGGAATAGACCCTAGAGACAAATGTCCCTGTGGGGTGAATAAAGGAAATTTTATTTATTTTATTATATTTATTTTATTGTATCAAAATAGGGGGAGGAGAGGGGATAGTAACTGTGGAAAGTTGAAGGTTACTACTTAATATCGTTTCCCCCCTATATTATGTAAACCATATTTTCCAGATGATCACCACAGAAAATTACAGGGGTTTTTTGTATCCTCTTCTAACTCGATTAAATAAAAACTCAGCAAATGTCAGGCTTGAATTTTGTGTAGTTTCCAAGTTGGAAATATGTTCTTATAATCTTTTTTTTTTTTTTTTTGGGGGGGGGGGGGGGGGGGGGGGGAGGAGTGAGAATGTCAATATCAATCTATTTAGAGAGAAAATATGATTTATCTTTTTAAATGGTTGAAGTTGGCTGGTAAATCTGTAACTGACCAGGTACTCATTTTACAAAATATTGTAATAAATAAAATGTGAAATTGAATGTAAGCTTCAATTTTATATACAAAAACAGATAAAATGGACGTTTTTGTTTATTCCTCTTAACAACGCAACTACCACATTATCTCATTCGTCTGTAGTGTTTCATTCATCCTGATTCATTGATAAAGGGGAAACCTGAAACGTCCATTTTAAATCTGTTTTCGTATATTAAATTGAAGTTTACATTCCACTTTACATTATTTATTTATTCGAGCTTCGAGCTGCAACATTTACAAAATAGCGTGGTGAGAACGTTTGACTAAGTAGCCTTTTCAAAGTCCTCAACTTTGCACCGCCGTCAACGAGATTCATATCCTCGTTCACGAGGTCCGACGTTTAGTGTAATAGAACTAGCCGCAGTGGCGTGGCATGCTTACAGTATAAGGTGGTGCCAGAATTAGAAGAAAATTACTTAAAACAGGCTATATTTGTAAACACAAAAGAGAGAAAATAATATACAGGAAAGACTTACTCAAATAAGTAAGAGGCGGTATTTACAATTTCTCAGTTTTATTGTATATTGTAAATGCTGTAATCTATTTTTAAAAGATGGATGTGGTGCCAGGCACCAAATCAACTAATATAGTCACAAACTTGCATAACAGTAGGTTACGTTACAATGAAAAATAAATGGACAATGAATAAATTTGATTGGATCTGTGTACCAAAAGGGAGTGGTAGTATTGGTTCATTTCGCTGTAATATATATATTTTCAATTCTTGACCGGTGCCTCAATTTGGATACCAATGCAATGTTGACAAAAGGAGAGTAATGCTATATGAACTCCCTTTTCCCTTCATTCTATTCTAGATGTAGAATTTTGCACTGTCGGAGTCTTTTTCATTGGACAAAATAGATAGAAAAAAAAAGTGTCAATTGATACATTTTGGGCTTTAATCAGTGGCGTGGCATGCTTACAATATAAGGCGTTGCCAGAATCAGAAGAAAATGACTTAAAACATTCTATTTTTGTAAATACAAAAGAAAAAGATATAAAGAAAAGACTTAGTCAAATTAATAAGAGGCGGAATATACCATTTATCAGTTTTATTATTTTTAAAAATTATGTAATCCATTTTTAAAAGATGGATGCCGTGCCAGGCACCAAATCAACCAATATAGCCACGTCTTTAATTATCTACAACACTATAAAAGGGCTTTTATATAGTGCAATATCACTAAACGTGCTCAAAGTGCTTTACAAGGGGTCCTTGGCCAACAACAACATTTAACATGTAGGACGGGACATGCCGCCTGTTGTTAGGCGATATTACATTTTTTTCGGACAGAGACAACGCTGTTAGCGGCCAGGTACTCATTTTACACCTGATTTCGGTGAGAGAATGTGATGAGTAAAGAGCCTTTTCCGAGGACTCAACTATGCGCCGAGCAAGGCTCGGACCCATGACCTTTCGATCCGCAAGCGAGTGTCATACCACTAGACCACACTAAGTAAAATACCTCGGTGTGGAAATAACAATATAAAGTAGAACAAACAGGATATCGCAAATAATATGATATCAAAAGCCAACAGAACAATTAATGTGTTTATTTACGTATTTGATATCTAAGACGATAGGTATCCATATAACATTCGCGCTCATTCCTGCAAATTGTTCAATCACCATTGGAGTACGATAGTACTGGAGTAGGCCACATCTCCAAAAAGATAACGCATTGGAATTGACACAGAAGAGAGTTGACAGACGTATTTTCAGTTATTTGTAACAACAAACAAGTGCCTCATTTGTGGTAAAAAGCCAAAGCTTTGACAACCTTCAGATCAGACCAAAAAAACCCACAAAAATTAAAAAGAGCCAATTTATATATATCTACTCTCCACAAGATCTGCCACAAACGAATTGATGTTAACTTCCCAGAGAGGATATACGATTGACACAGCAAGATCAAACGTACACTCAAAGTCCTTCAGCCCGTTCTCTATTCGACTATGGAATCGGTTACCACCTAGTGATATTTGACCGCCCTGTTTATTTTCATCATTCAATATCACCTTGTTTTATCAATAAAACCCTCAAGCACCAAAGTTTATTGAATGACATGTTCAACAATCCGTCAACAATTTCTTATTTATTGCTTATTTATTAATAATCAAATGATGTTCAGTCCTCAAAATTAAAGTTTTTACATAACGAAGAAGAAGAAGAAAAAGAATAGGAGGAGGAGGAGGAGTTTGAGGAAGGGGAGAAGGAGGAGGAGGAAGAAGAAGAGGAGGAAGAGAAGGGGGATGAGGGGGAAAATAATAATAATAATAATAATAATAATAATAATAATAATAATAATAATAATAATAATAATAATAATGATAGCAATAATAATAATAATAATGATAATAATAATAATAATAATATAATAATAATAATAATAATATAATAATAATAATAAGAAGAAGAAGAAGAAGAAGAAGAAGAAGAAGAAGAAGAAGAAGAAGAAGAAGAAGAAGAAGAAGAAGAAGAAGAAGAAGAAGAAGAAGAAGAAGAAGAAGAAGAAGAAAAAGAAGAAGAAGAAGGAGGAGGAGGAGGAGGAGGAGGAGGAGGAGGAGGAGGAGGAGGAGGAGGAGGAGGAGGATATTGAGGAAGAAGAGAAGTAGGAGAGGGAGGAGGAGGAGGAGGAGGAGGAGGAGGAGGAGGAGGAGGAGGAGGAGGAGATTGAGGAAGAAGAGAAGTAGGAGAAGGAGGAGGAGGAGGAGGAGGAGGAGAAAGGGGAGAAGGAGGAAGGGAAATAGAAGAAGAAGAAGAAGAAGAAGAAGAAGAAGAAGAAGAAGAAGAAGAAGAAGAAGAAGAAGAAGAAAAGGAGGAGGAGGAGGAGGAGGAGGAGGAGGAGGAGGAGAGGAGGAGGAGGAGGAGGAGGAGGAGGAGGAGGAGGAGGAGGAGGAAGGGAAATAGATGAAGAAGAAGAAGAAGAAGAAGAAGAAGAAGAAGAAGAAGAAGAAGAAGAAGAAGAAGAAGAAGAAGAAGAAGAAGAAGAAGAATTAATAACAAAAACAAAACTACTACCATAGATATTTGAATTTGTTAAGCAGTGTCAGTCGATATAAAATTATTACGAATTACATGATTTTAGAATAATGTTTCCATTTAGACAACTAATTTGTAGTTTTACGTCTTTATCTTATCAAACAAACCCAAGTTCCGTTACATTTTTCTATGGTATTATTTTTCAACCATTCAATTTCATTTTTACATCACCATTTTTGCTAGAGTAATTCAATTTTCACCAAATCGTCTTATTTAACCTTCAATCCCCAACGGCTGATGGCCTCCTACCAATTCATTAATATTCAAACCACGTCCTGACGAGTCTGCATTTATTTTGAAATCATTAATATTAAATTAACATTACGACAGTATTAATTTGTATTAATTATAAG
>NC_088372.1:15793514-15796014 GCF_034508935.2 Berghia stephanieae | reverse complement strand
GCATCTAGAACAGGTTTGGGGGTAATTTTACATGTCCGATGAATGATTAAGCATTTCTAGCTTGTGCTTCAAAGTTGAAGAAAATTTAACATTTTTTTGCAATATTTGAAAACAATGAGTGTTTCACTTACCTTCAATGGGCTTGTAAAAGCTTGAAGTAGATATAATGAATGTGGGTGTGGAATTACCTCGAGTGTGTAATCGCCCCACCTTACCAATGCAGCTAGACAAAGAAATAATAGCACGTGGTGTGTATCAAAATGCACAAACACACACATATGTAACACACGCATGCTGACGTCATAACCCATCGCCCGGGCATTTTAATGGCCGATAGGCGCATGTGATGACCGCTGACCAATCAGAATCATTCATTTGTAAGGTTGTCAGGGAAACCTTGACTTGTTTACAGTTTTTAAAGTTCATTATTGGTTGAACCATGAAATTGTGGAAACATTCATCCTTTCTCTGAGATAGATAAAGACACGTGGTATGTTACAGGCTATTGGGCTGATGAAAAGACTCAGTCTTACTAAGCCTTGGAAAGGGTGGCTCTCTGAGAGAAAGTCAACTCTCATTTTGAATGTTTCACTGATAGTTGTATTTTTTAACTTGAAATTCATTTAACTTATCGTCAATGTTTATGTTGAATTATTATGTTTTCATGTGGGAAAATATTTGTAGTTTCTGAAACAACCAAAAACTCAAATTTGATCATTTTGACCATTTCCGCTTTAAAACCGTTTTCTTCGTTTTCCAAATCCCGACTTAATACCGCTTCGAAGCGTAGGGTCACATATATGGCAAAATTAAAATCAGGGTCCAAAGAGTTCTTGCTTTGTTCAGGCAAGCGCATTAATATTGACTAATTAATTTTAACGTGGTCTAAAAATAGATCGACGGTAATTCTTATTAAATGTTATCATTTGATTTTTAAAATATCAATATCTAGATAGTATTTGATGCGTGATCGAATTTTTATGCCATCTAGCAACCACATATTTATGGTTATATTTTCTATAATTTGTTATGGGAAGTGAGCGCTCAAAGGTAGGATAACACGTGCTGTCCGTCTTTTTTGTTTTGAAGGCGTCAGGGTATGGTGAGCTCTATAAATGCACGTCGATTCTACGCAGTTCTAGCAGATCTACAACAAAAATGAGGCCGTACTTTCAAATCTCTTTTGATACTATCAAGTAAAAATAATCTCATCCGCAACAAAACTGATGACGTAATCTTAAATCTCTCTTGATACCATCAAGTAATAATAATCTAACTAATCTATTCTTTTAAAAATATTGTTTGGGATGTTCCGTAAAGCTAATGTTAAATTTTTATCATCGTTCTCAGAATTACCGGCAAATCTAAAAATATAATACAGTCGTATAATAAACATGATAGATAACTGCCTGTTCCTAATAGCCTTTATTTCTCCGTAAGTATTGCGAACTCTTCACAAGTTTCTAAAAAAAGAATAGATTAACTTGAAATAAATCCTACGGATGGTAGATATAAAGAAAGCTGACCATATGAAGTTCAATTAAAATAAGAGGACATTTAGAATGTCATAGGAATATAACGAGATTGAAATAGCCCGAGAAAGATGAAAAAATATCACAACCATATTCTTTAGATACCTGGTGCTGTGCTGATTGAGCGAATATAAATAGAACGTTTTGTATGACCTAGCACTCAAAGAAATTGACACTGATAAAAGCCCAAAAGCTCAAATTGTGGATAATGGAGAAAAATTGGAGAATGTCAACAATTTTGTATATCTTGGAGCAAGAAAGAGGCAAATGGAAAATCAACCCCTGATGTCAAAAGGAGGATTGCGCTTTCCCAATCAAAATTGACAAAAATGATGACATTATAGAAAGCATCTAACTGAAAATAAAAACATTAAAAACATGCATATTTCTCACAGCATTATATGGATGTGAATCATGGACACGCACAAATTACGATGAGAATAAAATCAATGCATTTGGAATGAAATGCTGCTGAAAAATTGTTAGTAATCCCTGGATGGCAAAGAAAATTAACCAAAACGTAAAAGAGATCCTGGGCATTGAGGAACCGTATCTCAACAAGATGATAGAGGAACTAAAACTTGTTTTTTTTCGGACTTATCAAGAGACATGATACTACCCTTTCTTGAGGGTATTGTCTAGGGTAATAGAGGGAGAGGGAGACCAAGAGGAAGATGGTCACAAGACATCATCAATTGGATGAATAAGCCAGTGGATGAATGTAGAAGGATGGCGCAGGACAGAAGCTTGTTTCGGTTGGCAGTTGCAGAGGCCACTCCCAGGAGGGATAAGCCATGAAAATGATGATGAGTCATGACATCTTTAAAGAGACTTTGTTCTAATTAAAACCAAGTACCAGTTAATGTTAATGACTGATAGTCATCCGTTTGCTTATAAACCAGGACGGAGCGTAGAAGATTCAATTGTGTTGTTTACTAACAACATCCACGGGTATTTAGAGGCTTGGA
>NC_088372.1:15725132-15780132 GCF_034508935.2 Berghia stephanieae | reverse complement strand
ATGCCAATTTTACCATGATCTTTCAACAACACTTAAATAGCACTTATAATAGGATTCAATAGTCTGATGCCACGTACGCCCAAAAAAGAGCAGCTTGGTTCTAAACAAAGTAAATCGGTACTTTTTATTCTTCATTGGCTAGAACTTTTTCACATGTCATGTGATCAGAATGTATAAAAGTCAAAACATGATCAGATTTATAATGTTTTTCACCTCTGGATACACTTTTATGCTCGTCGGAGAGGTATTTATTCATAAGGGCGTCCGCCATTGTTCCGATAGTTTAGCACCAGTTACCAAGTTACTATGCGTCATTAAGAGGGAAGTGACGTCACGACTGTTGAACCCTATTGTTGAAATTACTTAAACTTTAAAGTAATAACATAATTTGTATTTGCAGAAAACGTATGTATAAGTTACGATAATGTAGCTTAAACAAATTAGATACACCAAACTGTCAAACATAGAACAGTTTTTCTGAGCCACCCGGTATAATAACCGAAATGTGCAGCGATGTTGTCTTGTGGTATGACACTCGCTTTCTGATCAGAAGGTCCTGGGTTCGAGCCTCGCTTGGCGCATAGTTGGGTCCTTGGAAAATGCTGTTTATCCACATTCTCTCACCGCACTCAATTGTAAAATTAGTACCTGACTGTTAACACCGTTGTCTATGTCTGAAAAAAATAATTGAATAACGCCTAACGGGCGTCATGTCTCGTCTACATGTTACGTGTTGCTGTTGGTCAGGGACCCTTAGTAAAACGCTCTGAGCACATTTAGTGGATATTGCGCGATATAAAATCTCATTTAAAAAACACACAAAAATACTGAATGACTGTTTCAAACCTACCGGATTCATAAAATGCAACATTGAAGTACCTACCTACTTGAACCTGAACAGGATCTACTCTTGAACTTGTGGGCGTCAACTGGGGTCACTTTGACTTAAGGGGCGACTTTGCCTCTATAGATTTGACAAACTACATTTTACTTAGTTTTGTAACTAATAAGGGAAATAACCACAACAATCCTAAGAACACTATTTGCTCCAAATCGGCAGTGGCAAAGTCACCCCGAGAGGCAAAGTCACCCCTTGTTCACGGTATTAAATATGGCTGTGCTGTCTCTACGGACGCGTGCCGTGAATATGCGTGTTACTTCTAGTGTGTCACTCTGTTTCTTATATCCAGTGTTTCTTATATCCAGTTTGTAATTTGTTTCTATAAATTAAATCTCTGTCCAGTGCAAGTGTTCTTAGCTTTTGAATGTCATCATGTGTGTTAAGGTGCTAAAGCAATTGGATGGCTCCCTGTGTTGTTGAAATCAGTTCTTCGGTTGTTGTTTCTAAATATATTTGATATTTTTTTTAGATCTTGATTCAATGTTGTTGGAAGTGAAGTTGGTATACGCCATCTGTATTTGGCTCCTTGTTTGAAGAGTGTGTGCATGTGTGTGTTAGTGTGTTATGCGAGTTCTGTTTCTTTGTAACGGCGTCAGTTACTCAGCTATAAAATGTCTCGTCTTTTAACAAAATCAAACGATATTGAGCTTGGCCAATGACAGATTGGAAGGTAATGACAATATATAATAGTAAGAGGAAAGAGTAGATGACCCAGGCGTCAGCCGTAGAACAGCGCCGCAAAGTGAGCTTGGGCCAGGTGATTTGCTCAAGGCAAACACAGTTCAGCGGGTTGTCGAACTTGATACCTTTTGTGTAAGAATCAAAGACCACATCGCTGAACCCCTCAGCTCCACAGTGATCGGAACACTCTGCTCCTGGTGTTGCGTTCTGAAGTAAGTCAATTCACACATGAAAAAAAGTACTTTGGACATGTTTTTTTTTTGGTTCCATTTCATATTTTAGCAATGACGTCACAACCTGTAAAACACGTGACCAGTGTACTGGTATTGGGGGATCCTGGGATTGGAAAGACGAGCCTAGCCAGGACGATAACAAAAGGCGTTTTTCCATCTGTTGCCTCTCTTCAACAAGATCCGTAAGTAACGGTTATCTGTCTTCCTCTCGGTTAGTCTATCAGTCATGTGTATCTATGTCCTGTTTGCCTCTCTCTTTCCGTCTATTTGTATTCTTGTCCTTTACAAAAAGGAATGAAGTTGACGTCACTCGGCTCTATGTCATTGTTTTTAGACAGCCATCTTAATGACAAGATAGTTCTCACTAAATTCTACCAATCAGATCATAGATAGAACAAAGGTGACAGCACTCAGGGTTTTGTTATTGATTTTTGCCATCCGCGTTTATGAGTAATTCTCACTTGACTGTATTATCCAGACTAAAAAAGTTCATGGTTACACATGATTGTTTTGTGTGTTGGTCCGAATGGCCATGTTGTGAGCTCTTAGGCAACCGCATACTATCTATAAACGTTTAAGGTTACACATAATTTTTTTTTTTTGGTGTTGCTACGAGTACGTTATAACCTTGAACGTTTAGTCTTATTGACTTTGACGTAATTTATTGAGAACTAATCTAAGAAATGGCTGTCGAAAAACTATAACAAAGAGATGAGTGGCGTCAGTTTTCGTACCTTCTACAGAATGAATGAAGTTAATGTGTTTCGACTCTTGTGTTTTTAAAAATTTTAAACCGCGATTTGTGTGATTAGTTCTCACACTTAAGTCCCTCTAAAATACTATTGATGGTATGAAAATACTCACCAGTTCTGCCCGCCAGATAATCATAAAAACACACAAAACTTTGTGGAACCTTAACCTCTCCTTGCCATTTGTTAAGATACAACCAATATTTTTCTTATTCAAATTTATTTTGTAGATCATAAAATTTTAAGAAAATGAACAGTCAACAGCAACATTTAACATGTAGGACGGGACATGCCGCCTGTTAGGCGATATTACAATTTTTCGGACAACGACACCACTGTCAACGGCCAGGTACTCATTTTACAACTGAGTACGGTGAGAGAATGTGAGTAACGAGCCTTTTCCAAGGACTCAACTATGCGCTGAGCGCGAGGCACGAACCCAGGACCTTCCGATCTGAAAGCGAGTGTTATACCACTAGACCACATAGCTGCACGATAAGGAGAGAGTTAAGATTTTTTAAAAACGAACTGTGACCCACTGGCTCTAAACAGTATTGTATTGTGTCGAAATGATCTCGATGAAGGAAAAAACAAAACAAACAACGAAAACTTGCGCTTTCACATAGCGCAATATCCCCTAAACGTGTCCAAAGCGCTTGGTTCCTAGCCGACAGCAAAACTTAACATGTATGACGAAACATGATGCCTGTTAGACGATGTCAATTACAATTTTTTTTTCGGACAGAGGCAACGCTGATAACGGGCATGTACGGTGACAAAATGTGTGTAGAGCCTTTTCCAATGACTCAACTATACGCCGCTCAAGACTAGAACCCATGACCTTCCGAAACGAAGCAGGTTGTATCTGTTGGTTGTGGTCCTTATATGATAATAATAATAATAATAATAATAATAATAATAATATAATAATAATAATAATAAATAATAATAATAATAATAATAATAATAATAATAATAATAATAAGCATATTTATATAGCGCCTTTCGTCGAAACATCAAAGCACTTTAAAAAAAAAAATTCAAATACAATTCAACCAAAGTGTCAAAACAATTAAGAGCATGAAAGGGCATCAATACATCATCAATATAAATGTCACATACAATACATTTAAAATTCAATTAAGTATATATTTCCTGAAAAGATATGTTTTCAGTGCTTTTTTGAAAATGTCTATTGAGCTTGAGAATCTCTCAGATTAATGGAGATCATTCCAAATCGTGGGTCATACCAAAATACTTAAGTTTAGTTTTAGGAGATGCTGATCACAAAACTTTTTACAGATAATGGAAATAAATTGCAGCATTTTTAAAAAGAAGGTGGTCCCGATAGCTCAGTTGGTAGAGCACTCGTTTCACACGCAAATGGACCACGACCGATCCCGGATGCAGTCGAGATTTTTTGCTGATCCCCCTGTCCACCCAGCAATGAATGGGTAACTGGATCTGTTTAATTTAGCGGAACGTATTTTGCGATATATTTGCATCCTGCCAAAGTATAGCAAGCAATTGCTATTTTCCGTTTCAAGCTATAGCAACTGGGGTAAACTCCGGCTCCAGGGGTCCAATGGCTCCGAAGGACTACTTTTTGCTATGAAGGTTTTGTGACCTTTTATTAGTATTAGAATGGAAAAAAAATATTCTTCACAGCCTTCAGGCCAATGAAGCCGGTGTTTATACAGTTTTTTTTTTACTACCCATTGGATAGGACGCTAGTCTATCGCAAAATACGTTCAACCGACTTTAAAAGTCTTAGCTACGCAATCAGCTTGTAAAATGGAGAAAAGTTGTCTTTGTCTCATAAAAATTGGTCTAGAAATAACCTTTTTTTTTTTGGTAATAGATTTGATTTTGAAAATAGCTTTCTCAAATGTTATTATTTTATGGTTATTTCCTTATTTTCTGGTCGATTTTCTTGATTTACAAATTTTTCATTTCGCAGTGAAACGATCGCGCTGATGTACCGTTTGATTCAAGAGTTTAAAACACAGATTTCGTTTTTTGATTATGAGTCCAGCCTTGCTTAGGAATTCATGAGCGTTGAGATAGTGACATAACTATATATACAAAACCTCGTTCTCCACGCCACAGTAGGGCTTTTGGTATTACACAACCATTCATCGCTTTCGGTCAACCGTGGTCTTTGAAGTACACAACATATACCGCCTGTGATGCATGTACATAAATCAAGGGCTGAGCTGACACATGTTGACAAGCAAGCTATCAAAAGAGCAATCGTTGATTGGTCAAAAATCTCAGGATCTCATAAAAATATAAGGACATCAATTCTTGAAAGCGATAACCACCAACCTGTCAGTGGACAGTACTTTTATGATGAAATAAGGGCTCCGTAAAGTGTTATATCATGGGCAGGCTCCATCCTCTCTTTCTATTCTGGCGTAGATGTAGACGACAAGAGCATTTCGGATGTCATAATGATAAGTGGGCAGAGTTAAAGCTTCCAAACAATCCCAATCGTCGTCTAGTCTCTAATCGTCCCCGTTTGCGCAAACTTTAGACTGTTGGGTGGACGGGGCGGGATGTCACGACTAATTCCGATTCGGGGTCGATACCGGCCCGTTTACTTGAGAACCGGCTGTTCTACCAACTGAGCTATTGGACATAGTTAAATTTATTACTATTTTTCACTTTAAAAAATAAAAACAATAAAATAAAACCCACCAGCCCCCGCACAGATCTGGAATTGGTGACGTCAGAGCAGACGTCTATCCACGCTGGAGATACAACCCACGTGATCAAAATCTTTGACCAAGTGGAAGATCTGGCTAAAGAAACACAGGTAATATTATGTCAAGTAGTAGTAGTAGTAGTAGTAGTAGTAGTAGTAGTAGTAGTAGTAGTAGTGTAGTAGTAGTAGTAGTAGTAGTAGGTAGTAGTAGTAGTAGTAGTAGTAGTAGTAGTAGTAGTGTGTAGTAGTGTGGTTGGGTTGTGTGGTATGGGTTGATGATGATGATGATGATGATGATGATGATGATGATGATGATGATGATGATGATGATGATGATGATGATGATGATGATGTTTTAATGTGTCGGTGATGACTGGACTGCTTTAGAAAGATATTAGACCCACAGCACAGCGTTATCATTCGACCTGCCTCATTAATCTAAAATTTTCATCTTCCCCAGATTGATGTCGTCTATCTATGCTTTGACATCAGTTGCCAGGCAACCTTTGACGCTATCCAAAAAACATGGCTACCGCGAGCTAAATTACACATGAAAGAAACAAAAAAGAAATCACACTTCATAATTCTCATAGGTATCTCAGATTTGTATTCTCTCTCTCTCTCTCTCTCTCTCTCTCTCTCTCTCTCTCTCTCTCTCTCTCTCTCTCTCTCTCTCTCTCTCTCTCTCTCTCTCTCTCTCTCTCTCTCACACACACACACACACTTCATTTGTCAGTTTCTAACCTTCTATTTATCGACCTAAATACATACCTATATGTGTCAATTTATCTACGTGTCTTTTTATCTATATATATATCGGTACATCTATCTACTATCGCTCTATCTCTCTCTGTATGCATGTATGTATGTATGTATGTATGTATGTATGTACGTATGTATGTATGTATGTATGTATGTATGTATGTATGTATGTATGTATGTATTTATGTATTTATGTATGTATGTATTATGTATTATGTATGTATGTATGTATGTATGTATGTATGTATGTATGTATGTGATGTATGTATGTAAGTATGTATGTATGTATGTATGCATTTACACATATATATATATATATATATATATATATATATATATATGTGTGTGTGTGTGTGTGTAATATATATATATATATATATATATATATATATATATATATATATATATATATATATATATATACATATCGGGTTCGGTATATCCGTTAATCTATCTTTCTACCTCTCTCTCTCTCTCTCCCCTCTCTCTCTCCCCTTCTCTCTCTCTTCAATATATATATATATATATATATATATATATATATATATATCTACCCATGTACATATCTGTATTATTAGGGCGCTTTCTACTCTTAAGTTAGTGTATGATTTATTTTGACAATTGCCTATAATAAAATTACCCTTTGAATAGGAATTGATTTGCATTTCTCAAATCGTTTTTCAGGTTTAAAATTTGATTTGGTACGTCCTAATAGTGTTCAGTGTCAAGGTCATCAGACGTGTCACCAGCCAATTTCAAGGTCGTTAGCAAACGAACTGGTCAATAAAATAAACGCTTCTGGCTACGTGGAAGTCTCGGCTCTTAAGTATTTGGGGATTGAAAAGGTGAGTTGAACCTTTATCACCTTCTAAAAAAAAACCAAAAAAACTTTAGCTTTTATATAGCGCCAAAGCGCTTTACAAGGGGTCCCTGGCCAACAGCAACACATAACATGGAGGACGAGACATGACGCCTGTCAGGCGATATTACAAATTTTGGGACAGAGACAACGCTGTTAACGGCCAGGTACTCATTTTACACCTGAGTACGGTGAGAGAATGTGAGTAAAGAGCCTTCTCCAAGGACTCAACTATGCGCCGAGCGAGGCTCGAACCCAGGACCTTCCGATCCGAAAGCGAGTGTCATACCACTAGACCACATAGCCGCACTGTATCATCATCATCATCATCACATCTACCACCACCACTACCCCCACCATCATCATCGCCAATAATATGATTTGTGTTATTACTATCATTATTTATTTATCCATTACCAGCAATATATTTATGTATCACAATTATTATTCTCTTTGACAGACTTGACACCATTTGCATTTCCCTTTATCAATGATGATGATGATGATGATGATGGTGGTGGCGATAGAAATGATAATAGGATCAATAATAATAATAATAATAATAATAATAATAATAATAATAATAATAATAATAATAATAATAATAATAATAATAAAAATGATGATGATGATGATGATGATGATGATGATGATGATGATGATGATAAATAATGATAATAATAATAATAATAATAATAATAATAATAATAATAATAATAATAATAATAATAATAATAAATAATAATAATAATAATAATAATAATAATAATAATAACAATAATAATAATAATAATAATAATAATAATAATAATAATAATAATAATAATAATAATAATAATAATAATAATAATCCTTCTTCAATCCCATTCTTTTTCCTACAGTTGAAAGAACAAACCGTCTTCATTAGCACCCACCAAGGGTCAGAAACCACCACCTCCAGACTTAAAGACAAATGTCATATACAATAAGCACCCACCAAGGGTCAGAAACCACCACCTCCAGACTAAAAGACAAATGTCATATACAATAAGCACCCACCAAGGGTCAGAAACCACCACCTCCAGACTAAAAGACAAATGTCATATACAATAAGCACCCACCAAGGGTCAGAAACCACCACCTCCAGACTAAAAGACAATGTCATATACAATAAGACAAATGTCATATACAATAGTGTCCCATGTCATTTACAGTAGAACCCCGTTTAACTGTCACCTGTGAAACCATGACATATTATTTTGTGCTAATGCACTCTGAAAAAGAACGATACATTTTAAAGATTTTGACCAGGAAACTGACTGACTTGACTAAGATGCCTTTCGCGTCTCGACCGAAAGATCGGGTCGCCTTGGCTGTTTCCAGTATTTCCTGTGTGAGGTGTCTCCAATATTGCCGGTCCTCTGCTAGGGTTCTCTCTCAGATTTTCAAGGTCCCCTGCCGTTATGAGATTAATGCTTTGTCCAAGTGTTGTGAGGTTTTTGTTTAGGATCACAGGGAGTGTTGTGATCGGTTTTCCTCTGAAAAGGTTCCCGTGTTTTTGGAAGTATCCCGACATGGCTTGGTTAGCTGGTATGTTTTTGTCCCTGCGTAGTATGTGACCGAAAGGTTGCCATCGTTGTTGTAAAATGTCAAGGGAGATTGGTCTTTCTTTTGTGATCTTATAGAGTGATTCATTTGAGATCTTTTTTTGGGTATTTGATGTCCAGTACCCTTCTTAGCTGTGTGCGATGGAAGGCATCCAGATGTTCTTCTTCGGATTTTGTCAACGCCCAAGTGCCGCAGTTATACAGAAGTACCGGTTTTACAAGAGCATGGTACAGTTTCAGTTTGGTTTTTCTCTTTATTTTGTCACCTCTAATCCATACATTGGTGAGTTTACTGAGTGCGGCGTTTGATAGCTGTTTTCTTCTTTGTACTACACCACATTCCTCAATGAATGAAAAGATATTTGACCAGGAAACTCGTCCTTCAAATATCGATGGTTTGAAATGACCCCCAACATGTCAACAATCTCAAACCTGGGAATTTCTTGAATTTCCTTTCGGTCACAGGTTTGATCGATATTTGAAGGTCCCCAGTTTCCTGGTCAAATATCTTTTCATTCATTGAGGAATGTGGTGTAGTTTCCTTTTAAAAAGTGGTAGTCCTTTAGAGTTATAGACAATTTATCCTGATTTTCATAGCCTTAGAAGGACAGTAGCAATTTCTTGCTACCCTTTGGATAGAACAATGGTCTATTGCAAAGTCTTAAATTTCTTTATGTCCCAATTATCCTTTAAACAAGTTTAATCAAATTAAAGGTACCTCTGTAATTGGAGCAAAATACATAATATCCTAAGTTCTACCAGTTTGTATTTGATTAATTTTGCAGCTGTGGGCATTTTGCTAATTTTATATTTTAAAAAAAGAGGGGAGAGAGAGAGAGAGAGAGAGAGAGAGAGAGAGAGAGAGAGAGAGAGAGAGAGCGAGACGTGAGGATAAGGGCATGTCGACATCTCATTTTTGTTTTCTTCCATGAGCAAGAAGCTCCTACTACTCACGTTGCGGGGGTGTTTTGTGGCTGATGCCGAGGTTAGCATGGCCTTTTCTCAGATAGATTTTGAAGCAAAAGTTCCTTTAAAATGGATAAAGGGAATATTATTATAATAGATTTTGAAGAAAAAGTTCCTTTAAGACACAGTAACGAAAATATCGTCTGAGCGGTAACTTAGTTCAAGTAATGACCCGAGGTTGACCAGGGGTCACTCTGCCAAATTACGGGGAATCCCCTAGTGAGTTCAGTTACGGTGATATGGGTGATACCAGTCGATTTATGTTCACTTTCATCTCTTTGTTATCGCTTCACAGTGAGCTTAGACACAAATTTCTTTACTCTGTAATATTTGTCAAGATTTCCTGTTTCCATTCATACGTATTTTATGCCTGTGCTGTATATAGTGATCGTGATATTTCAATCCTAAATAGACCGTTTTTCTGTAATTTAAAATGCATTAATTTTTCCAATAAAAAATTGAATTCTTCAAACAGAAACATAGAACAAATCTATTCTTTCACGGATAGAATCCATTATAATTGAACTGTAAGTTGCTAAAATTCCATCTGTACGTCAACAAAATTGAATTTATTATGATTTTTAAAAATTTCATTTAGTCATGGAGCACACTCAAGAAATTCATGATAAACATTTGAATGAACTGTGTAGGCTTTGTAGAAAAGTCAAGAAACACAGAAGAAAAGAAAACGAATCTCAAAACATAATTGTTTCAGGATTTAAAACCAGATATTAATCTTTAAAACCAGATATTTGTCTCATCTTTATTGTGGACATTGACAAAGACAATGCTAAAAAGTCCTCAAAACTATGCGCTACAAGTGGCATGACAGACTACGTAATGTTGAAATTTTTAGCTTTTTTATTTAGCGCAATTTTCACTAGACGTGCTTAAAACGCGTAACATGTAGAACTGGACATGATGCCTGCTAGGCGATATTACATTTTTTTTTTCCGACAGAGACAATGGGATTAAAAACAAAGATGAGGGAAAGCATTGACAACAGCAACTATTCGTGCACAGTCACCACATCTTGTCGAAATAAAATAAAAATAAATCAGTGATTGCAATATACTGTAGTTATATATCTGCTCAATCTTCTTGAAAAACGCAAAAATAATAAAGAACAGCAACAGGGCGACATTAGAATCCCCGTTATGTAAAAGTATGGAAACAGCACAAAATATGTCACGTGTAAATCACGGGGCTATGGAGGCAACAGAGTGACTTTTACAGTTATAAACCAATGTCTTTGTCCTTCATTAATGGAATGAAAATCTCTCTCTCTCTCTCTCTCTCTCTCTCTCTCTCTCTCTCATCTATCTATCCATTAATCTATCTATCCATTCATTCATCACCATTGCAAACATCTATCGATCCATCCATATATTCATCCATACCCTCATCTGTCCTCTTCATCAGACGATCAGTCCATCCATCTGGTCGGACCATCTCTCTCTCTCTCTCTCTCTCTCTCTCTCTCTCTCTCTCTCTCTCTCTCTCTCTTCTATCTATCTATCCTTCTTCTCTCTATCCTTTTCTATCTATCTATCCCTTTCTCTCTCTCTATCTATCCTTTTCTATCTATCTATCCCTTTCTCTCTCTCTCCCACACACACACACACACACACACACATACACACACACACATATATTTTTACATATCTTTATGACATGGTTACTATTTATCCTTTGTCCCTTCGTTAAGTCGTGTTTGTATCAAGAATGCTTTAAATGATCACCCTTAATTAATCATATATTGATCATTGCAGCAAAATAATTACAAACTATACAAGGTTTCTTTTCTACGCACAAAGTACTAAAAAATATTTTAACCAGGGAAGTAAATTTCAAATATATACAACTGAAATATGAAACGACTCGGACTTTATTCTAGTGTTCTTAGTTGACTACGTTTGTAACTAGTGGAACGGAAAACTGGTATAATCGTGTTCATATAATATAAAGCTAAACTCGTGTGACCATCTGTTGAATATAATTTGTGCGATAAAGACTCAATGACCGGAATTCATAACCCTCTGAACCAGCAGTGATCAAAGCGAAACAAATCGGACACCTGCACCGAGATGTTATCGCATATCATCAAAGAACTAAGAGTGACGCAAAAATTGTGAGGAAATGAATGAAAGGTTACTTTATTCCTCCATCGGTTAGAGCAAGTTTTGAGAGTTTCTATCCGTTTGTTTGCTTATAATAATGCAATCAATAAATTAAATTTAACAAACTATAATCAAAATTGTGCTGATATCTAAATGCAAAATATCTCAAAGACAGAAATTCTAATGATAGAGTGTTTGGTACCAAAATACATATCAACGTTCTCTCAATGTGTTGCCAATTTGTTTAAATTGGTAAAATTGACTGTGTTTGAGCAAAAGCGATTGTAATTTAACCAGATGTCAGTAACAAATCTGTTGAGTATCACGGGAGATAACCCGTTGCACTGGTCGGGAATTTGATGGAGTGAATGACCTCTTGACCGCGGCCCAGGTAGAGAACTAAAAGCTCGCCTATTCAACACTGTGAAGATGGATAAAGGGAATATTATTATAAAAGATTTTGAAGAAAACTTCCTATAATATGATGGATAAAGGGAATATTATTATAATATTATTTCGCGGATCCACCACCTAGCAACCTGAGTGTTTGCCAGAGGAAAGAAAATGTGTGACACGCCAAAAATCAGCAGAAAATTTCTAAGAAAATCCAAACATCCCGGAATTCTGCGGATTTGCAGAAGATTATCATCACTGTTATTTGCAAAGGAAAAAAAAATTATTTCTTATTCAAAAAGATACATTGAACACAGACTGTTTCCCTCTGAACTAAAGACCACAAGTCAGACACCATCGAGACCTTTGGTCTCAATCAAGAATCAGAAGACAAATCCACATGGAAAGGACAAATGAGAGAGAGAGAGAGAGAAAATAAGTAGGAGTGAAATATCTGTTCAATGTTACAGTTATCGTTTAACGTTATAACAAGTGTAACTAAATGACAAATTGCCATATTTATGGACAATAAAGATCTATTATTATTATTATTATTATTATTATTATTATTATTATTATTATTATTATTATTATTATTATTATTATTATTATTATTATTATTATTTAACTCACTAGAGATTTTTGCTACTTTTCAAAATTGGAAAATTGTATCTAAAATGAGCATGTGTATAATATATTTTTATTCAAACTATCATTAACATGTAAAAACTAAAAACAATAGCTTTGATACAACGCCTCTAATTTATCTCAGAAAAATGTAATAAATAAGCATGGGGTAAAAGTAACCCCGGGTAAACTTCGGAAATAGTCAGTGTTAGGGTTGAGTGATGTTTGTGTTTTTTGTTTTTAAGGGTTTTACGGCGCTTCCAACACATTCAGGTTATATCCGCGCCAGTAAAAAGAAAGAAAATGGGATAGTAAAAAGTTCTAGAATTACAATTAAAGCACCCAAGAAAAATAAGACGTAGGGGAACTGGGAACAAATAGTGATCAGATGTAGATTCCAAGAGCATACCACTAAAGTACTTAGTTTGAGATCACCTGTAAGTCTCATCCGGACACAAGCACAAAATCCAACAAAGAGGATTACACTCAAATGCTTACATTAGACATTGAAAATAATTATAATAATACATAACAGAGAGATGATTTACAAGGAAAAAACATCATCTCCAAAAACGATAACTATGCATTTGACTGTTTCCCTCCGAGCTAGGACTCCGGCCAGGGCCAGGATAAAACCAAGTAATCTCATTCCAAGACAAAGACAGAAAGCATGTTGGAAAACAGTTATAAGGGGATAGAAGACACAGTATGTACCCCCCCTGCCCACTATGGGAGGTCAGGAACCCCACCCAGTGGGTTGAGTGAGTTAAGGGGATAAAAGTGATAGCAAAGCTGTAGAGCCCTGTTGAACCCACTTGCCCAGTAATCCTCTGCAATAAGGGGAATCCGCCCTCCCCTCCCCCACCCCAAACAATCACCCCCAGTCCACAATCTCATGAAAAATACAGATCTGCTGTACAAAGAAAAACCAAGTGGGAGTTAAAAAAAAAAAATTTAATTGAGCTTTTATATAGAGCAATATCCACAAAACGTGCTCAAAGCGCTTTACAAGTGGTCCCTGGCTCACAGCAACATTTGACATGTAGGACGGGACACGACACCCGTTAGGCGGCATTACAATTTTTTCAGACAGAGACAATGCTGTTTACACCCAGGTACTCATTTTACACCCGAGTATAGCGAGATAATGTGAGTAAATCGTCTTTTCCAAGGACTCAACTATGCGCCGAGTGAGGCTCAAACCCAGGACGTTCCGATCCGAAAGCGAGTGTTTGTTTGTTTTTAAGGGTTTTACGGCGCTTGCAACACATTTAGGTTATATCAGCGCCAGTAAAAAGGAAGAAAATGGGATAGTAAAAAGTTCTAGAATTACAATTAAAGCACCCAACAAAAAGTAAGACAAAGGGGAACTGGGAACAAATAGGGATCAGATGTGGATTCCAAGAGCATACCACCAATGTACTTAGTTTGAGATCACCTAAAAGTCCCATCCAGACACAAGCACAAAATCCAACAAAGAGGAATACACTCAAATGCCTACATTATACATTCAAAATAAAAATAATAATACATAACAGACAGATGATTTACAAGGAAAAAAATATCATCTCCCAAAACAATAACTATGCATTTGACTGTTTCCTTCCCAGCTAGGATTCCGGCCAGTGCCAGGACAAAACCAAGTAATTTCATTCCGAGACAAAGACAGAAAGCATGTTGGAAAACAGATATAAGGGGATAGAAGACACAGTATGTACCTCCCTGCCCGCTATGGGAGGTCAGGATCCCCACCCAGAAAGCGAGTGTCATACCATTAGACCAATTAGCCGCACAGTAAGAGTAGGTAGGTCTGAACTCAACCTTCCTATAAATCTACCATTTTAATGGATCAATATTTGAAGTAAGGATGAGCTTTCACTTTCTGGAAAAAAATTTATAACGCGAGTCTATTTTAAAGTACAGCAGAGATGTAGATTCGACGGTCATCAACCTGTGTGACCAAAGTCTCAAACAGACGACAAAAAAATTCATTCCAAGGAAGAAATTATTTCATATTTTAAAATGCAAGTATTAACTTGTATTTTAAAGAAATATTTTTAAAAAAAACAAACAAAACGAATACAGATATAGATAATAAATAAATTAGAAAATAAATAAAAATAATAAATTTAAAAAAAATAAATAAATAAATAAAATTTTTAAAACAAAATAAAACACACATGGTTAAATTGTAGTAAATAAATGTATTTAATTTTAATGAAAAAACGCTTGCCATGAAGATACCAGATGAAGGTAAGTAAAACATTATTATTACTATAATGGAATTATAAATGGTCTAAACAAAGGCAAAGTTTTTATACAAAAGGGTAGTATAAGAATTTATTGGAATGTTTTGAATAAAACGGGGAAATGGCGGTCTCCGAGTACAACAACAGATCAGTTGGATTAGCTATCTCCAAACAGTCATCATATGTATTGGCTATCTCACAACAAATGACAAATTGATTAAGCTATCTCACAACAAATTACATATTCGGTTAACTATCTTACATAAAAAGCAAATTATTGATTTGATATCTCGTAACAAACGATATAATTTATTGGTTATCTCTGTGGTATGGATAAAAATTAAATACAGAGGTCACGGCCCAAAAACCCAGCCTTTGGGGTAACATTACCAGGTTAGCAGCAAAGTGGGTTATTTTTTTTAAAGGGTTTGACGGCGCTTGCAACACATTAAGGTCATATCAGTGCTAGTAAAAAGGAAGAAAATGGGATAATAATAAGTTCTAAAATTACAATTAAAGCACTCAAGAAAAGGTAAAACAAAGGGGAATTGGTTCAAATAGGAAACGGATGTAGATTCCAAGAGCACATTATCAAAGTACTGAGTTTGAGATGATCTAAAAGGTTCATACAGACACAAGCACAGGTCCCTACAAAGAAGAATACACTCCAATGCTTACAAATCATAAATAATATGTAAAAACATAATACAGTGCAAAACAGAGATTACAAGGAAAAAAATATAATCTCCCAAAACTAACTACACATTTGACTGTTTCCCTCTCAGCCAGGATATCTGGCCAGTGTCAGGACAAAACCAATTAATCTCATTCCAAGACAAAGACAGAAAGCAAGTTGGAAAACAAATATAGGGAGATAGAAGGCACAGTATGTACCTCCCTGCCTACTATGGGAGGTCAGGAACCCCACGCAAAGGCAAAGACTGATTTAATGTAAAGAAAGTTAGAGTAAAGTTTTGCTTTTACAAATTTCTATCCGAATAAGATATTCTGGCTACAATTTTAACAGTGCATGAATCAATTTGATTTTGCTGTTATTTCTAAGATCTTTTTTCTTCAAATTTGATTTTATTTTAAGTAGGACCTGTCGATTGAAGTTATGCCACCACCTTTCCCCTCCCCAACCTAAGGACACTATCCCTCTCTGACCATTAGAGACTGTTGCATTGAATACTGCCCGGGTTATCAACAATGTTTCTTTGTGTAATCATTGGAATCAAAGGCACAGGAAACATGGCTTTGCATCTTCTGATGATAATTAATCTGACATATGTGAGACCCTCCAACCAGGTGGGCAAAGGTGTGATAGGGGTTTATATCAAGCAGTCTTTATGAATATGGTTGTCAAACACCAGCAAGACATTTAGATACTTGTATACGAACTAAATTTGGATTCAGGCTTCACCCGGGATCCGTGGCAAGACAATTCGATGAAAATTAAGTTGCTTTATTAAGTTTTTGGTCAAAAACAACAGGCACAAAATATATTAGAGCAGAATGTAACGATTTAGTTATAGGAGAGAAGCAGTGTGGGTTATTCGGCAGTGACCACTGTATTTATTTTGAATGTGACAAAAAATCAAAATTTGAAATGTAACGGTTGTGTTAAATTTATACAGATGGGACCATGATAAGACACAAAGCATTCAAATATGAGAAAACTTGATCACACTCATAGACAAGCTGAACTCCAACCCCTCTCATTCTCATTGGCTTTCGCATGCTCATCCGTGCACACCTACGCCAACTTCCCTTATTGTATTTGTCCCCTCTCTCTCTCCCTCCAATCATACATAAATAGGTACCCCAGTGCTGCCAACCCGAGCCTGTAAAAATGTATACAATGGAGAGTCAATGTGAGTAAAATTTTTATGAAATGTTATTGAAACACTCTCATCTCCATCTTCCACGCGTGTCAAACCCTTTATTGAGTTGATCTCTAGATTTTACATATTGTATCTTATTTAACATCACCAATAATGTTGTTGAAACACTTATGTATTGATGTTTTTGATGCCAGTTTTATGCTCTAAATGTTGTGTAAAAATATGCTTTTTTTTTTTACATAGGATTGGTATTGCTGCTACCTCCCATTCATATCCTTCTACAGTATTAGAAATGTCATCATCATTCTACTGCAAAATTCTCAGCAAATGAAATCAATATATCAACTTCGATTCCAATTAGCTTTACAATCAACTCTCTTATAATTTTGATTAATCAAATATTCAATCATACACAAATGTAAAATTTTTTTAAAGGCTCGAGAAGTCCAAAAAAATAAAAATAAAAGACATTTGGTCAAGACCTCAAATCTGAGAAAACCTTAAAGTTCCGAAATATACGGGGAAAAAATCTGTCTGGAAAAGTGTGTATGAAACAGTACCCGGCAGAGCAGAAAGAAAATTTTTTTTAATTGAGCTAGTGTTTCACTCATCCTGTTTTCTTGATACAGGGCAAACCCGAAACATCCATTTTATCTGTTTTCGTATACATTCCATTTCACATTGTTATTTATTTCTTCCAGCTTCGAACAGCCACAGTGACATTTCTTGGTTTGCCTGGCATTGCTTCAAAGACACTTTTTTAGATCCCTATATTATTCCAGTGCCTGCTCCAAATTGGTCACTTTGATATTATAATACAAAATAATAAACAAAAATGAATATAACAGCTTCTAAAAAGAAATCAATACCGAAACACATACCAGTTCAAGCTCAAAACTCGTTTTCAGCCAACAACAATAAAACCATAAAAACATTACATTTAAGTAATGTATCAATGTTTCTCTTCTTCTTCCATTAAGGCCAAAGCTTCGGGCTGAAATTGTATGGCCGATTTTTCAGTAACAGGGGTTTTAGAGAGAAGCAGGGAGCGATTTTTTGAAGTCATCAGTCGAAAGGGCTTGTTTACAATTGGTTGGTAGGGAGTTCCAAATTTGGATGGTGGAGGTGAAGAACAAGGATTGACTAAACAAGGATTTTGAGTCCAAAACATTCTGTATTTGGTATTTTTAAATTGAGCTTTATATAGCACAATATCCACTGAATGTGCTCAAAGCGCTTTACAAGGTATTCTGTTCTTTTTTTTTTGAAGCTGTAACATTCATTTTTGATTATTACTTTTTACAGTCCACAGCTTGCAACAGCTGAGTGTCACTTATAATACAACTATCATAATCTGAAAAGGAGAAAAAAAAAATTACAAGATTTACCCACCGTCTCAAACTGGTGTTGTGATGCTGGAAATAGGGAAGAAAAGTGTGATGTCAAAAAAACTGATTCCTATTTCATTGGAAGTGTAAAACCACTCTTCGGGAGGACTGGATACATACCATGTGTAATTCATCTTCCAGTTTAAGAGTGAAGGCATCTTATTGTCTGGTCTAAATATATGCTGGTCATCAATACAGATCTTCCATCCTCACTCTTTTACGTCCCTTAATCCTAAGAATCTGCCTGTACATTCTGCTACTGAAAAAGTTATGCCATCTATTCATTATTTGTACTCCGAAGGACTGAATACATACATACACACTCCCAAGGATTGAGGAACCAAAAGAGTAGAGGGTTTGATGTCACGAGTTTTCTTCCCTATGAGTTTTTTTTTTTAAAGGGTTTTACGGCGCTTGCAACACATTTAGGTTATATCAGCGCCTGTAAAAAGGAAGAAAATGGGACAGTAAAAAGTTCTAGAATTACAATTTAAGCAACCAAGAAAAAAAAAGACATAGGGGAACTGGCAACAAATAGGGATCAGATGTAGATTCCAAGAGCATACCACCAATGCACCTTGTTTGAGATCACCTATAAGTCTCATCCAGACACAAGCACAAAATCCAACAAAGAGGAATACACTCAAATGCCTACATTATACATTAAAATAACAATAATACATTACAGAGAGATGATTTACAAGGAAAAATATATCATCTCCCAAAACAATAACTATGCATTTGACCGTTTCCCTCCCAGCCAGGACTCCGACCAGGGCCAGGACAAAACCAAATAATCTCATGCCAAGACAAAGACAGAAAGCAAGTTGGAAAATAGATATAAGGGGATAGAAGACACAGTATGTACCCCCCTGCCCACTACGGGAGGTCAGGATCCCCACCCAGCTTCCCTATGAGAATAATAGGTTAAAAATATGGGGCTTCAGCATCTGTTCCACCACAGCAATGCACCAGATGGAAGTGATGGGTCATATATATACCTATATATATTTATATATATGAATATGGCAGGAACATAAATTATTTGAGATTCAGATATTCATAATCTGACAACCTCCTTTCTGTAAAACTGCAATGTAAAAATAAATCACAACCATCACCCAGGACATTCCAGATAGGTCTAACATTGACTCACACGAGTCCTATCACAACACTACAAAAACATGTTATATCACGATATACAATAGGTATAATAAACAGGCACGTAACAGTTCCCATCACAAACAAATGCGTTGTTTCGTTGTTATGGATGTAGGGATCAACTTTAGTAAAACATAAACAACAATTGCAGATGTCAAGGTCACTTCATTTCCCGTCTAGCACCCAGTCTCAGTCAACAAATCCATTTCCAACAAAAAATTGAAATAGATGAAAAAATAAACAAATTATTATTTACATTTCTCTCTTACCTCTTTTTTTTTTTCTCTCCAACACATTTCAATTATCTACACACATAGATCTACTTAATTCCATCTTACTACAAATGCAATACATTCATGCTTACACATTACACAGCAGTATATTTCTTATATTACACTTTAAAAAACCTTAGAAAAATACAATTTTATTCACATCACACAGTCTTCAATTAATATTAATAGAGGAAAAAAAACCCATATCAACTCGTCAAATCCTGATATTCTCTTTCTTACACCCCCCCCCCCCCCCCCCCCCCAAACACACACTCCTTACATGCCATAAACTACACACCACAAACACACATGTACATTTCTGCTACAACTAATCAATGTACCCAATTTACAGGGACCCATTGTTGCTTGGACGTCATCTCGTTCAAAGACCGTCTCAGCAACAAGTAAGTTTCTTCAAAGTTATCGTTGACGATAATCTCGTCAAAGAACGTGTTGTAGTCTCTCTCAATCTTGGCACTGTCCTTCACTGTCCGGATAAAATCCTCCTCACTCTTCAGCACCACAGCCTGGGTTGACCCCCGACCCCTACCTCCCTGCACCATACGCCGGCGTTCCTCGTACATGACCTTGAGAGCTTCAACACTTGGGGCAGCGATGAAAACGATGTAGGGCATAAACTCTTGGGTCTTCAGCATCTTCAAAGCCTGTTGAAAAAAAAAGAATGAGTCCTTGAGATAAGTTATATTTCTGGAGGCATTTTGAGAGGCTAGTAACAATGCTTGGCAATGAAACTTATTTGAATTAGTAATAATCAAATATATCAATAATGGAAAATAACACTATATAAAAGCTCGCGTTTTTTGGGTTCTTTTTAAATTGTATTTTTAATAATTAAAATAATGCACAGGTTAGAGAATCATAATTTCTGGATGAGTAAAGAGATAGATATGATCAGACTTACCGTAGGGCTGACATCCAGCACACACATCTTTCCAGACTTGACCACATCCCAGGCTGTGTCCACATGAGTGCCGTAGATGTTCATATTATACTCGCCGTGTTCTATGTACTTGTTGTTCAGGATGTCCTGTTCCATGGACATGCGGTCTGTGAAGAAGTAGCCCTGGCCATCTCTTTCATTATGTTTGGGAGCCCTTGATGTGTCTGCATGTATGAAAAGCAAGAAAGTAATGGTAGTAGTGGCTACATTTAAAACAACGAGGTGAATGACGATGATGAGCATAAAAATATTGCTGATAACAATGAAAATGATAATAATAACTATAACAACAACAACAACAATACTACTACTACTACTCCTACTACTACTAATAAAAAATAATAATAATAATAACGGGGATGAGCAGGACAATTTTCTGTGCTTTTTCTTTTTTCCCTTCCAATCAATTGTTATAGTTATAGGGCGATAAAGATTAGAAAATCAAGCCTCAATATGCAACATGTCTGCACATACATTATATTCTAAATAATTAAACAAAAATGTATATAGCACCTTCTAAAAAAAACCCTGCCCAACACAAAAAAAAAAAAAAAAACACTTAAAGACATATATTCAATTATTCATACACACAGCCCAGATCTTTGAAAATTTTAATATTTATTTTCAGCAACATTAAAAGAAAAATAAAAATAAATAAAGATTTCTCATAGTTTTTTGGGGGGGAATATTATATTATATGCTAAACCGGAACATATTTTTTTTCCCCAAAAGAACAGTAAATCGACTCTTAAAAATGCACAATGCAGAAGCTAATCTATTTATGCAAAATGTGATATATAAGTGATACGTCTTAGATAAGTTCTACTAAACCTCTCTAAAATAACAATAAGATATATTGTATACACTCGTATAACTGAAATCTGAGAATCATTTACGTGCTATGGCAGCTCCAAATCTTCTGGGATCATCCTTGATAAGCCGTTCCTTTAGCGACCTCCGTCCTACACCCTTAGACCCGACGAGCACGAGGAAAGGCCTTTCAAATGGTGACATTCGTCTCACTTCCTCGTATATCAACACATCTGCTTTGTCAAACTCTAGAAGATAGACCACACGTAAATAAAGATTAAAGTACATTTAACAGTGGCATTAATGAAAAAAAAAAGTTTTCATTGACAGATCTACTGTCAACTGGGAAAACTTTGCCTTTGTAAATTTGGAACATTTTGAGTAAGACTTGACTTTTTAATAATAATAATAATAATAATAATAATAATAATAATAATAATAATAATAATAATAATAATAATAATAATAGATCTTTATTGTCCATAAATATGGCAATTTGTCATTTAGTTACACTTGTTATAACGTTTAAACGATAACTGTAACATTGAACAGATATTTCACTCCTACTTATTTTCTCTCTCTCTCTCTCATTCTCTCGCTCTCTCTCTCTCTCTCTCTCTCTCTCTCTCTCTCTCTCTTCTCTCCTCTCTCTCTCTCTCTCTTTCTTTCACACGTGCGATATACACAACATAAACATATTCATTTCGTTTTCAATTTGTTACCATTGTGGCAATTCGACACCAAAAATTATGATCATTATCAATTGGTCAGTTAATCAGTCAACGATTATTAAAGAAAATAATTGCCACAAAATTAAATATTCTCTAATTGGTCCAATACTAAAGGGGCAATGTTTCTCCTTAACTCTCTCGAGTTCATATTCATGGAAAATCGAACAAATTTGTTCGATTTTCAATGAGGGTGAACTCGAGAGAGACCGTACTGTTTTAGTAGTCCCTCTGAGTCATTTGGCCAAAGAAAGCTGAAGTTTATCACCGTTTCTATAGTATGAAACTGACAACAACAATTTCTTCCTATCCTTTGGATGCTAGGATATCACAAAGTACATTCGACCAGATCTAACAGACTCAGCTTCCCAAATCACTGCTGGGTAGACAGAGGGGTCAGAAAAAAAGCCACAAATTCATCTGGGATCAATCTCAGTCCCTTTGCATCTCAAGTGAATGCTCTAACAACTGAGCTAACGGGAGCCCAAAATGTACCATAAGCATTGTTTTAAGTATACAATTTAAACATACAACTTCAGTTCCAGTGGTTTTCTTAGACTGTCAATATTTCCTTCAGCAAGTCAAGATGATTTATTTAAAAATTCAACAAAATACAATGGAATTCGCATAATGTCAACATGTTTAAGGTCAGCTTCTGCTAGAAGTCAATACCTCTTATAGAGTATAACTTTCGATTCATTATCTAAGTAAATTCCATTGATAATGAATGAAGCCAACCCTGCTCAATGTCAATCAATCTTTCTGCTCCAACAGTGTTGTCTTTATCAGGTTTAGACCGTATGGAAAAGGAGGAGATTGCAAATCGACATGGACTCGCCACACTCTTTTACATCTTAATATGAATAATACGGTACATTGTAATAAAATAAAATATAAATATTTATAATCATAATAAAACCAATTTGTAATTTCAGACTACCTTTGCTATCCTTGCTACTGTACTTAATCGTCTTTTTCTTTTTCTTGGTTAGACCACAAACTGTGAAAGCAATAGATGAGGTGGTGATGGAAAGGGGAGGGAGGGTACCTTTAGTTGTTATCTCAACAAATCTACATCATATCATTTATATATAAAAAGTAAAACAATTGTCTCTTTTAAAAAGGAAAAAAAATAATTTGACATTTAAATTAATCCGGTAGTTCTTTTGTTATAATTTTCCAAACTGGATACTTCTGCTCTAAAACCAAAGGTTCGTATATTGTGGTCAACACCACAACATTCTGGAAATTATTCCATAATGGAAAAAAAAAACATGAACATTTTTCAAGTTGCACTGTAACCTTAATAATAATAAAAGTATCAAAACTGTGAGATAATGCAAATACAGTTAACACCATATTCACCTGTGTGTTTAATTTTTGATAGCACATTATAAACGTTTTAAAAAAATTTATTATTTTCTGTATGGAAAAAGCAGAAAACTTTGAAAATTATAGCAAAATTTTATACACAATAGTGATGAAACACTCATATGATATTGATGAAGACCATAAACAACAAGGCAAATGATAGTCCTACTGTCAAACATTATTTATTTTCATTTTGGCCAGAAAATTTTTAATCTAAACATGTGACACAACAATTAAAAACAGGATTCAGTTGGAATGATCAAGATGAAGAAAATGAACTATGAAGTCAAAACGATCAGAATTCTTTTAAAATATCAATTTAAGATTTGAGATTTGGTCACATAGTCAGGCCTGCCAGCTATTACAAAGAACTTCATGAGCTTCTCTTAGGTCATTAAAACTTATTCAATGTGACAGTTGATGCCCGGCTACATAACTTTAAGGATTTTGAAGTAATAATTAGTCCTGAGGGTAGATTTTTGATTTTTTTAAAATGAACTATAGTGACTACAATATCCTTCTTCTAAAACTTACGAATTTTTGAATATTCAAGTAGTTTGGACTTTTCATATTGATCATCGTCATCATATCTTGTCGCGCCAGTGAGTCAGCCAGTCCCGAGCAGTCTGGTTGCATTCCCTCGGGTCAACATTGGTGCAGTGAGGTCCCAGCGAGCATTCGGACAGGATGTGGTCCATGGTCTGTCTGGGGTGACCGCATGGGCATTCAGTGCCTGGTGAGATTTTCCATTTAAAGAGGTTGGTGGCGGTGTTTCCCACCTTTGCTCTAGCTCTGTTCAACGCCACCCAGTCTTTTCTCTTGAGGTCTGTGCCTGCTGGGAGCTTTTCTGTTGGGGGCTGGAGGGCATCGTTTGCTGTCTTGTCCCATTCTACCCATTTGTCCAGGCGGAAGAATGCTGAGTGGTCTGGGTGAAGGCTCTCTACTGTGAGGAAGCTTTTCCTTGATTTGAGCCTGCTTTTGGGGCAATTGTGGTCATGAAGGGGGTGTCTTGATTGATCATTTGAGATGAACCGCACAACAAGAGCCAAGCTTGAGATATTTTGACAAGTAGTTGGTCATTTTAATAGATTGATATTTAATTTGAAGTAAAAGTTTCCTGGCCAAATTTATTATTATTTTTTTTTAAATGTTTGTCACTTTGCAGCAGTGATAGGATGACCGTATTAAAAGACAATCTACTTACAAAGGCTAGACTTTGAATAGTCCATGTCTGGATTGACAAACGATTTTCTTTTCTCTTCCAAGGCTTGAGATGGCACTAAACCCACAGGACCATTAATCTCGGCCAGTCTCCCCTGAAATTAACAAAACAGAGTGATAATGACAGTATTAAAAACAGTAACTTACTTATCCGAACCAACGACCACCTGAGCTCTAGCTCTTTGGTCTTGCGCCATGACGTAGAAGTTAGACGTCTTTTGTAGTTGTTCCAGGTGACTATACAGTGTGTTACTGATGCCCCCTTCCAATATCCATCTAGCAGTGATTGGGTAGCCGGATCTATTAAATCTAGGGGAAAGTACTTTGCAATAGACTGGTGTCCAATCCAAAGGGTAGAAAGCAATTGCTATTGTCCATTACGGCTCCGAAGGATTACTATACCAAATATCATGGTGGCCTTTTGGGATCTTGATAGAACATCCAACGGATAAGATCTTGAAAGGACACTAGGTTATAATAAAAGAAAATGGTACTTATGCTGCAAATTGTTCTTCATAGTATACCCCCCCCCCCCCCCAAACACACTCGTCTTCTCATCTTATAAAACAGCCCAATCTTACCTGCCACCAGTTAGCATCATCTGTGCTGACAATCTCCAAAATGTCACCGTCATTGAAGGGCAAACCCGCCTCCTTACATGGCAATAAGCGATCCTTCATGGGATCAAAATTGAAATGTGCCTTCATGAATACCTGGAGGAGATGCGACAAGAAGTGAAAACGACAAATTACTACATAATTAATGAGATTGTGCTTGAATTGTCATTGGATACATGTACACATAGTGGCCAACTTTTCAAAGAGCTAAAACGGGACATCCTAAAACACAATACCATCTAAGTATATTGTAAATTTGCCGAAACACAAGGTGAATGGTTGGTATTGGCAGATGCAGAGTTACAGGCCCGTCTTTCTTGACTGTGCAAACAAGTAATACAAAGGTCTATTGAGATATGCTAGAATTTTATGCTGCATCCCCTTTATGTGAATATCAGCCAAGCCAAAGGTAAATTATCAGTTAGACAGTGTTCCTCCACCTTGGGGACAGGCCATTCGCAAATTTCGAAACAAAATGTTATCAAATGGGAGAAATGGGCTTGATTGCCTGGCCACCTGGGTCACCAGACATTTCTCTGTATGACTTTTTCCTTTGGGGCTACATCAGAGACATTGTTTATTCAGCTCCCATACCAGGTGTTGGCACACTTACCAAGAAAAAAAAAGAGCTGTTATTGAATCCATCACATCACAAAAGCTACAAAACAGACAGAACGAACTCAAAGATACCAGTTAGATACCAAAGATGTCAGTTAGACAGTGTTCCTCCACCTTGGGGTCAGGCCATTCGCAAATTTCGAAACAAAATGTTATCAAATGGGAGAAATGGACTTGATTGCCTGGCCACCTGGGTCACCAGACATTTCTCTGTATGACTTTTTCCTTTGGGGCCACAACAGAGACATTGTATTTTCAGCTCCCATACCAGATGTTGGCACACTTACCAAGAAAAAAAAAGAGCTGTTATTGAATCCATCACATCACAAAAGCTACAAAAACAAACAGAAAGAACTCAAAGATACATGGCTACTTTACTGAGGCATATTGAATAAAAAGATAATGGTAAACAAAATGTGAAGCATTTATGTATTCAAAAGTCCATGTTTTAAGAATACTGTATGTGACATTTTTTTCTGTAATGGATGTTATTAAACGGGGAAAGACTACAGGCATCCTGTATTTGTTGACTGCTTAGAAGTCAGAAGACCCCACCCGGTGAGATGACTAGTCATATTGCTGGCATGGCAGTTTTTTTGCATCGCATGCGGCCGAATAGCAAAAAAAAAATAATCACACAATATCACTGATTTCCATTGCGACCGCAATACGTGCAATTTCTTGCAAATTTTCGAGATTTTGAAAAAAAAAAAAAAAATTTAAATGTAAAAAATAAGGCAAAAAATTAAAATAAAAGAAGAATTTTTATTTACTTTAATTCGATAGCTCGTGTAGAATGTGAAAGATAATTAATCAAGAGTATTTTCTTTTTTACTATCTCATTTTATTCCTTTTTACTGGCGCTGACATGACCTTGCAAGCGCCAAGAAACCCTTATAAACAAATACCTTTCTCTTTCATGAACTAAGTATGAGATTTTAGGAAAAATAATTGCAAGATTTTGCAAATTTTTTTTTTGCAAATGTTGCTGTTTTTAGCTTGCAAAATTTGAGATTTTTTTTGCAAACAACCACCATGTCAGATATTGTAAAATTATCATCATAATCCTACCGGATCGACTTTGGTGTCGTGTTTGAAGGATGGGATGATTTTGAGAGTGATGTCGGCATCGGAGTCGATGATAAACTCCATCAACTGTTCAGGCGTTGCCACTGGTAGTCCGTTGACTTCCCTGATGATGTCACCAACATGTAACATTCCTAGCAGAATCAGAATTGATACAAAACATAAGTAGATTTTCATTATGCTATATATAAAATATGGACGCTTTTAATACACTTACACCAACAAGAAAACAAAAATAATAATAAATAAATTTAAAATAATTTTAAAAAAAAAATAAATAACCCAAATTATTATAATTATCATTATCACCATAACAAATATTATTATTATGAACATCACCATTATCATCACAATTCAATTATCACAACAAAAACCACAACTCCGAGCAATACCTTGTTTATCCACAATGCTGCCCTGTAAAATTCTAGCCACAACCAAGTCATCCATCTCGTCCAGTTTGACTGTAATCCCCTGTCAGACAAAAAAAAAAAAGTAAACAAATTTTCCAATCAGTTTCTTTTTTTCTTCAATCTGCCTTTTCTTACACCATCCGTTTAGGTGATTTCAACAGAAGTTGTATTATATTAACGACAACGACAACAACAACAATAATAATAATAATAATAATAATAACAATAACAATAGTAATGATTGAAAATGTGTGAAATAGCACAAGAACAGAGCTGATAACAACAACATAATAATAATAATAATAATAATAATAATAATAATAATAATAATGATAACAATAATAATAATAATAATAATAATAATAATAATAATAATAATAATAATAATAATAATAATAATAATAATAATAATAATAATAAAATAATAATAATAATAATAAAAATAATAATAATAATAATGATGATAACAATAATAATAATAATAATAATAATAATAATAATAATAATAATAATAATAATAGTAACAACAATATTAATGATTGAAAATGTGTGAAATAGCACAAGAACAGAGCTGATATCAATACAAGAATCCGGCTGAGTAAAGAACAATTTACAATCTGAGCTCCATAAACTGTAAATCAGAATCATAAACAATTCTACACATCAGCTTTTAACTATGATGTACATATTACAACAAACATATTCACTAATTTGGCTCTTTTGGAACTAACATTGAAAAAAAAAAAAACACCAAAAAAACCCCATTGCTTTAAGAAGTTATTTTTTTAATGCTTGCGACATTTAAGATCATATTAGGCCCAAAAAGGAAAATTAAAAGATAAATATGCACTTTTTACCCAAGAAAAAGAAGCTTAGGGCAAACAAAGTACAACTATAGATTCCACACCCAGACCTAAACACAAAATCCCTGCTAAGAGGATATACTCAACATAATATAACACTATTATAAAAACTTGCCTCTTAATTATGTTCAATATCACCTCTCAAAATTAAATACAAGCTCTATTTGGACAGACCACCAGCATGAACTTAAATCTTGGTCTCTTAAAAGTTGGTCACACAAATTAAAGATGCCATCCCTCCTCCCTTTATACATATTTCAGAATCAGTAAAAAGAACAAATGCTGTATCTTATATAATTACAGAGAGGTCATCTACCGTTTGGCTCTTTAAAACAAATCCCATGTCATTTTGATTTATCATCTGCTTATAAATCAGATTTTCGTGATCCGATGTGTCTGCATAATCAAAAGGGTATAATGTGTGAATTGGATAAATTATCAATCACAACACTTAACAGTGACAGATCAGACAACAATTTAAAAAAACAAAAATCTGAATTTCAAGAAATAGATATATGTATGGACCTAAAATGTAAAACTTTTGTCCAAATAAATATGAATTATCACTTGTTATCGAATTGGCACCGATGTGCAAATATAGATGAAAGTTTCATTTCTGATTAAAATAGTAATACTATGCATCAATTTCCCTCTGAATTTTTAGATTAAATATCTGAATCTGGTAAGAAATTTTCCCTAATTTAATCTTTATAAAATTGGTTTATACTGATTAAATCTATATTAGTGGCAACCAGCAGTAGTTCATTTTCAGAATAGACAGCATTTTGAAATCTGACTTTAAATCAAACTTTACTATTCCTTATGCCAGTCTCTTACCAGCGGTTCCGTCTGTGACTTTCGGATGTTGATAAAACGATGATTTTCTGGGGCTGAGTCAAATGAGAAGATGGGTGGAGGTGGGGACAAGAGCTGGTTAGTTCTCTCAATGTCTCCTTCATAGTTTTTGGTGGACACGTCATCATGGGCAACCAGCAAGGCCTGTATTGGAAGGAAGTATGAGGCATTGACTGACAAATTGCAACACTCTTTTAAGCCCCAAAATATATATTTTTGTAATAGTAATCCTTATCAGCCAGTAGACTGTGCTGGCCAAGTCATTGCACATTAGCTCACCATTGGCATTTTTCTTCGGCAAAAATATTATTAAATCAAAATCCCAAATTTACTCATTTGGACAATTTGGAAATTTCAGTTGACATTAGATGAAATGTCTACTTCATTCACGTAATGCTAATATTACCATACATCACCAAGCAATAACTATTTTATGACCTTATTTCTTCATTTCCTAGCCAAGAATATAAATCAATAATTTTCGTATTTAAAGAAAAAAATTAATATTTTCTCTTAAAAAGCCAAAACTAATTGACCAATGGTGAAAATGGTCAAATCTAATGTCAGGTTGGATGGATAAAAAAATTATGCTTGTAAGGAGATATTTAATACTTTTGACCATAATCAGTTTTTAATCCACAGGGTAAGAAAACTGTAGGATTGCAAGAGACATAATTCTTCAAATTTTCAAGTCATCAATAAAAATACTAGGCATAACAGGATATCAACTAATGCAGAGAAGCCCCAAGCTTGTTGAAGGACCATGGTTCTTGGTTCCTAGAAAATGAGAACTTCTAGGACCGATTACGGTTCCAAAAAATAGGTCCTTTTTAGAGCTTGGCGTTGGATCCAGTTCCTATAACCAGTCAAAGAGAAATATCATAAGGTTTTATCACAGTTTCCATACAACTAGACCATAACTATTGTTAATTAACCTTTGGATAAAATGCTGATCTATAACAAAGTACTTTTTTACCAGCTCTGACACCAGCAATCAAATCACTGCTCGGTGGACAGAGGGGTCTAAAGTCCCTAAAGAAACCAGTCCTTCACTTGTGAGTCAAATTCTGTACCAATAGAGCAATTCAAACTCCTTCCATGCTCTACAGAAACATGAAAAAAATAAGTTTTAATAAAAATAGGACAGTAACCATGATTGGGAGAAAGCACATCGCCAGCTCACCTTGAAATGTGGGTTGTCAAGAATATCCCGTAAGTCCATAGCCGGGTCATTTGTCTCAGGTGCTTCATTGAGCTCCTCTAGGACACTCCTACAGGCTGACACAGAGTCTTGGCCTTTGGCCGGGGGAAGCTGAACCTCCAAGTCTTCATGGATCTATGTCCAAATAAAACATCAATACAATAAACATTTGAGTTACACAAAAGCAACAAATAAATGACATATAAAATATCATAAAACATTGCGTTAAATATGCAAACATCTTTTTTCCTTTCATCAGAGATCAGGAAATAAAAACTTGACATTTTGAAAAACCTGGAAATCTTTGTCAAGAGATTTGGATAGTTAATTTCAATTGTAGGAGTTCTACATCACTTGAGATACTTGAAAGAGTGCCAGATGATTCATATACAAAAAGATTGAATTCCTTGTGACTTATTATTAATTAAAGGGAAAGAAGCATATATGTAAAATTATGAAGTAATGAAAATATGCTAAATATGCATTATATCCATTAAAAAAACAAACAAAAAAATAATCACTACTCACATCAACAATATTAAAAAGGCTTTCATCTGTCAAAATAGCACGGAGAAAATCCAAATCTTCAGGGGTGGCTCCAATGTCTCTAAGACTGTCTAAAGCATCTGCCACAACATCTATGGCCTCTGAAACATAAACACAAAGAGCAAAACATTTCATATACATTCCATCAATAAATATAATCATAATCATCTATAATTACAATAATAAATACTGCTAATAATGATATTAAAACTAACAATACCACTACAGTCTACTCCAGATAATCGCAACTTTCGGTTTAATTAATAGCCACAATTCCCAAGAAACTGAGTTAATTCTACATAAAACTCACTGGTTAATTACAACAAACTTCGGATAATCGCAACAAATTTTCAACCTCAAAAACTGGCAAATTCAAGAAATCAATCATACAAAATGTCAAGATTCAATTTCATCATGGGCGAAATCATGACAGGTTGAAGAATCGAGAGTGTGTGGGGGGCGGGTTAAAGCTAAAGTAGTGTATTGCCACACGCTATTAGAGACAAAGGATGGTTGGGCTTTGCAGTATGGGTTTGTGCGGTCATATGTGACCATTTGATAGGAGGCGAGGGGGCTAAACATAGTCTGGACAATAGGTAGACAATGACAGTTGCAAGCAAGGAGAGACTGAGCGATAACCTTTGTTTTGGGATTGACAACTGTGCATTGTGACCAATGGGTTTGGTGAGAGCTTATTTTCAAGGCTCATCTCTTTGACTCTTACAAATGTTGAGAATGAAAGAGTGAAACTTATTCCAATCTGAATAAGATTTTTGCTTGCATCAAAGTTGGATTGCCTTTGCTTGCCAAAATCTATCTACAGGGCTGACTATAACTATATGGGTTTTTCTTTCAATCAGTCTGTGATGGACTAAGAGCAATGTTTACAACAACTGGTTTGAGTTGGCCATTTATGGTACGAAAATGAGTAGTGGTCAAATGGCAAAATGTCAGCGGCTTGAATTGAACCATTGTTGAATACAGAAAAAGCCAGAACTCGTGAAAAATCTTGATCACCTCATTCAAGAAGACTCTTTAACAGATATTTGCTTCCATCATTAGAAACTTTGAGCAACACATTTTTAAACATCTGGCCTCATCAAGAAAACAGATGATCCTTGATGCCTTCACAGCGAAATGAGTGATGTCAAATGTAAAGGAAAATTATGGAGTTTACAACCATAAATAAAACAAACAAAAGAAGAAAAAACAAAACAAAACAATTTTTTTTAAAGAGAAAAAAAAAGAAAGAACAAAACAAACAAATAAAAGTTTAATGAGGCCATGGGCGGTCCCAAGCCTGTGTAAACTCAATGGGAAAATGTTGCAATATTAGACAAGTAAATCAACTTCGCTTAATCGCAACATTTTCGATGATCCCAAGGTGTTGTGATTATCCGGAGTGGATGTACTACTACTACTAATAATAATAATAATAATAATAATACTATAATAATAATAATAATAATAATAATAATAATAATAATAATACTATTAAAAATAAATAGTAATTAATTAATCTTTATATATGTGACAACACAACAATGAACACTAAAAAAGGATCTTTTAATTACTTTAAATTGCTGACAGATATAAAGCCACCAAAATTCCTTTAACCCATCATATGCTCTGGTTCTCCAGTTTGTAATCCCAATAAATGTAATCAGGGGAAAACAAATTATTTATAAGGAAAAAGTTAACCTTAGTGTGAATCAAGTACAGTGAAACTGGTATTGTAAGTCTACGCTCAGACAAAATAGTTAAGAAGAGGAATATGTGAAAAAAATGGAATCCGAGAAATTTGTACAGTTCAGATATTAAGATTGGTACGAGGATTCCATGCCAATGAGGGATATAAGAGGTCGAAGAATGAGTACAGTATTGTATAGCTCCCAGCATAGGAAATAGAGGGCCAAGATTGTAACCAGTATTTTAGAGGAATATCCATAGACGGGATAGTATAATGGCTCTCATCTACTTACCTTGGGCACTAAGTGCCTCTGATGTGGCAGTGGGCATGGTGGACCAGGGAACCACTTACTGGGGAAGATAAAGTATAATAATAATAGGAACATATAATCATTTGTTACTTTACAGTTTTACAGAGGAGAGTTATATTTATGAGCCTTTGCCAGGAGCTGGACCCCAAAGTCAAAATGAAGTACTGTGGTGTGAATTGAGCATGGTGAATCTGTGGTAATGCATTATGTAAATATTTATCATACTCATATTCATATTGTTTAATTAATTTAATTAATTCATCTTGACTTTGCTCCAAATAGATTTGATATAATAATAATCATAATAATAATAATAATAATAATAATAATAATAATAATAATAATAATAATAATAATAATAATAATAATAATAATAAATAACATGTCGATATTATACATGCAACTGGTTTAATTGATATAATTGACAGATTAAGTATGATATTGAAATGAAATTCAATAGATAAAGGGATTTCTTTACTCAAAAGCAAAATGTATTTCAAACAGGGGTTTGGGGATTTATTTATTTTTTGTTTATTTGTTTTGCTTTTGTTTCATTGGTCTCTCTCTCTCTTTTCTTTTTTTTTTTTTTTTTTTGCTGTTCAACTAATTTATTAATTAATTTAGCCAGTGTTGCTTGCTCTTTCACTTTCATATGACATTGATCTAAATTGCTAACAGTTTCAAGTTAGAGTCAATTTTGATTTTCTGTTAAACTACTTATGTAGTAACCGTAAACAGAAACAGGAACAACTATGGAGTGTATATTCACAAACGTTTGCCAATAGCTTACTGGCTATTCGCAAACGTTTACCCATTGATTATACAGAGGACAGATGCTTTCTTTAACTTCAAAAAATTCCACTCTGCTTAACTTTTATTCACTTTCGAGAAGTGAATGTTTGCCATGCATATAGAAATAAGTAACGTTAATAAAATATCAATAAAAGTATAAAATGACTTAAACTTAAACTACAACAAATCAGTTGAGGGATTGTAAATTACTATATATAAACAATACGAGTCTCTATATTCATGTGGTTAGTGTGGCCGAATGGGTAAGATTTCTGGTTGAGAAGTCTCCCCCCCTCTTTCTCAGGAATCTTGCAAATGAAAAATTCCCTCCCCCCACCCCTTTTTACTTTTAGGTCTTTTTTTATCTCTCTCTTTTAGTTGCTTTCTATAAAATATTGCAAATTGTGATTCATCCCCTATCCGATCTTTTTCGATTATTAAAATTTTTTGTAAATGAATTTTTTAAAAATCTCGCTCAAAAAACAGGGGGGGAAAGGAAATGAATATCTCACTAGAAGCAGAACAAACAATCAGAGGCAACAAAAAAGTGCATACTAAATAAATAAATGGATATAAATAAATTAAAAAAACAGATAAATAAAACATCATTTAGAAGGCGATCAAATGATCAGAGAGAGGAAAAAAAGTTATTATATTTAAAAATCTTGCTCAGAAACAAAATAATTACGGAAAAAAAAAATGCTCTGAGAAAAATTTAATTATAAAAAATTTTTTTGCTCAGAAACTGAACACCAAGACCAGACCAATGCTATCATCCACTGAACCCCTACCACCAGCACTAATATTCACTGAGTTCCTACTAACATTGCTATTATCCAATGAGACCCTACCACCAGCACTAATATCTATTGAGTCCCAACCACAAGCGCTATTTCCCACTGAGGCAATGTTGTCACTGGGGTTCGATTAACGATGAAAATATTGGCCGCTGGGGCAGGGGGGGAGATAAAGGAGGATCAGAATAATGACTAAATTATTGGCACCTTAGGCTTAGGGGTCCAAGTAACGACGGCCCATCATAAAAGTTATTTTGCTACAAGTTATTTACAGGTGGTTTACCACAAATTTGTCATGAAAAAAGAGGAGCGGGGCTCAAAAAGAGCTTGGCCTAACTGCTAACCTTTCCAATTTTAAACTTAAATCGATTGCTGATACTGATAGCCAGAAAAGAAAGCTATTGACAAACGTTTGTGAATAGTCGTGTGGCCTGTTCACAACCGTTAGCAAATAGGCGTCACCAACAACTACAGTACTGACAATACAAGTACAACAATCCAGGCAATTGCTCTCATTCATTATGTCCTGTACTAGGAGTAGTACGCGTGGGGCAGGGGAGGAGGGACAAAAAAATGTCGGAAAATGACAAGCCCGGAGTGAGAATACCAAAAGTATGAGTCTATTAGTCTATTTCTAACTGCCGATTCTCAATATCAACAACAACAAAAAACTGACGAGAAGATAAATTAATACAGATTAGAGAGTAAAGTTTGCAGACTGGCAGAGGCAGGGCTTCCGCTGTACATGACTTCAACTTCAATTTCAATCACAATTCACAGGCTGACATCAGGAATTGTATCTATTAGGACAAGGGAATAATCTAAAACATTCAAAGTATAATATGTCTGTGAGACCGATAGAGTGTACTTTAAAATTAAAGTCGATGATATTTGCAACACAATTTGACAATTACAACTGTGTATCTGAGTATCATATCTCTCCTCTGCCTCTGCTACGACTACGCACGGCGGAAAAGCACAAGATGATGACTGCTGACAGCCTGACACTTAAAAGCCGAAACCGTGAAAGGTCAGATTAATTGGAGCGCAATCAAATGAGCATATTGAAAGAAAAACTCGGCATATCTAGGTTTTAAGAAACCTATAAATAATAATGTTGACAAGACATCTAACCTTAGAGAATAATTCACCCAGTCAGTGTTGTGTTTACTTCAATTTCAATCGCGGAAGTGATCGGCAGTAATGCCAGGTACCTTTGCAAAAATTCCGCTAACTTTCTGTTGGAAATCCGCCAACTTTATCTTACTTCACCTGACATTTGCCAAAGGAACTGTGTATCCAGTCCACCGGAAATAAAAATATTCTAAAAGGACCAAATATCGTCGATACTTACCTCAATATTGACCACATTGATACTGAGCCTATTATAGGTTAGGCATAATCAAAAATGGACAGGCATAAAATTTAGGGCAATTTGACGGCTTAATAATATCATTTACAGCGTTTTATTTACTCTCGGAAAGTCTTGATGAGAGTTGCTCGAAATCGGAGCCCGAGATTCTTACCGTGGCTGTTAGATAGCCATTGTCCTGACCGATTTGGCCAAAATTGGCCACACAGAGAATAATGTTTCTATAATTAATTTAAACTTAACATTTATATCTATTTTTCCTAGTCAGTTATATTTTTTTTGTGATTATCAAAACCGATGATTTTTTCCAAGGAGATCAGAGTTTTGGTATTGTTTGCCCAAGGAAATTTCTATTTGGACACTTTTCATATCGATCACTGGCCTCGAGCTTGCCTGTGTTCCCCCCCCCCCCTTCCCCGCCCCGGGCAGTCTTGGCTTTGTCTTCTTCCAACGTCTTTTTCTTTCACAATCATTCCTAGTCTTGTAGGCTTGTAGAGCTAGTCTATTGTTCATTGTCTATCATGTCTTGTAAAACTAGAATTTTTTTTAATGGTATCCCATTTCTTCCTTTCTACGAGCCCGATCTCTCTCTCTCTCTCTCTCTCTCTCTCTCTCTCTCTCTCTCTCTCTCTCTCTCTCTCTCTCTCTCTGACGCTCCCTCAGACATATTCAAGACCCTATAACTATAAAGTTGTTCTGTTAACTTTTTGTTTTCCTTTTTTTTTTTTTGTTCGTTTTTCTCCTGACTCATATTGTTACGTACAAGGAATGCACAAGGCCGTAAATTTTGACGTCTCGTTCTAAATTAAAATAATAATAGTAAAAGTGAGTAAAAGTAAATAAATAAGAAAAATGTTAAATGTCGTTCAAACTTCTTAAGTCACCAGGAACGGTGTCAACGTGTTGAAGTTGAAAATTAAGAATTTTTTGACTGGTATCCCATTTTTTTCCTTTCTACTACCCCCCCCCTCTCTCTCTCTCTCTCTCTCTCTCTCTCTCTCTCATCTCTCCCACACCACCCCCACCTTCTCTCTCTCTCCCTCTCTCTCTCTCTCTCTCTGATGGTCCCTCAAACATATTCAAGACCCTATAACTATAAAGTTGTTCTCTTAAAATTTTTTTTTTGTTTTGTTTTCTTTCTTTTTAATTTTTTAATTTTTTCTTTTTTAATTTTGTTTGTTTGTTTTTGTTTCGTTTTTTTTTTCCAACCGACTCGTATTGTTACGTACAAGGAAAGCACAAGGCAATAAATTTTAACGTCTCACTGAGTTCTAAATCAAAATAATAATATTAAAAGTGAGTAAAAGTAAATAAATATCAAATATAAAAAATGTTAAATGTCGTTCAAACTTTTCAAGTCACTAGCAATGGTGTCAACGTGTTGAAGTTGAAAATAGAATTTGTTTGCGAAGGGAGTACCAAAAAAAAAATGAAAAAAAAGAAAGAAAGAAAGAAAATATTATGCCTAGAAAGGAGCTTGAACACCTAACCCACCCACCTTGGTTAGTTACGCCATGCTAAATCAGCCGGCCACCTCGCCTTCTCGCGCTCAGTCAAACAGTTTAGCCCGTATAATTATAATCTCTTCCGGTGGACTGAATACACAGCTGTGTATTCAGTCCACTGGTGGACTGAAAACACGGCTGTGTATTCAGTCCACTGGTGGACTGAAAACACAGTTCCTTGCCAAAAATCCGCCAAAAAATCCCCCATTTGGTTTAAAACACTTATAATCAACAATAGTTATGTTTCTCCCCTTTGCGTGCTCCTTTGGATCACTCAAATGGGCCGTTAAATGAGTTATGCAATACTTACAATAAGCCGATCATCATCATCATCATCATCATCATCATCATCATCATCATCATCGTCATCGGCATGATCATGATCATCATCAATATGATTGTCATGGTCTCAAGTGAGTAAAGAGCTACTCGACTATGCATAAAGATATGTAGAATAAGGCCCCAGAATTTACTAGTTACTATAAATGAAAAACAATTAACGATTTGTTTTAAGATGAAATAAAAAGAAAGATGAGATTTAATTAAAAGAGATAAATAGTGATTGTGGCAGTTACAAATAGAAATGTGAATATATTACGTAACTTATGATGATATAATGTCAGGTTCGTAAGGTTACGTTTCCAGGCAGTTGAAAGGCGTGGATTATATATTCTTCCGACAACGGGCTCAGGCTTGTAAGGTTCCACTTCCAGGCAGTTGGGAAGGGGTTATTTATATATTTCTTCGACAGCGGGCTCAGGTTTGATCCTTAACGCGTTGAGGATTACACAGTCAAAGGTAAAAGCTCCGGCGTCTTGATGGTGGAGATAAAATATCCACAAAGTACCACAAGATAAAAATCTTCAAATATATATGAGGAATGGATCGGCTGGCCGTTCGGCATAGATTGTAGAGAGAAGTGAGTGTAGAATGTTAGACTTATCAGCTTTTATAATAAGTGGCTACGTGACAGAATGTAGAACGAAAAGTATTCACTAATTAGAAATTAATTCGAGGGAAGGCTATAAAAGGAAAGACGATCTAATATTAGAAGGTAAAGTTTATCTAAGCCTACCGAAATATAACTGGAGTGAGATGAATTCAGTTCTTAATAAAATAAAATTTTATAAGATAAATGTGAACAATCTTTACTGTGACAATGATCATCATCATCGTCGTCGTCGTCGTCTTCGTCGTTGTCATCATCATCGTCGTCGTCGTCGTCGTCGTTGTCATCATCATCATCATCATCGTCATCATCATCATCATCATCATGATCATCACCATCATGATCTTCATCATCATCATCATCATCATCATCATCATCATCATCATCATCATCATATCATCGTCATCATCATCATCATCATCACCATCATCATCATCATCATCATCATCATCTTCATCATCATCGTCGTCGTCGTCGTCGTCATCATCATCATCATCATCATCGTCGTCGTCGTCGTCGCCATCATCATCATCATCATCATCATCATCATCATCATCATCATTGGTTTAAATCCAGTCTTGAAGATCAGGGTGTTTTTCCCAAGATCGATTGTACTTACGAGGCATGGTACATAGAGTTTCGATTTTGTTTGAGCGGGATTACACTGACGGATATTGTTTTCACCTTCTGTTAATCTGAATTAGATATATAGATCTAGACCAACAGTAGTCTCAATAGGTGCGCCTAAAAGTCAGTTTAGGGGGGACAGCAGATGAAATAATTAGACTTGATTTCTATAGTTTTACTTTTTAATGGGTTTACAATAAATCATCAAAAATCCGCCATCCATCAGGCCATTTTTTCCCTGCTACGCGATGATAAAAATCCGCCAATTTGGCGGATAATCCGCCAACCTGGCATCACTGGTGATAGGCTTTCTAAACTTTACCTCGGGTCATGTGACCGGATATGAACTTAGATAACAGTTGGTTGCTTTCGTTGATAGAAGAACTCGAAAAATAAATTTAAAATTAATAATAATGCTATACTATATTATTATATAAATGTCTTCAGGTTTCAGAAAGGATATAAAATGCATAATATGTTGGTCTTCTACAGCCTCTCCTTCGTTGCCGTGGTTGGCTTGTGTGGTAGCCATCAGTGATGGAGGATCAGTCGACAACCAACATCCGTATATTTAGCGAACAGAACGAAAGTAGCAAAAAAACTAACTGTGACTCTGACATAAGAAAGAAATAATTCTTCCAGGATGGTTATTTATTACCTGCAACCTCGACTACCAGGGCCTTACGGCCCAGAAGAGATTCTTGACATTTCTATTGCATATATGTAATATACCGAGAAATACAGACAGTTTTGGCTATCAATAATGGTAACACGTTTTAACTATGTCCACAGAAAGATCATAATATTTGCAATGTTGTAGAATCTATGCAATAGACTTGATGAGTTTCAATACGCTTCAACATTCGTAACGTCACTTCCCTCGTAATGACGCATGGTAACTTAGTAACTGGCTCTTAACTATCGGAACAATGGCGGACGCCCTTATGAAATATTTCTCCGACGGGCATAAAAGCGTATCCAGAGGGGGAAAAAACATTATAAATCTGATCATGCTTTGACTTTTACACATTCTGATCACAAGACATATGAAAAGTTCTAGCCAGCATGAAGAATACAAATTACCGATTTTCTTTGTTTAGAACAACGCTGCTCGCCGTTGCTGGGCGACGTGACATCAGACTATTGAACCAATAGTGGATCAAAACCATGAAACTGCGCAAAGACAAATGAAAAGCTTAAATACACCAGCGTGTCTTTTTTGTTAACCATGGAGAATATTGAAATTCAGGTTAAAGCATATCACAATAATACTAATAATAATAATAATAATAATAATAATAATAATAATAATAATAATAATAATAATAATAATAATAATAATAATAATAATAATAATAATTTCTTTTCTCAAAGTAGTTATTGTAATCATCTGATAAATTTATATTACCGTTGCATCATCATCATCATCATCATCATCATCATCATCATCATCATCATCATCATCATCATCATCATCATCATCACCTTCATCAACAACAACAACAACAACAACATCATTATTATTCTTAATTTATACCCGGGTGTATCGTAACTGATATCGTTCGTGACGGTGACAAGTCACGCGTATGGACACGATTCATTTAACCGGTTAACTCACTCAACCCTAGAGGTTTTTTGCTACTTTTCAAAAATGGAAAAAAAAATGTATTAAAAATGAGCATGTACATAGCGTTTTATTCAACTATTATTATCATTCAAAGACTAGAAACTACCATTAACATATACAAACTAAAAAAAAATAGCTTTGATACTACACCTATAACTTGTCTCAGAAAAATTTAATAAATAGGCAAGTCGTGGTAAAAGTAACCTGGGTAAACTACGGATATAGTCGGTGTTAGGGTTGAGTGAGTTAACTCTCTCCTTACCAGTCATTGTCAGAAATACCCCCGAATCTTCACACCCACTCAATACAAAATTATTATTTTTTTTTAACCCAAACAGAAAAGCGACAAGTAACATTTTATACACAAAATCTTGTTCTGCAAAATGAGTTCTGTCTACAACGCAGTGCCAAGTTTGTATATCTATAGTTATATCAACAACTGTTCTTAAAATTTTGAGATGTAGCCTACAAAAGAATTCAGAATGATAAAATTGTAGGTTGCATCGTAGCGAATGTGACGATTTTCCTGTGGTAGGTAAGGAAAGGGTTAACTCACTCAATCCTAGAGATTTTTGCTACTTTTCAAAATTGGAAAAAATATATGAAAAATGAGCATGTGCCCAGATAGTTTTATTCAATTATCATTAACATGTAAACATGAAAAAAAAAGCATTAGCTTTGATACTACGCCTATAGTTTGTCTCAGAAAAATGTAATAATAGGCATGGATTAAATGTAACCCGGGTAAACTACTGATATAGTCGGTATTAGGGTTGAGTGAGTTAACTCTCTCCTTACCAGTCATTGTCAGAAATACCCCCGAATCTTCACACCCACTCAATACAAAAAATATAATTTTTTTTTACCCAAACAGAAAAGCGACAATACATTCATACCAAATCTTGTTCTGCAAAATGAGTTCTGTCTACAACGCAGTGCCAAGTTTGTATATCTATAGTTATATCAACAACTGTTCTTAAAATTTTGAGATGTAGCCTACAAAAGAATTCAGAATGATAAAATTGTCGGTTGCATCGTAACGAATGTGACGATTTTCCTGTGGTTGGTAAGGAAAGGGTTAACTCACTCAATCCTAGAGATTTTTGCTACTTTTCAAAATTGGAAAAAATATATGAAAAATGAGCATGTGCCCAGATAGTTTTATTCAACTACCATAAACATGTAAAAACATAAAAACATTAGCTTTGATACTATGACTATAATTTGTCTCAGCAAAATGTAATAAATAGGGCATGGGGTAAAAGTAACCCGGGTGAACTACGGATATAGTCTGTGTTAGGGTTGAGTGAGTTAAAACCGCGTTATTATTATTTATTATTATCCAAAATATTGGTCTGAATCGTGTTGTTTTGACGGCTTGGCATGAACTCATAATAGTAGTCATGAAATATAATCCGAATCGCAATAATGATATGACGCATTTTACCTCACCCTGAGAAAATACGCTTTATTTGAGTTTTTATAAGATCTATTAGGTTCTAATTATTTAAAAGATAAAAGCTACATGTAATTTATCTTTTAAAATGAGGAATCTTGTTTTCAGTAAGTGGCCTAAGTTACCCCGGGTGGCCTTAGTAGCCCTGTTGACGGTACTATCTGATCAAGGTGCACATATTATTTGCAGGTCTGACATCCGAACCCGTTTATGGGCTTAGTTTAACATTGTTGTAGTGGACACTAATTTGTGTCAATTTTTTTTTAGATTTCCATTACAACAATGAGCCCATAAGGAATTGGGTTATCAGACCTGCAAATACGTGCACCTCGAATCTGATCCATCGCCATGAAATAGTATTTGTGGTGGCGTGAACCAGATGCCCGAAACCCTTGCAAAAGGCTCTTTACTCATATTCTCTCACCGCACTCAGGTGTAAAATGACTACAGGTCGTTAACAGCGCTGGCTCTGTCCGAAAAACTTTTATAAAGTGCAATACCCACTTGATGTGCTCAACGCGATTTACAAGATGGTCCAAGCCAACAGCAACACATAACATGTGGGACAAGGAATGACGCTTGTTTGGCGATATTATATTTTTTTTCCGACAGAGACAAAACAAATGTGACGATTTTGTTCTAGGTGGTAAGGAGAGGGTTGAAATAAATCTGAATAAGAGAAATGTACATTGTGCCCTAACAAATGTGTCGATTTTGCTGCAGGTGGTAAGGAGAGGGTTAACCTTGTCCTTACCACCTAGAATAAAATCGTCACATTTGTTAGGACACAATGTACATTTTTTCTTATTCAGATTTATTTTGTACATCACAAACTTTGAAGAATGATCTTTGTTTAATTAATAAGAACATAAAGTTGTTTTATAGAGAGCTTTTTTGAGTTAAAAGAATCAATGTTTCTACTGGGTAAGCCTGCCATTTTGGGAAAATACTGAAAATGATCGGTAAGGAGAGAGTTAAAGTAGCAGCATATTATTCAACACTTTTCACGATTCGGCATGATAACGACCTATCTCTCACCCACGTCCGTATGAAAATGACACGCATTTACGTCAAGAAAACTGGGACACACGTCATATAATATCATCATTATTCGAATTATTCAGGGTGATTGATTAAAGGATATTTGATATAAAATTCATTAAATTGTGAGAACACTATCCTAGACTGAACTGCCTGAAAGCACTCTAAACCAGCGAGTTAGTTGGCGAGTTGTAAGAAAACATCCGCAGCAATATCTAATACACAGCCTCCGTTAACTTACAGATAAAGTGCGCTTGGCTAACAAATTCACAACATTGCCATCCGGAAATATAACGGACCAACACACAAAACACACGCTGGCTCAGCGGTACGGTCTTTGCTTCGTAGCCAAAAGGTACTGAGCTCGACTACCCGCCTCGTTGTGTGGCCTTGAGTAAGTCACCTCGCCCTAGCTCACTTTGCGGCGCTGCATTGCGACTGACGCCTGGGTTATTCCAGTCTTCCCTTGGGATAGACCCTAAAGACAAATTTCCCCTTAGGGATGAATAAAGGGGCTTTTTATGTTATTAAAACTATGTTTATTCTTGGTCATTTATAGTCTTGTTAAATATAGTTTAGTGATCCACATAAACGTGGATGGCAAAAAACAATAACAAAGACCTGAGTGACGTCATATTATTTCTATATATAGCCTGTCACTTGGGCTTGTCTTTTACGTCATTTGATAATTAGTGCACGGGCTAGTGAGTTGTGCTCAAGGAAATAAAATGATCAAATTGCTTGATCTATAGATAGAATGAAGTTGACGTCACTCGGGTCTTTGTTACTGTCTTTCCCCATCCACGTTTATGAGCAATTCTCACTTAACGATAGATAGTATGCAGATGACGTCACACATGCCTTTGTTATTGTTTTTGCCATCCGCGCTTGTGAGTTGTTCTCACTAAACTGCATTAACCAGACTATAAAAGTTCATGGTTACACAGAGTTTGTGTGTTGGTCCGCTATACTTCCGGATGGCAATGTTGTGAACTCCTTGGCCAAGCGCATTCTATCTATATTAACCAGACGATAAAAGTTCATAGTTACGCATAGTTTTGTGTGTTGTTCTGTTATACTACCGGATGGCAATGTTGTGAGCTTCTTAGCCAAGCGCATACTATCTATTGAATACAACTCATAATTAGTTTTCCTTTGTGGTCATCGACAACTTTTGACGTAATATTTTGGTGAGTGTCAGGCGATAGATAGTATGTGCTTGGCGGAGAAGCTCATAACATTGCCATCCGGAAGTATAACGGACCAACACACAAAACTGTGTGTATCCATGAACGTTTATAATCAGGTTAATACAATTCAGTGAGCATTACTCATAAACGCGGAGGCAAAAAACAAAGACCTGAGTGACGTCATCTTCGAACTATCTATAGATAGTATGCAGATGACGTCACTCAGGCCTTTGTTATTGTTTTTGCCATCCACGTTTGTGAGTTGTTCTCACTAAACTGTATTAACCAGACTATAAAAGTTCATGGTTACACAGAGTTTGTGTGTTGGTCCGTTATACTTCCGGATGGCAATGTTGTGAACTCCTTGGCCAAGCGCATTCTATCTATACGTTTACGAAGGCTGCGATCTAACTGTAATGATTTTTCATTTCTTTCCCATCGCTTCAAAACGATATTTACTCAGAGGAGACTATAATACAAAAAATGATGATGATGATGATGATGATGATGATGATTAAGATGATGATGATGATGATGATGATGATGATGATGATGATGATGATGATGATGATGATGACGATTATGATGATGATGATGATGATGATGATGATGATGATGATGATGATGATGATGATGATTATGATGATGATAACACAAAAGTGCCACTAATGACAGACATACATATAACAGAGAAGGGTGCGACAGAGCTCTTTCATATCATCAAAGAAAACAACGAGGCCCGATGAAATACCTGCCAAGCTACTAAAAAGATGTGCCAATCAAATAGTATCGCCAGTATTGACTTTAATGTTCCAGAGTTCAATCAAACAAGGGAAGGCGCTTCAGTATGAATGTGGTGTGCAAGTGCTGTTGTGTTGATAATGCAACTTTATCTTACAAAATAATAAACAGACTATACAGCCTAAACGGAATTGAAGAGATTGTACTTACGGGTAAAGTTGCTGGGAAGAAAAGAAGAGGGAGACAGATGATAGATTACATTGACAGTCTGAACGGATGGATTGGTGGAGGAGGAACAGGAATCGAGCTATTGAGAAGATCTGAGGACAGATATGGTTGGAGGGACATGATCGCCGATGTCTGCAACAGGCCTGGCACTTGGTAATGATGATACAGCCTATAACACCTCTAGTTTTTGGCTATATAGCCTATGTGTCTTGTTTTTAAAAATAATGTTGTCCGCTATTTAATATTTGACCTTTCTCCTCTTCAAATGTAAATATCTTCGGCCCTAAATAAGATAATTACAAAATTTAGACTGTGTTTTGTCCAGAAATAATGGCCCTATTCTAAAATGAAACAATATTATGGGATTCGAATTTTGCCTAGTACATCCGACTGGTTAGCCAAATCAGCACACATTTGTGGCTATATCGTTCATTCCGAAATAATACCGCTTTGAGATGTTGGGTCACATATTATTGTGTCCATATGAGTTGTCCTCATGATAGTATTCACTGCATTGGGCACGACTAAGGGAAATAATCGGTGACAAACGCATTCCTATCTTAGTCTATCACACCAATCTCAATCACGTCCATGAGTTGGATTTAATCCCAGTGCGCCATCTGTTAATGGACGGTAGAAATTAATTGCTCTTACTTTTGGATGGGACGCTGGTGGAAGCTACGTATCACCCAGAGAGGAACGCTTAAAGCGTTCGCTATATATCCTCTCTGGTATCACCATAGCAACGAAGACAATGAGTCTAGACACAAACCATAACAAGCAAATTGTATTTTTCGCTGATTCTATATCAGCATTGAAAGCGTTGGAGTCTGGTTGACTTAACTAATTAAAAGAAACTCTTCAGAATATAAAAGCCATCAGCACGGTTCTTCAGTGGATTCCAGCTCATTGCGGCACATCATCATCATCATCATCATCATCATCATCATCATCATCATCATCATCATCCATCGTGGCGTGTGCACGTTGCCGGTCAGCTGTCTCCACGAATCACGATCCTCTGCGGTGCACATGTTGCTTTTAAAATCATATCTGGCCATTCTTGGGTTATTTAAATAAGTCATTCTTTATCATATTCTTTAGCATATCAGGAAACTAGAAAGCTGATAGACTACCAAAAAATGCTGCCAAAATGAACAACAAAATATAGCATGATTTGAGCGAGACAAAACGCATTATTAAGACCCTTCACACAACATCATTGCGTTCAGATGATAACCATAATATGATGCCCAGCCATGAGCAAGTCCTTAGGACAGGCCAGAATAGACTTAAAAAGCATATGCATAGACGCATGAAAACTAAACAGTCACCCGTCTGCTCATGTGGAGAGGAGGAGGATGATGCAGAGCACATACTGCAGCGATGCAGACAATACTCCAAAAGAGAAGAGATATGACCCTCTGCAACTTCTCTAAATACAAAACTTTTCGGTCCGCTAGTAGAATTCGAAACGGAATTTCAGATATAAAGGCATACGAGAAGAAGAAGAAAAAGAAGAAGAAGAAGAATGTACTCTCTCTCTCTCTCTCTCTCTCTCTCTCTCTCTCTCTCTCTCTCTCTCTCAGTCACTCACACACACACACACAAACACACACTCCAGAGTATCGTACTGAGAAAATTAAATAATATAAATTAACATTCCTGTCTAAAACTTGAGCTTTTTTGTATAGCGCAATATCCACTAAAAGTTTTCAAAGCGCTTTACACAGAGTCCCTAGCCAATAGCAACATCTAACATGTAGGTCAAACATGATGCCTGTTAGGCGATATTACAATTTTTTATGGACAGATAAAGCTGCTTAAAGGTCAGGTACTCATTGTAAACCTGAGTATGAGGAGAGAATGTCAGTAAAGACTCTTTTCCAAGGACTCAACTATGCGCCGACCGTGGCTTGAACCCAGGACCTTCCGATCCAAAAGCGAGTGTCATACCATTAGACCACATAGCCGTACCATACATTCATGACAGCCACAGATTTTAAAAAATAGGTCACGTTTCATGACAATGCCATACTTGTAAATCATTTTTATTTTGTTTTGGCCGTTGGTGATAAAATGAAAACAAATCAGAAAACAATTCGGTTTTTCAGAAAATTGTTTTATTTCATATACACCAAAAAACACAACATACATCTTTAATTAAATTGGATCTTACAGATATTCTAATTAGTCATCGTATCGATAGACTGAACTTGACGTCACTCAGGTCTTTGTTATTGTTTTTTGCCATGCACGTTTATGAGTAATTCTAAATTGTATTATCCAGACTATAAAGGTTCAATGTTACACAGAGTTTTGTGTGTTGGTCCGTTTTACTTCCGGATGGTAATGTTGTGAGCTTCTGACCAAACCAGACCTGCCTACTTGAAAATTAAAAAAAAAAATATTTTAGGAAATAAAAATTATAGATACAATAGTTAACTTTAAAAATGAATAATTTTATCATTACAAGGATTGAATAACACTTCAAAATTCTTAAAATGATGTAGTCTGGCATCACTATTCATTTTCATGACTTCGAAATGAATTTATGAAATTGGGGCCCAAATTTCGTGATTCTACGACTTTTCCGTAGTATATAGTAGGCAAGTCTGGTAAAAGCATAATTTGGCAGCTCTGGTAATCCAAATTACTGTGAGAAATAAAATAAACCATCTCAAACCAATACAAAATAATATCCTGCATCCAACATATTAAAATAGCACATCATGCGATCATCATGAAAGTCAAGAAATAACAAATTAACATGTTCACGTGATAATATATAATAAAGTATTCAATATAATTATGTCAGTTCAAAATATTGTTTCATCCTGATGAGAGCGAATGCTCGAACACTATTATAGAAGTTGATCATAATTATACTTGAAATATTTTATAAATAATTCTTCTTATCAAAAAGTTGGGCACTTTTATATCATGGTTTTTGTTTTTATAATATTAAATATTATAATATTATATAATATATATAAATATTATATAATAATATTTTATAAAAGTTGATTTATATATTTTGTTTATATAATTATATATATATATATATATATATATATATATATATATATATATATATATAATTTGATGCTATTCTTATGATGATAAACTGGTTGAACCAAAATAATTAGAATGTAATGTGAGTTAATGTAACAATTAATTCAAACAGCCAGCGCCCAAAATCCACAAAGTGCTCTAGTACCGCTATACATACAAAGACAAAAGGTTACACAAAATGCAAATACTAGATAGTACTACTATTCAAAAGCTTGCCTGGATAGGAATGTTATCAAACGTTTCCTAAAATTGGAGTTCAATAATAATAATAATAATAATAATAATAATAATAATATAATAATAATAATAATAATAATAAATAATAAAATAATAATAATAATAATAATAATAATAATAATATATAATAATAATAATAATAATAACAATAATAATAATAATAATAATAATAATAATAATAATAATAATAATAATAATAATAACAATAATGATAATAATATAGCCCTTGTATAACGCATAACCATGACTATGTCATGCTCTATGAGCTTCACAATTACAAGAATGTCAATCTAAATAGCACTAACACACGCACATACATACACACACACACACACACACACACACACACACACACACAAACACAAAAAAGACACTTTCAGTTATTACCCAAAAGAAGAAGAACATCGATATCAAATAAATGAATGCGAAACATAGTGCGGCTATGTGGTCTTGTGGCATGACACAATCGGAAGGTTCCTCGCTCGGCGCATAGTTGTGTTCATGGAAAAGGCTCATTACCTACATTTTGTCACCATACTCAGGTGTACAATGAGTACCTGGTCGCGTTGTCTTTGTCGGAAAAAAAATTGTAGTATCACCGAACAGGCGTCTTGTCTCGTTCTGAATTTTATGCGTTGCTGTTGGTCAGGGAATCTCATAAAGCTTGCATTGTATCATTCACAGACAGTTTTACACAACTTTGAATGTCAGGAAAAAAGGTATCAAAACGACAATGTAAAATCAAAAAATACTGTCATAGAATACTGGTAATTGAAAATTGGTCATGATGGAATGAATCATAAATGTACAAAGTTAATAGTACAATGAAATATTAATGACAAAAATAATCACGAAAGCAACAACGATAATAATCATACATATGTCTCATACATAAATATTACCGAAAACTATCTAATCATCCTCAGATTGAAATAGAAAAAAAAAAACATCTTTACACAATACAATCATTTTATATTTTAGATTGATTTTTGTTTGTTTCGTGCGGTGATTCAAGGAGTTACATACACTTGGATAACGGTCCATCCAATATTGTGCAATTACAACTTTTCCCACAAAGTCAAAATACATTACAGAGAACAAATGACGAGAAAATTATTCTTTCAAAAGTAGATTGATTTAAATGACAACCAACCGACATTTTCCAAAGGTCTCAAATCTGAAACAATAACAACTAATAATGATGATGATGGTGATGATGACGATGATGATGATGATGATGCTGATGAGGATGATGATGATGATGATGATGATGATGATGATGATGATGATGATGATGATGATGATGATGATGATGATGATATGTTTTTATGTTTTTAAGGGTTTTACGGCGCTTGCAACACATTAAGGTCATATCAGCGCATGTAAAAAGGAAGAAAATGGGATAGTAAAAAGTTCTAGAATTATAATTAAAGCACACAAGAAAAGATAAGACAAAGGGGAATTTGTTCAAATAGGAAACAGATGTAGATTCCAAGAGCACATCTATCAAAGTACTTAGTTTGAGGTTACCTAAAAGTTTCACCCAGACACCAGCACAGGATCCCACTAAGAGGAATACACTCAAATGGTTACAAATCATATATTAAAAATAAAAAAGAACATTACATAACAGAGAGATGATTTACAAGGAAAAAAATATCATCTCCCAAAACTATAACTGTACATTCGACTGTTTCCCTCCCAACCAAGGACTCCGACCATGGTCAGGACAAAACCAAGTAATCTCATTCCAAGACAAAGACAGAAAGCAATTGAAAAACAGGTCCAGGGGGATTAAGACACAGCAAGTACCCCCCTGCCCACTATGGGAGGTCGGAATTGTGATGATAGTAATTATGATGATAATAATAGTGATAATAATAATAACAATAGTAATAATAATGATATAATAATAATAATAATAATAATAATATAATAATAATAATAATAATAATAATAATAATAATAATAATAATAATAATAATAATAATAATAATAATAATAATAATAATAATAATATAATAATAATAATAATAGTGATAATAATAATGATGATGATAATAATAATAATAATAGTAATAATAATAATAATAATAATAATAATAATAATAATAATAATAATAATATATGATGATGATGATGATGATGATATAATAATAATAATAATAATATAATAATAACAATAATAATAATAATAATAATAATAATAATAATAATAATAATAATAATAATAATGATGATAATAATAATAATAATAATAATAATGATAATAATAATAATAATAATAATAATAATAATAATAATGATAATAATAATAATAACAAAAAAAATAAATGACATATGTTTAGCGCCTTACCCGATCACAACAGGATCTAGGCGCTTTACAATTCTAAAATAAATATAATTTTTAAAAATAACATGGACATATCAGTTATAACATAGCTAACAGACAAAACGCTTTACAAACATGATAAGTGAAACTTCATTTACAAAATAAAAATCGTGAGACAAACAGGTGGGTATTCAATTTAAAATTGAAAGCTAGTAGTGAGTCAGACCATCTAATATTCTTGGGGGAAAGCTTTGCCAAAAAATGGGGTGCCGAAAATTCAAACGATTGTTCACCAATTTTGGTGGGGTGTTTTCACTTTTGATAACGAATGTTCACCAATTTTGGTGGGGTGTTTTCACTTTTGATAACGATTGTTCACCAATTTTGGTGGGGTGTTTTCACTTTTGATAACGATTGTTCACCAATTTTGGTGGGGTGTTTTCATTTTGATAACGATTGTTCACCAATTTTGGTGGGGTGTTTTCACTTTTGATAACGAATGTTCACCAATTTTGGTGGGGTGTTTTCACTTTTGATAACGAATGTTCACCAATTTTGGTGGGGTGTTTTCACTTTTGATAACGATTGTTCACCAATTTTGGTGGGGTGTTTTCACTTTTGATAACGATTGTTCACCAATTTTGGTGGGGTGTTTTCACTTTTGATAACGATTGTTCACCAATTTTGGTGGGGTGTTTTCACTTTTGATAAGATCTTTATACCGCTATCAGATATTTGATTTCTATTTTGAAAATAGGGGTTACAAGATCATATATCTACATTTCCAGAAAATATGTCTATTTAGTAATGTATAAACTATAGAACCTGTTTTATAGATTGTGCTTCTAAACAAGTAATCAGTGCAGCTCTCTCCGGAGACCAGAAGCAGATGTTTTTTTCAAAAATTAGTCTAGTAGCGTTTATATTTTGTTGATTTTTTAATATTTTTTTGGTGCAACTTGAAGGATTTTCATGTTTACTTTAGAGATGTTAGATAAAAGGGAACTACAATATTAACACTGGTGCATTTGTCAGAAGTACCGCTATCTTCAAAGGGGGTTAGTGTCTAATTTTACTTATTTCTATTATTTCGATGTATACATGCATTTGATAAGATGTTTTACTTGTATTGCCATTGATCATGTTGCTGTCAAAATAGACGCCAAGATTTTTACACTTTGGTAGCAGAATTAATAACAAAAGTTATACATTAATCGTTTGATGTATCAATAAGTTTAATTATTTTTAGTATAGAATTAATAGAATCTCTATCACCAGTTAACACAAATTTATTATGATTCAACACCAAATCTTTAATTTCAATAAAGCAGCATTCAATTCTAGTTTTCAATTTTCGGAAATCAGTAGCACTTACATAATCTCAAATTTGAGAGTCATCTGTATATAAATGATAGGAGAGTCAAAATGCGTTGTTAACACGTGAAAGAGATTACATGTGAATTGTAAACAGGACAGGCCCAAGAACCGAGCCCTTTGGTACCTTATATTTAGTATTTGGCTGTCTGATTTGGCACCATCAACTACGATACATTGCCTCTGACCACCAGGGTATTAATAAACCATTCAAGGAAGGTTCCTGTAATCCAAAAAGTTTTCTCAAGACGGCCTTACAAAATATCATGGTCAATGGTGTCAAAAGCTGCAGATAAATCTAGTAGACATAAAACATTATCTCCTTTAGAGTCAGCATTCTTGATCATATCATTGTGGGCCTTTAAGAGAGCGGTCTTCATGCCATAGCCTGCTCTATAAGCCGAATAGAAAGGCCGTTGAAGCTCACTGAAATCAAGACGATTTAGTAACTGACGCAGCTTAGAGAGAAAGGACAGGCTAGAAAAAGGTCAATGATTCTTTAATTTATTCTGGTCTAATACTTGCCTTTTTTTTAAAGCATTGGTTGAACCATGACATTTTAGGAACAAGATGGAAAATTAACATTGAAGAGTTAAAGATTAATTACTTTAGTTATAGATAGAACAAACCTGTTCACACGTTGTCAGTCTTATGCCCGAAAAGGAATCTATTTCATTGTTGTTATCATACTTGTCAAGATTTGTTCTAATTAGATCGACCTAATCTTGAAAAAAAAAGTACGAATGTATTAGGAAAACTACATTTATTTATGTAAATAATTTAAAAAAAACTAAGAGAATATCCACGACTTGTTGAATAAAACGAAAAAAATTCAAGTAGTCCAGTTTTGATTTCAACCTATGGAGTTCATTTCTTTCATAACAGTTGAGCGACTGAGATCACTGATATTTTGTGCAATGCCTTACTCAAAACTTGCAACTAAGGTATCTAAGATTTAGTTCTTTTTCAACCTAACAGTTGGTTTCAGTTCTGAAACTTATTTTTAAAACATTGCAGCGACGTTTCTCTTTAAGTTGTTTCCAAAATGTTTGATGTAAAGAAAAAATAAAAACATGAAGCAAAAGCAGTAAAACACTTCACTCCTCCCCTTTTTCACTTTTAGTGGTCTCAAAGACTGAACAATAAAGTAAAAACTCCCATGTATGCAAAAAAAATTTAAAAAACATTAATAACATGAAAATTAAAATTGATCTTATTGAACAATTATTAAATCACGAAAATTGTAAATTAGAAATTTTAAAACAGGATAATTTGTAGGTTCATGAGAAATGCTAAAAGACAAAGGACAAAACCAACATGATCTCGTACAGAGCCACTTATTTCAGGTGCAGATCGTTTCTCAGTGTCATAATAATCCGACTGAACTAACCAATTCTTTGACGGGGACATTTGGATGTTGTCACAATAATCACGTGTTATCAAGGAGGAGTCAGTTGTTGTAGGTAAAAATGACCCAGAACTTGGAAGTGGTTCAAAAGCCTGACTAGGGTCCATTATCATTGACGCACAAATTAACAATTGTTCAGGGATGTTCTTTACCACACCTCTACGGAAATGCTGGAATTTCATCTCCTCCAATATGGCTTCAGTAAAAGGGAGAAGGCCTGGTTTGTCGGGTACGTTGTTTTTTCGCACCTTGACTTCAACAGGAACCACAAACAAATTGGGTTTTACGACGAGATCTTTGCTTACTTTTAGTCGGTATCTGAAGCTTCCGTTCAATTTTAACCAGGCTCTATTTATGAAGTCAATAGTAGGGCGTATTTTATAATCCACTTGGTGGTGAGTAGTTGGGATATAAGTGAACTTTATCTGTATTGACTTAAGTCGAACGCATTGGGCAAGGATATTGTAGTATGATTGTTTACACAATTCGACTGTACAACTCTCTTGACTAATATGTCTTTTACACGCTGCTTTGCTCCAAGTGTCGTCGATATCATTGTTATCAAGGGCAATCATAAAAGCTGTCGTCATAGAAACAAGAACCCCGAATTTTAACCGGGTGTCGCGGACCTTGTAGTACTGAATAACACACGAGTGATTAGTATGGTTTGTGTTTGATGCATTAACGGGTGGATTTTGTGAATATTGATTGGGTGGCATTGTGGTGGTGTTGAATATAGTATAAAATGTATCCACATTGTTAGGATAATAATAATAATCATCATCATCATCATCAACATCATCTTCATCATCATCATTATCATTATACTCAAAATATCTACTAACAGCAGCATCGTCATCCTTATTACCACCGCCATCGCCGCCGCCGCCGTCACCACCATCATCATCATTATTATTATTATCATCGGCGTATTGTCCATTCTCCCATCTGTTTGAATCGACATCAATATGTACACAGGTATGCTTTATATTCAACAGATTCCGGGGGCAGCAATCGAACGCAATGTCCCTGCTGCACCGTAAACTAAATGTAGCACAGTCTCTTGGGCGAATACCGCTCGGAGCCACGGCAATTGTATCCTTCTTATGGGTAGTTTCACCAATTACATCAGGAACAACTTCGTCCTCATAGTTGGCATTAAATGCAATATTTTCGCCAATGCTTTTCTTTGACCAAAAGACGGGCTGAGACCCAGGTATTCGATTACAAGTAAATATGGAATAGTTGAAAAAGTGAATTCCTGTGAAGGAATCGGTGACGATGAAATCTAAAGAATAATAAAATTCCTCTCGTTCTTTCTCTTCTTCAGTTAAAAGACTTACTTCCTGATCTGTGAATAAGAGATATAATAAATAAAATAAATTTAGATATTTATATATAACGCACGGACGCTGGACTGCAGTACTCCTCCAGAGCAATTGGAGCGGGATTTTAAGTTTATCC
>NC_088372.1:15715132-15720132 GCF_034508935.2 Berghia stephanieae | reverse complement strand
AAATTAACGATATTCCAGGATTGCTTTGTATCTTGATTAATGACTTTCTTAAACAATATGAAAGTTATTATTTTTTTTATTTTATAAGATAACATACTTTTTTTTTATAATGAAGACATGATCATGATGATAACGTCAATAATGACGATGATGGTGATAATGATGGTGATGATGGTGATGATGATGATGATGATGATGATGATGATGATGATGATAGTGATGATGATGATGATGATGATGATGATGATGATGATGATGATGATGATGATGATGATGATAATGATGATATATTGCTGATGATGATGACGATGGAGATGATGATGATGATGATGATGATGATGATGATGATGATGATGATGATGATGATGATGATGATAATGATGACGACGACGATGATATGATGATGATGATGATGATGATTATGACGGTATGGAAAAATTCACTTACTGGAAATCATAGCAACAATCGCCATATACCATGCACTTTGAATCACAGTAACATTGTATTCCATCTTCTTCTATGGAAAAATCTGGATTGATACAAAATCGAATTAAAATTACACAAAACTCTTATAATAAAACTTATAATAGTAATAATAGTAATGATATATGATATAAATAATAATAATACATAATAATAATATAATAATAATAATAATAATAATATAATAATAATAATAATAATAATAATAATTAATAATAATAATAATAATAATAATAATAAAATAGTATTAATAATAAATTAATAAATAATAATATAATAATATAATAATAATAATAATAATATAATATAATAATAATAATAATATAATAATTATAATAATAATAATAATAATAATAATAATAATAATAATAATAATAATAATAATAATATAATAATAATAATAATAATAATAACATCATATCATCATAATCATCATCATATCATCATCATCATCATCATCATCGTCATCATCACGTCACAATAATAATAATAATAATAATAATATAATAATAAATATTAATAATAATGATAATAATAATAATAATAATAATAATAATAATAATAATAATAATAATAATAATAATAAATAATAATAATAATAATAATAATAATAATAATAATAATATAATAATAATAATAATATAATAATAATAATAATAATAATAATATAATAATAATAATAATAATAATAATAATAATAATAATAATAATAATAATAATAATAATAATAATAATAATAATAATAATAATAATAATAATAATTCATTTCATCTCATTAAAAAAAAAAAGAATCTAGTTAATTGTCGAAGTTCATAATATAGTCTAATACTGTAGTTGGATTTTAAAAATCACATTTAATTTATCCTTAACCTTTGTTGTATTTGACATTATATTATTATCTCAATTGTGACCCTTCGCCTCAAAACGGTATTAAGTCGGGTTGGTCAAGATGTTGAAAATTGAATTTATAGTCAGAAATATCAGACTTGTGTTGAGTTTATATCATTTATTGAGGATAATGGATGCCATATTTTTAGGGTGCCGATGCCAACAATTTTTATTTTTGACCAGCAGTTTAACATTAAATTCGGCTTTTAAGCATTCGGTTCGTTCCAACATAATACCGTTTTGAGACGATGGGTCACAATTATTCAAACCGTGAGATTTCTGGTGTGTTCTTCTTACCTTCCCTTGCATTGCAGCCATTGCGACAGCTTAAGGCGTCCGTCAAGCACACGTCTCGAATGTGGATGAGCGCATCTGGACTACACGAGGCTAGTATTGTTTTTTCTGGATTTATTAAGCTGCCTTGAGAATAAATATCGCAACAAAACAAATTTATGGCGAAAAATAAATCAACAATAAATATATTGATGCTATCATATGGTTAAAAATCTCATAACATCCACCAGCCGGATATAGATAGAATGCTCTTGGCTAAGGAGTTCATAACATTCATTGCCATCCGGAAGTATAACGGATCAGCATACAAATCTGTGTTTAACCATGATTGTTTATAGTCAGGTTAATACAGTTTAGTGAGAACTACTCAAAAACGCGGATGGCAAAAAACAATAACAAAGACCTGAGTGACGTCAACTTCGAACTATCTATAACGTACAAATACACAAAATAATGTGTAACCTTAAACGTTTATAGTCAGTACAAAACGCTTCAACAGTCATGACATCACATCCCTAGTAATGACGCATGGTAACTTAGTTACTGGCTCTAAACTACCGGACCAATGGCGGACGCCCCTATGAAAAATTTCTCCGACGAGCATAAACGCGTATCCAGAGGGAAAAGAAAAACATTATAAATCTGATCATGTTTTGACTTTTACACATTCTGATCACAAGACATATGAAAAGTTCTAGCCAGCATGAAGAATTAAAAGGACCGATTTTCTTTGTTTAGAACCAAGTGGCCGCCGTTGCTGGGCGACGTGACATCAGACTATTGAATCCAATTTGGTTCCTTCTATAGATAGAATGAAGTTGACGTCAATCGGGTCTTTGTTATTATTTTTTTTTTTTGACATCCGCGTTAATGAGTAATTCTTACTAAACTGTATGAACCAGACTATAAACATGTTTTTATTAAATAAACAAAGAACATTGTGATATACAAAATAAATCTGAACAAGAAAAAATGTATATTGTGTCGAAACAAATGTGACGATTTTGTTGGAGGTGGTAAGGAAAGAATAACATAAGTTTGTGTGTTTGTTTGTTATATTTCCGGATGGCGATGTCGTGAGCTTCTTAGCCAAGCGCATACTATCTATAAGTTTGCAAAGAAAAAAGTGAATGATGATATTTGGAAATCAAGAGAGAGAGAGAGAGAGAGAGAGAGAGAGAGAGAGAGAGAGAGAGAGAGAGAGAGAGGGGGGGGGTGACTAGCTGAAATTGTAGGGTTCTGAGTCTGAACACCGACAACTGTTTTTGACAAAGATGTGATTAAAAGGAGTGGCTTTGCGCAAGGTGACAGCTAATGGCCAAGAGCAAATGTAACATGTAGGACGAGACATGACGCCTGTTAGGCGACATCCGAATTTTTTCGAACAGTAGCAACGATGTTAACGTCCAGGTACACATTTTATTTACACCACTCGAACGGTGAGAGATTGTGAGCAATGAACCTTTTCCAATGACTCAGAACTGGTCTCGAACCTAGGACCTTCTAATCCGAAGGCGAGTGTCATACCACAAAATCACATAACCACTTAGAGGGTTCAGATAGCTCAGTTGTCAGAGCACTCGTTTCACACGCAAAAGGGGCCGAGATTGGTCCCGTTCAAACTAAAGTTGTTTTTTTTCTGACCCCCCTGTAAACTCAACAGTTAGTGATTGGGTAGCTGCGTTTGCTATGCCTGTCGGAAAGTACTTTGCGACGACATACCATCACCCTATCCAAAGGGCAGCAAGCAACTGCCATTGTCCGTTTCACGGTTTAGAAACCGGGTTAAACATCAGCTTTATGGATCTAATGGCTCTGGAGAGAGAGAGAGAGAGAGAGAGAGAGAGAGAGAGAGAGCAAGAGAGAGAGAGAGAGAGGGAGAGACAGAGACAGAGAAAGAGAAAAAGAGATAGAGAGGGAGAGAGAGAAAGAGAGAGAGAGAGAAAGAGAGAGAGAGATAGATAGATAGAGAGAGAAGAGAGAGAGAGAGAGAGAGAGGGAGAGATATATATATATATATATATATATATATATATATCTATATTACTTAGATCCTCGGGCAGTCCAGGGCAGGCTACAGGTTCAGGTATATCCGGAGGAATAGTATTTGTTGAAGAGTTGCTGGTCATTATATCTGTCGTGGCCTCGCATCGCATTGACCATGTGACAATATTGGCGAGGAAGAAGACGACAATGATGATAATAATGTCGACGATTGTGGTCTTTGGAGAAAACTTGATGAGATATCTCATCCTCCAAGTTATTATGATGCTTATTTTTTTCACAGATTCCGAGTTCAAAATTCGTCAATTTTGATTTCCTGTTGACAAAAAAAGAGATCGTAAATAGATATTCTCCATTACAACGTTAAATCGAGAGAGAGAGAGAGAGAGAGAGAGAGAGAGAGAGAGAGAGAGAGAGAGAAAGAGAAAGATTTGAATGGATTGAAGTTATTGTTTATGCGCCTAGAGCTTTATTGTATAGAGGATTGGGCGCAATATAAATACATTTCATTATTATTATTATTATTATTATTATTATTATTTATTATTATTATTATTATTTATTATTATTATTATTATTATTATTATTATTATTATTATTATTATTATTATTATTATTATTTAATTGCATTCGGTTAAGAGACCTGAAAATATGTAGATACGCGTAAAATAAAGTCAATTTGTTGATATAGACGTCTAGTATTAATATTTATTGGTTCTGATAAGAAATGTCGATTAATTGATTGGTGTTTAGAATGCAGCTAATACTGTAGCTGGATTTTAAAAATCACATTTAATTTATCCTTAACCTTTGTTGTATTTGCCATTATATTATTATCTCAATTGTGACCCTTCGCCTCAAAACGGTATTAAGTCGAGATGGTCAAGATGTTGAAAATTGAATTTATAGTCAGAAATATCAGACTTGTGTTGAGTTTATATCATTTATTGAGGATAATGGATGCCATATTTTTAGGGTGCCGATGCCAACAATTTTTATTTTTGACCAGCAGTTTAACATTAAATTCGGCTTTAAGCATTCGGTTCGTTCCAAAATAATACCGTTTTGAGACGATGGGTCACAATTATTCTAACCGTGAGATTTCTGGTGTGTTCTTCTTACCTTCCCTTGCATTGCAGCCATTGCGACAGCTTAAGGCGTCCGTCAAGCACACGTCTCGAATGTGGATGAGCGCATCTGGACTACACGAGGCTAGTATTGTTTTTTCTGGATTTATTAAGCTGCCTTGAGAATAAATATCGCAACAAAACAAATTTATAGGCGAAAAATAAATCAACAATAAATATATTGATGCTATCATATGGTTAAAA
>NC_088372.1:15697632-15710132 GCF_034508935.2 Berghia stephanieae | reverse complement strand
AAAAGACTCATCTAAATTTGTATTTTTGCAATGTTTAAGATTCTAAATTACTCGGTTATGGAGTTAATTTGGCCTTCGCGATGGTCTTTCAATCTATACATTTATAATTTTTAAAAATAATTTGATGGGTGCAACAAAGCTGATATTCTTCCAGAACTTACTGCATTTTTTTTCCCTTGTCAAAGACCATCTTCTGGCTCGCGTGTTATTGGGCAAAATATGAATTTAAAAAACAAGTCAGATAAACTGATTTACTGAAACCATAAAAATCAAAATACAATTCCATATCATTCTGTGAAAAACAAAAACCCAACAAAAACACAACGCATTGGTTAAAACGAATATTTTTTAAAAGAAAAAAAAAGGAGAGAAAAAAACGACCCCCCCCCCCCCCAAAAAAAAAAAAAAAAAAAAAACCCCAAAAAACCCCCCAAAAAAAAACAACAACAAAATTAAATAAACAAAAAAAAAACCCCAGAATAAATACCTATTATTACCTGGATGTTTTACAGAAAATTACTGATTATGTCCGAAGAATGTGGTCATCTGGAAACGAAAAAACAAATAGTTCCATCAACTCCTCTTCATGAGCAGCTATTCTGTCCGTCATTAGTTCCAACACAAGAAACACCCCGTTAACTGTCTTCTCCCTAAGTAGTAACTCTATACATCCAACTTCTACCTAGCTCGACTACAGACAATCTTCGAGAACTGTAACTGGTACCAGTAAATCAATCACGCCTTTTAAAGATTAAAAACCTGTCACGGATGTCAGTTTGACTTCATCTCGCCTACTTGAGTAACTGGGTTGACCATCTGACCGCTGGTTCTGGTTACCTTCTTCGTCTTCAATTGGATTCAATAGTCTGATGTCACGTTGCCCAGCAACGGCGAGCAGCGTGGTTCTAAACAAAGAAAATCGGTACTTTATATTCTTCATGCTGGCTAGAACTTTTCATATGTCATGTGATCAGATTGTATAAAAGTCATAACATAATCATATTTAATATAGTTTTTCTCCTCTGGATACACTTTTATGCTCGTCTGGGAAATATTTCATAAGGGCGTCCACCATTGTTCCTATAGTTCAGAGCCAGTTACTATGTTACTATGTGTCTTTACGAGGGAAGTGACGTCATGAAGTGACGTCATGACTGTTGAAGCCTATTACCAAGTCTGTGCCAGACATCGGTGGTCATGGTATGCCATTCTTCTCTCTGATCAGATAACCTCAAAAAACTAATATTATTCTTCTCTTTCTTTGTCACCCAGCTGTTCAAACTATTCAAATATGTTACCTATGTTAGAAAATTCCATCATATGTCTCAGCAATATTTTTAACAGACGAACTGAGGGTTATTCCGAAAGAGAAGCAAAGCGAGACAAAAAGCAAGCTGAAGAGTAGGTGATTTGGGCACTGTTCAATTACAGACTTTAGTTTATATCCGGTAAACAAACCAAAATATCCACCATATTCGATATTCTAATCAAAACTGACGTCACACCAAGCAGGAATTATCAATCATACACAATTGTATAGCATAGTTTTATGGGTTTCACCGTGTTCGATGCGCTACCCAATGCCATTTTCACAGTACTTTCGAGTAGTTTGGATTAAGAGCATTTAAATACCGGGTACCCAATAGAAATGTCTGTATCGGGTAGAAACCGATATCATATCGATTAGCACCCATCACTACTCAGTGGGATTGTTTTTCTCGTTTTTCTTCACCTCCAGATTCAATGAATCAAGGCGACCCCCTCTACCAAAAAGGCGGGCAGTTGCAAAGTGAATATCTCTCGATGCGCCCACGTGTTTTCCATTTCCTATATCAAATCAATTAATTTACGGTCACGAGGCTGATTATTACCATTTTTAGACTGCCAGAGAATACTCTTCAACAGTCGTAACGTCACTTCCTTCCTAATGACGCATAGTAACTTAGTAACACTGGCTCTAAACTATCAGAACAATGGCGGACGCCCGTAGGAAATATTTCTCCGGCGAGCATAAGAGCGTATCCAGAGGAGAAAAAAAAGATAAATTTGATCATGTTTTGACTTTTACACATTCTGATCACAAGGTATATGAAAAGTTCTAGCCAGCATGAAGAATATAAAGAAATAATTTTCTTTGTTTAGAACCAAGATGGCCCCCGTTGCCGGGGGGCGTGACATCAGACTACTGAATCCATGTCATCAGACTCGCCCTAGAACAAACTCTAAACGTTTAAGGTGTTGACTTGTCTTCATTAACTTAATGCCTGAGAATTTCCTAAAATACGTCACAATACAAGGCAGCGATCGGCCACAGAAAATGAAAACTGAACTACAGCATTAATATCGTGTAATATCCACTAAACGTGATCAAAACGCTTTACAAGGAGCCCCTTAACATGTACCACGGGAATTGACGCCTGTTAGTCGATATTTCCATTCTTTTCGGACAGAGACAACACGGTCAACGGTCAGGTACTCATTTTACACAGAGAATGTGATAAAGAACCTTTTTCACGAAAAGTGAGTTTGCAACATCCACTAAACGTGCTCAAAACGCTTTACAAGGGGCCCCTGATCAATAGCAACTCTTAACATGTAGCACGGGAATTGACGCCTGTTACTGTTAGGCGATATTTCCAATTTGTTTTTCGGACAAAGACAATACTGTCAACGGCAAGTACTCATTTTACACATAAGTACTGTCAGAGAATGTGTTAAAGAACCTTTTACAAGGACTCAACAATAACTATGCGCCACCCAGAGCGGGTTTCGAGCCTGGACCTTCCAATCCGAAGACGAAAATGATACTACTAATATTCAAAAAGTGAGTTTGCAAAATCCACTAAACGTGCTCAAAACGCTATACAAGGGGTCCTTGGCCCATAGCAACTCTTAACATCTAGCACGGGAATTGACGCCTGTTAGGCGATATTTCCAATCTGTTTTTTTCGGACAGAGACAACTCTCTCAACGGCAAGCTACTCATTTTACACATACATGCCTACAGAGAATGTGATGAAGAACTTTTTCCAAGGAAACAACAATAACTATGCGCCCCCCCCCCTCCCCCCCCCCCCAGATAGGGTCTCGAGCCTGGACCTTCCAATCCGAAGACGAGACTGATACCACTAGACCACATAACATTCAAAAAGTGAGTTTGTTACAGTTCGAGCTCAATGTAAACAGTAAATTAACTGTGTATACTTTCGGTAGGTTGTCGCCGCTTTGCATTGTGACGCAGTGTCAGGACATACGTTTACATAGGCTACGATCCATTCGGCTATGTGGTCTAGTGGTATGACACTCGCTTTCGGATTAGATAATCCTAGGTTCGAGTCTCGCTCGGCGCATAGTTCAGTCCTTGGAAAAGGCTCATTACTCACATTCTCTCACCGTACTCAGGTGTAAATTGAGTACCTGGCCATTAACGACGTTGTCTCTGTCCGAAAAAAATGTAATATCACCTAATAGGCGCCATGTCTCGTTCTACATGTTACGTGTTACTGTTGGTCAGGGACCCTTTGTAAAGCGCTTTGAGCTCGTTTAGTGGATATTGCGCTATATAAAAGCTCAAGTGATTTATTTTTTATCCATTCAACCAATGAACCGCCCAAGTCGTCTTCGTGAATCATCTGTATTCATAATATGGTTGGCGACTGCAGGAGTGGACAGAAAGCTACATTTTTTCTTCTCGATGAAAAAATTGTGAAACTAGGGAACAGAAACCGGTGTAAGAGAAAGATCTGAACAAGTGTGTTTGAAAGGTGCCAGACGAAGCAAGAAAGAAACATAGAGGAAAAAAAAAACCCATCCCGTTAATCAGAAAGTCTGAGGTTCGATTCCCAGTCGAGGTAGACTGATTTTTTAAAGATTTTTTAACGTGTATTTTTCCTTCTTCCTTTGACACAGATACACTTGTTAATCTCGATAAATTGTGTAAACATTACCAATATTTTATATTTTTTATTGCATAATATTCAATTTTTCGTATCTAAGTAGGTCACCTGGACATAATACCGTTTGGCGTGAATTTTCCATACTTAATCCTCATCGAACCATAGGGCACATAAGGCATCTTCTAAAGACTTTAATTTCCATCTGTCGGCTGCATGGACACCGATGTCGTCCCAGGTTAAGGCATCATCTTTAAGCTCTTTTTTTCCATGGATATTCTCCTGGTTTCTTTTGAGCCTGTGTCTTTGTCTTTTGTCATAAGCAAAGTGCTATTCTTGGCATAGCAGTTCGTACCCAAAAGGTAACAAGTTCGATCACCGGCCTCTGCGCTGTGTGGCCTTGAGGAGCAAGTCACCACCTTGCCCTAGCTCATTTTGCGGCGCTGCACTGCCGCTGACGCCTGGGTTTTTCCAGTTTTCCTCTTGGAATATAACCTAAAGACAAATTTCCCCTTGGGGAAGAATAAAGGGAATTGTATTTATTTTATGTTATTTAAATTGTTGCTATAGATTTCTTCTCCTGCGTTCTCCCTTGTAATATGTGACCCTTCGTCTCAAAACGTTATTATATCGGGATGGACCAGATGCTAAAAAGTCAAATTATAGTTAATCTGGTCAAAAATATGAAACGTTGGTATTTAGAACAGTAAAAATAACATTCCTTCTCCTCTATAAAGCATATAAACTCAATTTAACCATGATATTTCTGGCTATAAATTCCATTTTAAGCATCTTAATCATCCCGACTTAATACCGTTTTGAGTCGAGGGGTCACATATTATCTTCATGTTTGAATGATGTCCAGCTGGTGAAGGGACGCAGTTGTCTTCCTCAGCTCTGAATGGGCCCCACACAGTTTAGTCTGTAGATGAATGTGTGGTGCCGGGCAAAAAGTCATCTCTTTCTGTTGCATATGTTTGGAAGGTTTGGAATATTGATAATAATAAATAGCATGTCTACAGCGCATAACCACGACGATATCGTGCTCTATGCGCTTAAAATGAGAGTTTTTATATATCGCTATATCCAGTCGAAGTCTCAATGCGCATTACAAGGGATCCCGGGCCAACAGCAACACTTAACATGTAGGACGAGATAATGACGCCTATTAGGCGATATTACAGAACAACGTTGTTAATGACCTGGTACTCATTTTACGCCTGAGTACGGTGAGAGAATGTGAATGAAGAGCCTTTTTCCAAGGACTCAACTACGCGCCGAGTGAAGCTCGAACTCAGGACCTTCCGATCCGAAAGCTAGTGCTATACCACTAGACCATATAGCCGCACAAAAAATGAGCTTTTATATAGCGCAATATCCACTAAACGTGCTCAAAGCTCTTTAAAAGGGTTCTTTGTCCAACAGAAACACTTGACAGTAGGACGGATCATGACGCCTGTTAAGCAATATTATATTTGTTTCTGATAGAGACAACGCTGTCAACGGCCAGGTACTCATTTTACACCTGAGCACGGTGAGTGAATGTGAGTAAGGAGCCTTTTTCAATGACTCAACTATGCGCCGAGCGGGCGAAGCTCGAAACCAGGAACTTCCGATTCGAAAGCGAATGTCATATCACAAGACCACATGGCCGCAAATAGCCGCATATATTGTGGGTGTCTTCTTTCCCTTCACCCAATCGCACTACAAATGTCTAGTCCTTTAGATAGAGCCATTTGGCCCATGGAGCCAGAGTTTATCCCTGTTTCTATAGAATGAAATGAATTATAGCAATTGCTTGTCACCTTTTGGATTGGTCGCTAGACTGTTGTAAGTACTTTCCGCCAGATCTAACAGAGCTCGCTACCAATCACTGATGGGTGGACAAGGGGGACAGAAAAAAAAATCTCGACTGCACCCGGGATTGATCTTGGTCCCAACGCGTGTCGTAAAGCGAGTGCTCTACCAACTGAGCTATTGGGACCACCCGCCCCCCTCCCATTCCTACAGTCGCATATGTCTGATTTTAAAATTTCTCTTTTAACCCTCTCCTTACCAACTACAGGAAAATCGTCACATTTGTTATGATACAACCAACATTTTTCTTCTTCAAATTTCTTTTGTACATCATAAAATTTAAAGAAAATGTTGTAGAGCATGGTTTGCTGAAGAAATTATGTATCGCAAGAACTTACTACTATTGTGTTTGAGTGATAAAAAATATAGTTTTATGTTAGTTTGGTGTAAAGTTTTGGGGAAAATCCAGAAAATGGCTGGTAAGGAAAGAGTTTAAAAGAAAAAAATAGTCTAACTCATCCTGACCTAGGACCGTTTTGAGACGAAAGTCAAAATTACTTAATGGCAAAGCAAAGTATAATATTTTAGAATGGATTGTCTGTGTTTTCTTTTTCTCACGCAAAAATTTAGATATATCTATATACAAGTTTGGAAAAATAAAAACATTGTTGTTGGTTAACTTTTATTTTTACAAAGTAGAATTATCTATGTGTGTACGTTCAAAGTTCTTTTCCATTACAATGATAGGATACAATACAAACGCTTTTTTTTCTCCCAACCAAAACAAAGAATTAAAACGAAACAAAACAGAACAAATAAAAATGAAATAAAACAGAGCAAAACCAAACGAAACAAATCTGAACAACATCAAGTGAGAGACAACAGAACAAAATCAAGTGAAACAAAACTGAACAAAACAAAATAAAACAAAACAAAACAAAATTAATGGGAAAATAAGAGAAATAATCTTGGCTAGTAAATCCTGGATTTGAATCCATAATCATGCTGATGACTGATGACAAGGAGGTTAGCATATGAGGCTCTTTCAGAAAAAACCGAAAATTCCATTGCTCAGCACACAGTGGAGATTTTTAATTCTGGGAAACGACATGAATTCTTTATTTCCTTACGGAACTCCCAGAAATTATGAAGTGATCTTTTGCACAATGAAAATTACTAGACGATTAAAGATGGCGGCCCACCTTGAAACTTGGTCAAAGGAGGAACAGAGCTGTCATAGTTTTGAACGCCAAAAGTCTGAATCCTACGAAATTCATAAAGAATTCAGAGTGTATATGGTGAGCATGTATAAGCGTACACAAGTCTATCACTGGTGTAATTTGTTTGAAGCCGGCCATCGAATGACAGACAGGGAAGGGAGATGGCGTTCGAAAACTGCGACGTCAGAAGACAATGTGAAGCGAGTTGATGAGCTTATTCGTCAAGACAGGAGGTTAGAAACTCATGAAATCGCAAAGCAGTCTTGAAATTCGGAAACTTCTGCCATAGAATTGTATCTGATGAACTTGGCTACAGAATAGTCCAGCGCAAATGGGTCTAAGCAATTGACAGAATCTAAGAACAAGATTGGGCATCTGCAGGGAACTTTTGAGAAGAAGCAAGAGCTCACGCAGGGTTCACGCATACTGCAACGCCGGCGGAGACTTTCTCGGTACGAATGTGACTTTTCTTGACAGCATAGTCACGTGATGAGACTTGGTTGCACATTGCACCCCAGAAACAAAGCAAGATTCGATGACATAGAAACTCATCCTCACCTGTCGCGAAGAAATTCAAAGTCTATCGGTCAGCAAAGAAAATAAATGGGAACTGTTTTGGACTCGTGTGTTATTCTGTTCGAAACCTTACAACCTGGAGAAAAATCAATGCTGCAAGGTACTGCAACTCTTGAAAAGCTTAAGGAGGCCATTTCGCAGAAAGCGCCAGGGCACGTTGACCAACGGGGTCATTTGCAACACGACAACGCTTACACCACACAGCACGAGTGGACGCAAGGTTGGCTAGAGAAATAGGATGGAGATTTGCACACCCACCACAAGTCAGACTCGCACCATCTGATTATCGCCTCTTTGGGCCACTGAAACGTGAGCTGGCAGGAAAGCGCTTTGATGTCGATGAAGAGCTTGTTGACCATGTGCGGAAATGCTACAAAACCTTGACGGAAATTTTTCCGAGAGGGTATCTATTCCATGGTGCGGCGTTGGCGAAGAGTTCCGACAGACTTGGCTGTTACGTAGAGAAATGAAGGACGATCAATGTATGAAACGTGCAAGAATTTTGTTGATAGCATAAAAAACGCGGATTTTACAGGCATTTTCGTAATTATGAAGAGCCTCATATTTATACACTTGCAAAACACACATTCACGAGTACAGCTACTACATGAATTCTCAGACATACATGATATGCACACGTAACGCAAATTGACCATAAAGACACATTCCTCATTGGGGATAAATAAAGGGAATCTTTTTATTGTTCATCATGATATCTACACACACACACACACAATCACACACACACACGGAGAGAGAGAGAGAGAGAGAGAGAGAGAGAGAGAGAGAGCGAGAGAGAGAGAGAGAGAGCGAGAGAGAGAGAGAGAGAAAGAGAGAGAGAGAGCGAGCGAGAGAGAGAGAGAGAGAGAGAGAGAGAGAGAGAAAGAGAGAGAGAGAGATAGAGATAGAGAGAGAGGGAGAGAGAGAGAGAGAGAGAGAGAGAGAGAGAGAGAGAGAGAGAGAGAGAGAGAGAGAGCAGGTAAACATCACTGGCATAAAAATCAAACATCAAAAAGAAGAGAAAAACAAAAACAACACAAGACAGAGAAAATTGGAGGATTTCCACCACAATAAAGAGGACAGCCGAAACTGCGATGTCGGATGACATCGAGAGTAAAAGGCTTTAAAGTCTAATTGTACACATGCGCAGGCCTCATAACTGAACGCAATACGCTCCAACAGTCGTAACGTCACTTCCCTCGTAATGACACATAGTAACTGAGTAACTTGGTCTTAACTATCGGAACAATGGCGGACGCCCTTATGAAGTATTTCTCCGACGAGCATAAAAGCGTATCGAGAGGAAAAAACCCCATTATAAATCTGATCATGTTTTGACTTTTAGATATTCTGATCACAAGACATATGAAAAGTTCTAGCTAGCATGAAGAATAAAAAGTACCGATTTTCTTTGTCTAGAGCCACGATGGCCGCCGTTGCTGGGCGACATGACATCAGACTATTGAATCCAATTCTAGGCGTCAGTGAACATTGTTGTAATGGACAATATTTTGCGTTGGTTAGGGAGTATTTCTATAACTACAATGAGCCAGTAACAATTTGGGTTATCAGGCCTGCAAATAATTACACATCAGTTTAAAACAATTAATAATTAACACACGTGCATACACGTCATCAAGTAAACCAACATAATAATCTTTCATTAAATTGTAACCTTACCCTATCATTTTTAAACATCTTCTCTTTAATTTCAACATTGGAGGTTTAAATTCAATATTACACATTTCATTTCAACACAATCAAATATTAATAATAATAATAATAATAATAATAATAATAATAATAATAATAATAATAATAATAATAATAATAATAATAATATAATAATACTATGATAACAAATGGAAATAAATTGTCATTTTTCATTAATAATTTCTACATTTGAGCATTTTATGCTTCATGTTGAAACTTTTTTGATAACTTGCGAGTAATGTTAACATCAGATCCGTAACTTGGTTACTAACAAAATGAAATAAAAGTGTTTTGATTGACTCTCTCTCTCTCTCTCTCTCTCTCTCTCTCTCTCTCTCTCTCTCTCTCTCTCTCTCTCTCTCTCTCTTTTTTTTTTTTCTTTCTTTCTTTTTTTTCTTTCTCTTTCTTTCTCCTTCTCTATCTCTCTCCTATCTCCATCTTTATCTCTCTCTCTCACACATTCTCACACACACACACACACAAATACACACACACACACACACACATGCACTCCCACACATACACAGGCACCCATACATAGACACACTCATCCTTCTCTCAATCTTTCACCTCCCTCTTCCCCAATTTATGAAGCCCTCCATAACTATCCTCTGACTTTAAAATATCCAGATATTATGCCGGAAGGTCTGTCGTTGCTTGTTGTCATTTAATTTATTGTCTTCTATTCAACCTTGGCTTGTTCATTCATCCCTCTCACTATCATGGAAAACCTAATTACACATTAACAAATAAAATAAACAATACTAAGGTCAAGGGCATAGGCTTTGGCCAATTATTTACAATGGTGAATATAGAAATAAATGTATATTCAGCTTTCATATAGAGCAATATTCACTAAATGTGCTCAAAGTGCTTTACAAGGCAGGGGTCCCTGACCAAACAGAAACACGTAACATGTAGAACGAAACATGACGCCTGTTAGGCGATTTTTCAATTGACAACGCTGTCGACGGCCAGGTACTCATTTGAGTACGGTGAGAGAATGTGAGTAAAGAGCTTTTTCCAAGGACTCAACTATGCGCCGAGCGAGGCTCGAACCCAGGACTTTCCGATCCGAAAGCGAGTGTCACACCTCAAGACCACATAGCCGCACAATTATTATGATAATTATTAGTATTATCATCATCATTGATTGCAAGTAATGAACGATAATAAAAGGAAAAAGGAGGAAATAACGAAAGATGGTGGTGGTGGTTGCGGTGGTGGTGTGTTAGTTGTTGTTATGGTAGTGATCATGATGATGATGATGATGATGATGATGATGATGATGATGATGATGATGATGATGATGATGATGATGATGATGATGACGATAGTGGTGATGGTGGTGGTGGTGGTGGTGGTGGTGGTGGTGGTGGAGTTTCTGGTGATGGTATTCTATGCGATGGGAGCAGTGGTAACGATGATGGCGATAACTTATGAATATAATACCTTTTGTTCACGATCTGTTCCCAAACAGAGGCAAAAATCGAGTTGGACAGAAACAGCCAATGATGTCGAAGGGTTTGTAACCTAGTGAAAGAGAAAATAGAACAATGGTCGACCTATAGTCTCAAAACGTTTTTTGTCTTTACTTATGAATAAACTTAAGTTTAAATTTTAAGTTCAAACTTCAAACTTCAAAGTTCAATGAATTTATTTAGGCCTTTCATCCATTTTCTCTAAACTAAAGATATCATAATCATCTTCAACAACAACAATGTCAGTAACAATAATAATAACATTAATAATAATAATGATAATAATAATGATAATAATAATAATAATAATAATAATAATAATAATAATAATAATAATAATAATAATAATAATAATGATAATAATAATAATAATAATGATAATAATAATGATAATAATAATAATAATAATAATAATAATAATAATAATAATAATAATAATAATAATAATAATAATAAGAAGAAGAAGAAGAAGAAGAAGAAGAAGAAGAAGAATAATAATAATAATAATAATAATAATAATAATAATAATAATAATAATAATAATAATAATAATAATAATAATAATAATAATATAATAATAATAATTAATAATAATAATAATAATATAATAATAATAATAATAATAATAATAATATAATAATATAATAATAATAATAATAATAATAATAATAATAATAATAATAATAATAATAATAATAATAATAATAATAATAATAATAATAATAATAATAATAATAATAATAATAATAATAAATAAGACTATGCAGCCTCAGCAGGCCTTCTCGATTTCTGTGTAGAGAAACATTTCCATTCCTTTCTCTTTGATTCCATGTCTCTGATTTTGTTTAGGTCCATGGTTGATTTTAAGCGGGAGTTGATGTTAAGCAATCTTTGGAGATCAATGGTAATCAGATGACTGGGCGTCCTTTGTTTTAAGTAGAATGAATGGTATTATCTCAACCCAGTAACTCGTTGCAAATGCTAAAAAGCTGCTTGCACGATCGTTATGCCACCTTATTGTGACATGTTCATTATTAGTCCTCCGAACGGCTGGCTACATACACACTTCCAAAGTAGGTGTGACGTCAGGACTTTTCTATCCATTTCTCTTATTGCTATGTTAAAATAGTATGATTAATGCTCCCAAGTTGTGGAGATGACCGTAACCTTCGTAAACCCATAGCCTAACACTGACCAAAATATTAGGTCAAAAGACAAGTCCATGACCAAAAAAGAAAAAAAATTCTAGCCAGCATGAAGAATAAAAAGTACTGATTTTCCTTGTTCAGAACCAAGCTGCTCGTTGTTGGGCGGATGTGACATCAGACTATAGAATCCTATTAAAAACAAATCCTAATTTTATTTATTTTGGTGTCAAGACTTGTATTTTGACATCTTTGTTTTTGTTATGCTTTTTTCTTCAGCAGATCATTCACCCCCAAATTACCTCACTTTGGACAACATGGGTGATTCCTGGTGACATCAAACATCTTATTTTATGGATCATTTATATTCTTTCATGGAATGCCTAGGCAACGTTATCTAATGGTGCCCTGACAGAAGGCGTACTTTTAAAATAAATAAAAAAAAGACAAGAAATATATAGATAAATTAATTAATTAAATACATAAATACATAAATAAATAAATAGATAAATAAATAAGTAAATAAAGAAATAAATAAAGAGATAAAAAATTAACAAATAAATAAATAAATAAGTTTCTCGATTTTACGACATTTAGCACAATGACCAATGGGCAAGAATGGCGCCAGGCTATGAGTTTACGAAGTGTCAAAGGCTCCATACACGCTCAGTTCTC
>NC_088372.1:15690132-15692632 GCF_034508935.2 Berghia stephanieae | reverse complement strand
ACCTCTCTTTGATCATTGTCATTGTTTTTTATACCGCCAAATGGGTGACTAGTTATCACATGACTTGATCGGTCATATTATAAAAGTTTAAGTTTACACCGAAAATACTTGCACAACGCTGCTATCGTCCAGGTAGACTAGTCGCTTTACACCTAAGTACAGTGAAAGAATGCGTTACACAGAGTTTTGTGTGTTGGTCCGTTACACTTCCGGATGGTAATGTTTTGAGCCTTTTAGCCAAGCGTCTACGATAGCGTGTGCTGGCTAAGAAGCTCACAACATTGCCATCCGGAAATATAACGGACCAAGTAAAAACAAAAACTATGTGTAACATTTAATGTGTATAGTACAGTTAGTACAGTTTTGTGAAAATTACTCATAAACGCGGATGACAAAAAAAAAAAAAAAAAGCAATAACAAAAACTCGATTGACGTCAACTTCATCATATCTATTAAACAGACTATAGATAGTTCGAAGATGACGTCACTCAGGTCTTTGTTATTGTTTTTGCCATCCACGTTTATGAGTATTGCTCACTGAACTGTATTAACCTGGCTATAAACGTTCATGGATACACACAGTTTTGTGTGTTGGTCCGTTATACTTCCGGATGGCAATGTTATGAGCTTTTTAGCCAAGCGCATACTATCTATAAACGTTAAAGATTACACATAGTTTTGTGTGTTGGTCCGTTATATTTCTGGATGGCAATGTTATGAGTTTCTTAGCCAAGCGCATACGATAGATAGTTCGAAGATGACGTCACTCAGGCCTTTGTTATTGTTTTTGCCATCCGCGTTTGTGAGTATTTCTCACTAAACTGTATTAACCAGACTATAAAAGTTCATGGCTACACAGAGTTTGTGTGTTGGTCCGTTATACTTCCGGATGGCAATTTTGTGAACTCCTTGGCCAAGCTATCTATATGTATGGCCCATTTTTACATTCAGTAATGGGCACGATCTATATTACATTTCCATGTGCTCGAGGTCATTGGTCACATTGCAAAGTGGGCTCAAAATGACTCATGTGTATGTTTACAACTTTCATAATCAAAGCAGCGTGTTTAAATTCATTGAAAAATGTCCAATCGCTGTACACAACAGATCATGTGATTGATTTCTAGGTTGGACGAAAACCTGAATATTGATCGCTCCCTCGTAATGACGCATAGTAACTTAGTAACTGGTTCTAAGCTATCGGAAAAATGGCGGATGCCCTTATGAAATACTTCTCCGACGAGCATCAAAGTGTATCCAGAGGAGAAAAACATTATAACTCAGATCATGTTTTGACTTTTTATACATTCTGATCACGTGACACGTGAAAAAAATTCTAGCCAGCATGAATAATAAAAAAGTACCGATTTTCTTTGTTTAGAACCAAGCTGTTCGTTGCTGGGCGGACGTGGATGGCAAAATAACATAAACAAAGACCTGAGTGGCGTCAACCTCGTTCTATCCATCCATAGTGTCATACCACTGGACCACGTGCAAAGATCACAAGGACTACAAAGAAGAAAAAATAGTACCTGATATCCAGCAGTTGCAAAGTCCTTTCCGAACGGATTCCTTGGCCCACCACCGATTGGGTTTGTATGGCCCACTGCAGGCCATCTTAGGAAGGGAATGCACGGATGTTGGACCTTGTTCGGATTGGGAATAAGGTTCTTGTACGACGGATAGGCGTGGCTTGTTGACGTCATCAAAATGGACGCCAAGCATATTATGGCTATGACAGCTTTTAGTGTTTTACTGTAAATATGTAAAAAAAAAAATGAAAATGATCGAGTTTGTCTTACACATATCTTCTGTAGGGGTGGGTTTAAAAAAATAAATATAATATTCCCTTGGAGGGAATGTTGAAAGGTCGACAGGTAAAAAAAAAAGATTCTCTCATGCGGTTTTATTATTAGCAGGAACTTAATTTTTAAGTTTTGTCTGGTTCTTATTTGAAGCTAATTTTAAGCAAATTGTCAAATTTGGCAAATTCACTCTGCATTCTGATTTATGTCTAAACCAACAAGACTTCTTTAGAATTTTGTCTCAAACGGCTTGTTGGAAAGTCACACCTCTACACGGGTCAATCCATTTTATTTTTGCCATCACTTGCAGTCGTTATTTTATTTTTATTTTATTCCATTTATTACTAAATATTTAGATTTACAGCACTTTACAAGGGTCTTTAGCCAACGGCAACATTTACCTTGTAGGGCAAACATGACGCCTGCAAAATGATCTTATAAGTTATTGTTTTTTCGACAAAGACAATGCTGTTACCGGCGGTACTCATTATACACCTGAATATGATGATAGAATGTGAGTAAAGAGCATTTCATGGACTTAACTTTGTGCCACTCATCGTGGAATTTGAACCCGAGACCTACGTGTCCGAAGGCATCTGTCATACGACAACACCAGAAACCCGCAAAATTATCAAACCAACATAAAAAAGGTTTATGTGATTTACTATTGAAAATTAATATAACATTTTAAAGTG
>NC_088372.1:15685170-15687532 GCF_034508935.2 Berghia stephanieae | reverse complement strand
TTTGACCAATCAAAACATGGAATTTAACACACCTTCAAACGTGCTCGGAACAAACATAATTGTTTTTTATAAACAAAAAAGTGAATGAAATTGACCTCTCTTTGATCATTGTCATTGTTTTTATACCGCCAAATGGGGACTAGTTATCACATGACTTGATCGGTCATATTATAAAACTTTTTTTACACCGAAAATACTTGCACAACGCTGCTATCGTCCAGGTTGTCGCTTTACACCTGAGTACGGTGAAAGAATGCGTTACACAGAGTTTTGTGTGTTGGTCCGTTACACTTCCGGATGGTAATGTTTTGAGCCTTTTAGCCAAGCGTCTACGATAGTGTGTGCTTGGCTAAGAAGCTGACAACAATGCCATCCGGAAATATAACGGACCAAGTGAAAACAAAAACTATGTGTAACATTAAATGTGTGTAGTAACGGTTATACAGTTTTAGTGAAATTACTCATAAACGCGGATGACAAAAAAAAAAAAAAAGCAATAACAAAGACTCGAGTGACGTCAACTTCATTATAATCTATTAAACAGACTATAGATAGTTCGAAGATGACGTCACTCAGGTCTTTGTTATTGTTTTTGCCATCCGCGTTTATGAGTATTGCTCACTGAACTGTATTAACCTGGCTATAAACGTTCATGGATACACACAGTTTTGTGTGTTGGTCCGTTATACTTCCGGATGGCAATGTTATGAGCTTTTTAGCCAAGCGCATACTATCTATAAACGTTAAAGATTACACATAGTTTTGTGTGTTGGTCCGTTATATTTCTGGATGGCAATGTTATGAGTTTCTTAGCCAAGCGCATACGATAGATAGTTCGAAGATGACGTCACTCAGGCCTTTGTTATTGTTTTTGCCATCCGCGTTTGTGAGTATTTCTCACTAAACTGTATTAACCAGACTATAAAAGTTCATGGCTACACAGAGTTTGTGTGTTGGTCCGTTATACTTCCGGATGGCAATATTTGTGAACTCCTTGGCCAAGCTATCTATATGTATGGCCTATTTTTACATTCAGTAATGGGCACGATCTATATTACATTTCCATGTGCTCGAGGTCATTGGTCACATTGCAAAGTGGGCTCAAAATGACTCATGTGTAATGTTTACAACTTTCATAATCAAAGCAGCGTGTTTAAATCATTGAAAAATGTCCAATCGCTGTACACAACAGATCATGTGATTGATTTCTAGGTTGGACGAAAACCTGAATATTGATCGCTCCCTCGTAATGACGCATAGTAACTTAGTAACTGGTTCTAAGCTATCGGAAAAAGGCGGACGCCCTTATGAAATACTTCTCCGACGAGCATCAAAGTGTATTCAGAGGAGAAAATCATTATAACTCAGATCATGTTTTGACTTTTTATACATTCTGATCACGTGATACGTGAAAAAAATTCTAGCCAGCATGAATAATAAAAAATACCGATTTTCTTGTTTAGAACCAAGCTGTTCGTTGCTGGGCGGACGTGGATGGCAAATAACATAAACAAAGACCTGAGTGGCGTCAACCTCGTTCTATCCATCCATAGTGTCATACCGCGCGCAAAGATCACAAGGACTACAAAGAAAAAAAATTCTACCTGAAATCCAGCAGTTGCAAAGTCCTTTCCGAACGGATTCCTTGGCCCACCACCGATTGGGTTTGTATGGCCAACTGCAGGCCATCTTAGGAAGGGAATACACGGATGTTGGACCTTGTTAGGATTGGGAATAAGGTTCTTGTACGACGGATAGGTTGGCTTGTTGACGTCATCAAAATGGACGCCAAGCATATTATGGCTATGACAGCTTTTAGTGTTTTACTGTAAATATGTAAGAAAAAAAATGAAAATGATTGAAAATATCTTCTGTAGGGGTGGGTTAAAAAAAATAAATATAATATTCCCTTGGAGGGAATGTTGAAAGGTCGACAGGTCAAAAAAAATTCCTTCATGTGGTTTTATATTAGCAGGAACTTAATTTTTAAGTTTTGTCTAGTTCTTATTTGAAGCTAATTTTATGCAAATTGTCAAATTTGGCAAATTCACTCTGCATTCTGATTTATGTCTAAACCAACAAGACTTCTTTAGAATTTTGTCTCAAACGGCTTGTTGGAAAGTCACACCTCTACACGGTCAATCCATTTTATTTTTGCCATCACTTGCAGTCGTTATTTTATTTTTATTTTATTCCGTTTATTACTAAATATTTAGATTTACAGCACTTTACAAGGGGTCATCAGCCAACAACACCATTTACCTTGTAGAGCAAACATGACGCCTGCAAAATGATCTTACAAGTTATTGTTTTTTCGACAAAGACAATGCTGTTACCGGCGGTACTCATTATACACCTGAGT
>NC_088372.1:15652670-15677670 GCF_034508935.2 Berghia stephanieae | reverse complement strand
AAAATCGAGGAAATGAACGACAACAAGTGAGCATCCACAGTAGACCCCTGAGTGTGGAACCATACACTTGGATGGCTTTCTCTCATTTTGTTGACTATCATCAAGGGATAGCTAGTTTCACTTGTTCGTTTAGGCCTTTGTAAAATATTGTCACTTGGTTATCCTTGCTTCCAGGCTGCCGCGGTTCATAATATAACCCAGTTTCGTGTTGTTTTGATTTATATACTTCACTACTCTGTTTTGCATTCGTTCGATAACTTGGATTTCGAAGAGAAGCATAATATGATGAGGAGATGCACTCCTTGTATGAAACGAAATTAAACGGAACTATATGGTACATTGGCGGTGTGAAGAGCGTCATTCAAATACGTGACAAGTACAGGTGGACTCTGAAGCACACCCGAGTCATTGACTTGGTCACATGGGCAGAGAAGGGAGGTGTAAATGAACAAAATTAATAACACTGTTTATTGTACATAATATATATATATATATATATATATATATATATATATATATATATATATATATATATATATATATATAACATATGGAAATTTTGGGCCTGAGGCAGTTTGCTTAATGTTCAACAGATTAAACATACACAACCACATACAAAAGACCACCAACACAATCAAACGCATTCACACAGAACCCCCAACACAGACACATATACACACACATACACACACAATGAATGGACCACGACACACAGGGGTACCTATACACCTTATACACTTCACACATTATATTGACCCTCCTCCTCTCTCCAACACACGCACACACACACACACAAACACACACACACACACACACACACACACACACACCTCTAAACACAATTACACATAAGTGCGCGTCCGCAAATGGCAGTTACAGGATGTCACGCGGCGTGACCTTAGTTAAATCCCACGTGATCATGAATAATCAAAATACGTATTTATTACACTATTATTCAACTTGTTTGTGATAACTTTATTTTGCCTCACCTGGTTTGGTCTATGTTGACCATGTTTTAATACTTTATACCCATTTGTCAAGTTTGAAATGACCTACCCCGTACCAAACCCAATCCCTTTTGTAACTACAGTCATGTCTCAATGGGCATGATCTATATTAACTTTCCATGTGCTCGAGGTCATTGGTCACATTGCAAAATGTGCTCAAAGTGACTCGCTTAGTGAAAAGTGTTCACAACTTTTTAAATAGCTGACATCACAATTGGTCACTTGATTCAGCTTGACACATGGGTATGTTTATAACATGTGTAAACAAAGCAGCGTGTTTACATTTGTTTAGAAATATCCAATCGTTGGACAGCAACAAATCATGTGATTGATGACCTGCTTTTACGAAAACATGAATATAGATCGCTCCAATACTCTTCAACAGTCGTAACGTCACTTCCTTCCTAATGACGCATGGTAACTTAGTAACACTGGCTCTAAACTATCGGAACAATGGCGGACGCCCGTATGAAATATTTCCCCGGCGAGCATAAAAGCGTATCCAGAGGAGAAAAAGTAAACATAAATTTGATCATGTTTTGACTTTTACACATTCTGATCACAAGGGATGTGAAAAGTTCTAGCCAGAATGAAGAATAAAAAGTAATGATTTCTTTGTTTAGAACCAAGATGGCCGCCGTTGCCGAGCGGCGTGACATCAGACTACTGAATCCATTTAAACTGCCTTCATAATCCAAACTTCTGGAAAATCCGAAAGTAATGTGCTAAAGACAAATATTTTTTGTCTGATGGATGCTATACGTTTAGGTAAAATACTCACAACACCCGCCAGCCACATAAACGTACCAATACACAAAATTATGTGTAACTTTTAAATGTTCTTAGTCTGATTGATTTAAGATAGTGAGAACTAATCAACAACGGGCTGTATAAAATAACAACATAGAACTGACTGACTTTAACCAGTATATTTTTAACCAATCAAAACATGGTCATCGTGACACACTTTCACACGCGCTCGGACAAACATACTTGGTTGTTTATAAAAACAATAACGTGAATGAACTCGACCTCTCTCTCTCTCTCTCTCTCTCTCTCATCATTGTTATTGTTTTTATACCGCCAAATGGGTGCCTAGTTATCATATTATGATTTGCGCGATCAGATTAATACAGATTTAAGTTTACACATAGTTATCTGTGTTGGTTCTGTTGATCAAGCAGTAGAACAGTGGGTATTTTAATTAGACACAAATATTCAATGGTAAAACCTGTGTAGTTTGCTATGTTTAACAATCACTGTCATTGTTTACATTATGACGACTGTCCGAGAGGAATGGTTAAGTGTCTATAGATAGAATGCGCTTGGCCAAGGAGTTCACAACATTGCCATCCGGAAGTATAACGGACCAACACACAAATTCTGTGTAACCATGAACTTTTATAGTCTGGTTAATACAGTTTAGTGAGAACAACTCACAAACGCGGATGGCAAAAACAATAACAAAGGCCTGAGTGACGTCATCTGCATACTATCTATTGAGAAATGAATATCCAAATATATGATTTATTTAGCGTTTGAAGACCTGAAGTAATGGGGACAATCTATAGATAGTTCGAAGTTGACGTGACTCAGGTCTTTGTTATTGTTTTTTGTTTTTTGCCATCCGCTTTTATGAGTAATTCTAACTAAACTGTATTAACCTGACTATAAACGATCGTGGTTACACACAGTTTTGTGTGTTGGTCCGTTATACTTCCGGATGGCAATATTGTGAGCTTCTTAGCCAAGGGCATACAATCTACATCTCTTTTCCATGTGATGAGTCATTGGACACGTTGCAAAATGTGTTCAAATTGACCTCAGAAAAGTGATTGGAGCAGGCCCGTATGTTGATAATAACAGGAATTGAAGTGAGTAGAAAAGTGCCAGAAGACAATAGAGAATAACAACTTCGGGGCGATGGGGTCTCGAACCCACGACCTTACTGTTACAATTCCCCCTCCTGGCCGTGAGAAGGACGCTAATAGCCTTCAACAGTCGTGACGTCACTTCCCTAGTAATGACGCATAGTAACTTAGTGACTGGTTCTAAACTATCGGAACAACGGCGGACTCCCTTATGAAATACTTCTCCGACGAGCATCAAAGTGTATCCGGAGGAGAAAAAATATTATAAATCTGATCATGTTTTGACTTTTATACTTTCTGATCACATGAAAAGTTCTAGCCAGCATGAAGAATAAAAAGTACCGATTTTCTTTGTTTCGAACCAAGCTGGTCGTTGCTGGGCGGATGTGACATCAGACTATTGAATCATATTAGTCGGCGCCATCCACCACTTCAAAAAAAAAAGCTTCAAACGTAGAATGTCTATCCTGAGTTACTCAGTAGCCATCGTTAAAATATAGATAGAATGAAGTTGACGTCACTCTGGTCTTTGTTATTGTTTTTTTTTGCCATCCGATTTTATGATTACTTCTCACTAAACTGTATTAACCTGCCTATAAACATTCATGTTTACACACAGTTTTGTGTGTTGGTCCGTTATACTTCTGGATGGCAATGTTATGAGCTTCTTTGCCAAGCGCATACTATCTATAGACTGACACTAGACCCGTGGCCTTCGTAATGTTATGGCCTGACACTGACCAAAAATGACGTCAAAATGCCAGTCTTTTGCCACAAAAGAAAACAAATCGTGAGTTGAATTCAATAGTCCAACCAATAAAATAACTTGTTTCCTTGAGCTCTACTAACGACAACTCACTTGGCGGTGCAAAAACCAAATACTGACGTCAAACTGCCAGTCCTTTTGGATTTCAGTGTCAGGCTGCTATAACATAACACTACGGAGTCAGGCGATAACTTTACGATGGCTACGGTTCCTCTCCCGACTTCTTGAGGTCATGGATTCAACACACACAAACGCCGCGAAGTTTGTTTACAAGTCAGCAGTAATGCTTAAGTTATTCTCAACATTATTCTCAACACAAACATCTAACAAAGGGACGATTGAGAAACTGATTAAGCTTCATATTATGTATAGATAGTATGCAGATGACGTCACTCAGGCCTTTGTTATTGCTTTTGCCATCCGCGTTTGTAAGTTGTTCTCACTAAACTGTATTAACCAGACTATAAAAGTTCATGGTTACACAGAGTTTGTGTGTTGGTCCGTTTTACTTCCGGATGGCAATGTTGTAAACTCCTTGGCCAAGCGCATTCTATCTATAGCCACATATGAACCCTATGTTAAGCTACAGTTATGAATCGTATAAAGAGCCACAGTTATGAATGATTCGTAGGGTTAATATAGAACAAACGTGTGATGTTTAAAACTGGTCCCAATCTAATTTCAATGTAAAACCGAATACATACCTTGTGTAATCAATTGATTTTCTGGTTTCAGAAAGATGGCATCTTATTTTCTCGTCTAAAAGTATATAGATAGTTCGAAGATGACGTCACTCAAGCCTTTGTTGTTATATTTTGCCATCCGCGTTTGTGAGTTATTCTCACTGAACTGTATTAACCAGACTATAAAAGTTCATGGTTACACATAGGTTTGTGTGTTCGTCCGTTATACTTCCGGATGGCAATGTTATGAGCTTCTTAGCCAAGCGCATACTATCTATACTGGTCGTCAAGAAAGAGTATCCATACTCGCTCTTTTACGTCCTGTAATCCTAATAATCTGCCTTTACATCCTGCTACTAAAATAGTTATACCACCTTTAGATTCAGTATGTAACCCCCCCCCCCACCCCCCTATCATCATTATTTCTCCGAAGGTCTGGTTACATATACACTTCAGTAGATTTTGGAACCGGAAAAGTAGAAGGTGTAACGTCAAGACTTTTCTGCCCTAGTGCTCTTCGTTATGAGTGAGCATAACCATTATTTCTTACTCTGCAAAAATATCAATATCCGTATTTCTTTTGAGTTCAGTCCTCTTTTCGGAGCCCGATATATTCCGACATAGTACTATTGTCAGACCATCGGTCAAAAATGTAGAAAATAAACTATGACTATTTAGCTTAAATACTCACAACCTCCGCCAGCTGGATATAACGTCCCAACACACAAAGCTATGTGTAACCTTGAACATTTATAGTCTGATTGATAAAATTTAGTGTGAACTATAGTCTGTTCCAAAAACCCGTGCGCACGCGTTCACTTAGCCGATTTTTTTGCATTGGTTACAGTACCATATCATACTTTGGGATTTTTCTTCTTTACTAAGGGTCTGAGATGAATGAACATTTTGATGTTTTACATTAGCAATATTATACACAATGAATTCTGTTCTGATGACGATCACTGATCTCGCCCATAGGCTTGACCAGAGGTTTATATTTCACGAGATTCATGTGCACTACTCACTAACATTGCCATCCTCGGTTCAAAATGACACAGCAAATTGTCCACTTTGTACACACTTGACATAAACATTTGTTACAATTTAATAGTTAAAAGCCAGAGGCGTAACTTACTGTTGTGATTTCTACATAAAAACTGATAAAAAATATGAATTAAAAATACAAATGTGTCGCAATGATGAAAATTTACAAGTTATCTCTCCAGAGAGGCGAAGTGTGGGATTCTTTTTCATGGCATGCGGCGAATAGCAATATCAATATGGCACACAACCAGAACTCAGAGAGGAGGGACCAAATGAATGATTATGTTATTTTAATTGTGCGCATCTTGTATTTGATAACAGCGGTTCCTTTGGAATCTGGTATTAGAGAAGTTTACAGTCAGTGATATTTCACATTATTACATTTCAAAGCTCGCTCCAGTGAGCATAATTCAAGAATGGCGAACATGTAGCGTACTCGATGGGTTACCAGGGGGATTTCGTGACATGTCTTATCGGACCTTTATGAGTTGTCTTGCTCAACAGTTGGTCTGGGATTATGTCTTTGTGAAAGGCATTTCTCCTCGCCCTATTGGAGACGGGCATAAAAATTCAGAGTATCTCCCTGGTTTTTGAGCGAAAAATGTTTAAGCACCCAACGGGCTGCTTGTGTGGTCCATTATATTATATCACCGTTGTATACCAGCAGGGAAGAGATAGATTATAAAAGCCGTGAACCAGTTTTCAACGCTGTGTAGTACTAGATAAATGCTATCTATTCACAATCTATTTGAAATTTGAAACAGCCCATAGTTATTTGCTAAGCTACGCCACTGAATGCAACTTTGTTATGATTATTTTCCCCACGGGAAAGAGAATCAACACACCATAACAGTTTTGTGGTGTCATATCAGTTATTGAAAACATATTTGCCCCACGTTTTTAATGAAACACCGCTCATCGTCATCATCATCATCATCGTCATCATCATCGTCATCATCATTGTCATGGTCTCAAGTAAGTAAAGAGCTACTCGACTATGCATAAAGATATGTAGAATAAGGCCCCAGAATTTACTAGTTACTTTAAATGAAAAACAATTAACGATTTGTTTATGATGAAATAAAAAGAATGATGAAATTTAATTAAAAGAGATGAATAGTGATTGTGGCAGTTACAAATAGAAATGTGAATATATTACGTAACTTATGATGGTATAATATCAAGTTTATAAGGTTACGTTTCCAGGCAGTTGAAAGGGATGAATTCTATATTCCTCCGACGGCGGGCTCAGGTTTGTAAGGTTCCACTTCCAGGCAGTTGGGAAGGGATGACTTTTATATACCTCCGACAGCGGGCTCAGGTTTGATCCTTGATGTGTTGAAGACTGCGCTATCAAAGGTAAAAGCTCCGGCGTCTTGATGGTGGAGATAAAAATATCCACAAAGTACCAAAAGATAAAAATCTTCAAATATATCGATGTATGAGGAATGGAGGAATAGATTGTAGAGAGAAGTGTGGAGAGAAGTGAGTGTAGAATGTTAGACCTATCAGCTTTTATAATAAGTGGCTACGTGACAGAACGTAGAACGAAAAGTACTCACTAATTAGAAATTAATTCGAGGGAAGGCTATAAAAAGAAAGACGATCTAATATTAGAAGGTAACGTTTTTTCTAAGCCTACCGAAATATAACTGGAGTGAGATGAATTCAGTTCTTATTAAAATAAAAATTAATAAGGTAATTGTGAACAATCTTTACTGTGACAATCATCATCATCATCGTCGTCGTCGTCGTTGTCATCATCATCATCGTCGTCGTCGTTGTTGTCATCATCATCATCATCATCATCGTCGTCGTCGTGGTCGTCGTCGTCGCCATCGTCGTCGCCATCGTCGTCGTCATCGTCTTCTTGTCATTATTATCATATCCATCAAAATATAAATAAAAAACACAATCCCTCATACCCTATCATAAAACACACTTCGATTTCCATCTTAAACCCCCAACTGGTTCAAAACTTGCCTCTTTATATCTCATAAATATCGATTATTAAAATAATAACCCCACATCTGAATTGATCAATTCGATACTGCTCTCTCCATTCTATTATCGCCGTCCACAAGTTACAATAACCCATTGATTAATCATCGCATAAAAATATGAACTAATCGATATCAGAGAGAGAGAGAGAGAGAGAGAGAGAGAGAGAGAGAGAGAGAGAGAGCAGACGCTAGTTAATACTAATAAGGGAGTCGACTCTATCATTCGATTTTGAGACCAGGAGAGCTATTTGTTACACATGCCCATATAATAAACTCATTTTGATGAAAAGTTCAGTCATGCACCAGTTAAATTAAATCGCTTCTCAGCGATCTTTTTGTCCGAGTTACCGAACCGTGAAGTCAGTGATTTCACTACTTAGTACTCTTAACATTTTGTTATTCTTTGCAACACATCCCTGTGTACTTTTTATCAAAATAAGTTTATTGGTTATATTTTTATTTATAAAGGTATATAATAACATTTTAAAGTGATATCTCATTAACCAAACGATAGATTTCATCAGTTGATAAGAGAAACGCGTGAGCACTGCTATGTTGACAGTTCTCTCTGTAATGGCATGTATTTATTACAGTACAGGCAATTAGGAAAAGTGTTTCATTCACGGTTATCTTTCTTTGTTTCATTTTTTCGTGAGGAATTAATGGTTTGTGGTTAAGCAAGATGCTCACCAGAACTGCCCAACAAAATAATCGCGACCAACACATAATACTCTGTGTTACGTATTGAATTTCGACGCCCTTTCCTCACATTAACTTTATTTCCACATTTGACAAAATGTGATATTTTGTAAATTTACATATTTGTGTTTGTGTTTACTGTCTCCTGACGAAGGCCAAGGGCCGAAACGTTGTTTGTTTTGTGTTGTTCCCTTATATATGAGTCACATCTACTCACTTTATTTTTTTTTATCTCCATTTTATTGGCTCATTTGGGCACCTCTAGCTTTGAATTTGATAATCTACTAGCTGAGTACCGGTATTGATCGAATCTTGATCCCGTCAAACTATCTAAAAGAGGATTGTCCTGGTAACAGAAGAAATTAAATATGTATCATGAAATATAATCGATATCGCTGGCCTCCAAGTTGATATGTTATTATGTATCATTCGATTCCACGTTGTTGTGGAATGTGGGAAAATTGCTATTATCCGTTTCACGCTATAGAAAACCGGGATAAACTCCGGTTCCATGAGTATAATTCCTGCTTTGAAGGACTACCTACTACTTCTCTTTTTCAAACACAGGTCAGGTGTGATTTGAGTTTTTACGGGCAATCTCTGAGGCTCTTATCACGTGATCTAGCCAGCATCCTCGGATCCTTCCAAATTTAAGTGACTTGACAAGATGGCTGGGATAAAACCCTATCTCCATGGTCTGTTGGAGGAGTATGCGCGTTATAGAGGTAAGAGAAAGAGAGAAGAGAGAGAGAAGAGAGACTGGGTGGGGATCCTGACCTCCCATAGTGGGCGGGGAGGTACTTGCCGTGTCTTCTATACCCCTATACCTGTTTTCCAATTGATTTCATGTATTTGTCTAGGAATGAGATTACTTGGTTTTGTCCTGACCCAAGCCAGAGTCCTTGGCTGGGAGGGAAACAGTTGAATGTATAGTGATAGTTTTGGGAGATGATCTTTTTTTCTTGTAAATCATCTCTCTGTTACGTATTATTTTTTATTTACATGTGATTTATAAACATTTGAGTGTGTTCCTCTTAGTGGGGACTTGTGCTTGTGTCAGGATGAGACATTTAGGTGGTCTCAAACTTAGTACACTGATATTGTACTCTTGGAATCTACATCTGTTCCGTATTTAAACCAATCCCCTGTCTTCCTTTTTCTTTGGCACTTTAATTGTAATTCTAGAGCTTTTTACTATCCCATTTTCTTCCTTTTTACTGGCGCTGATATAACCTACATGTGTTGCAAGTGCCGTAAAACCCTTAAAAAACAAAAACAAGAGAAGAGAGATAGGAGAGAGAGAGAGAGAGAGAGAGAAAGAGAGAGAGAGAGAGAGAGAGAGAGAGAGAGAGAGAGAGAGAGAGAGAGAGAGAGACAGAGACAGAGTAAAAGAAACTTGAAGCAGATACAGCTGTTTCAATGCCGATTTTTGCACAATGTTATCTTAAGTCTGGCAGTCTTGCATCGAGGACAACCAGTATTCATTCTCCCTTCTAACCCACTAACCCATCCCCTCAGAAATGAATTCTGCGGGTTGTCATCCAAGCAAGACTGCCCGCTGAAGGTATGTAATATAAGCAATATCGGCATTGAAACAGCATTATCGGCTACATGAGCTCTTTTTCTCCAATTATGATATGCTCTAAATAAAAAGTTTTATCGAACATTGTTTACACCATAATATAATTTATATCCATAGACAGTTATTATAGCCCAAGCTTCATAGTTTGGTCTATGAATTGTGACGACCATTTTTAGCATCAAAATCGGTCAGACATAATGCTTATTATCATTATCTGCTTCCCCCCCCCCCGTCCCCCCTTTTTCCCGATAAATGGCAGGTAAAAATCACAAATGCCCAGATTTCAAACCGTTCTGGGACGCGGTTGTCATGACAACGACAGACAATGATCAACAGATGGCGTTCTTACAACAAGTGGAAGACAAGAGACAGAGAGGAGAATTACCTAAAGGCCTGCCTATCCATGTTATCGCTGACCCTCCAGGGGTCCGAATAGGTCTGGTCTGATATTACAAGTTGATTTTTTTCTGTTCTGTTTTATTTCATAGTTTAATGTATTTTGAGCTTTGTATGTATTTGTATATAGTAGTAGTAGTAGTAGTATAGTTAGTAGTATAGTATAGTAGTAAGTAGTAGTATTTGTAGTGAGTTAGATGTAGTAGTATGTAGTAGAGTAGTAGTTGTGTGTGTAGTATAGTGTAGAGTGTAGTAGTATATGTAGTAGTAGTAGTAGTAGTAGATAGTAGTAGTATAGTAGTAGCAGTAAGTAGTAGTAGTAGTAGTAGTAGTAGTAGTTGTTGTAGTAGTAGTAGTAGTAGTAGTAGTAGTAGTAGTAGTAGTAGTAGTAGTAGTAGTAGTAGTATTCATAGTATTAGTAGTGTTAGTAGCAGTAGTTGTTGGTTTTGGTGGTGGTAGTGGTGTTGTTGTTGTTGTTACAGAAGAACAAAAAGAAAAGGATGAATTTGGAAAGAAATGGAAGGAATAGATAAAAAGAAGTAGTACAGTAGAAAAAAGGGAAGAGGAGGTGTACAGTGACGAGAAGGTGGGGGAGGAGGAATTGGAGGATGAGCAGGAGTAAAAAAAAGGGGGGGGGGGGAGAAGGAATTTGGAGAAGAAGAAGGAGAACAGGAGACAAGAAAGAATCAGGAATAGGGGGACGAGAGGAAGAAAAAGATGATTAAGAGAAGGATTATAAGAGAGAGGGAATGAGAAGCAGGAAAAAGAGGGCTCAAAAAGATAAAGTAGAAGAGTGAGCAAAGGAAATAATATTGTAAGACAATAACTGTATCTATTTTATTATTATTTACTAATGTTCCACAAAACTTTCTCGTCCAGGAAATGGTGGGTCAACAATGACAGTATTGGAAAAACTGGAGTCCGAGTACAGCCTCGAGGGATTGTTTTCCATGAAGATATTGCTAATCCACGCTGGAGGCTGGAGCCAACGGATGCCCAGTTGCACAGTCCTTGGGAAAATCTTCTCCGTTCTTCCATACGGAACTACCCCTTTCCAAATGCTGGATGTAAAATTGGCTTTGTACTGGCCTTTTGTTGAAAAAATCAAGCCTGGGATTTTCCTCGTCTGCGCTGATGATTTTTCGATATATACTTTGGGTTGTGGAGATTTGAAAGATGTCACGTGGGACATACCAAGACTTGGTTTCACAGCCTTGGCTCATCCGTCTCCTATGGAACTTGGCAGAGCACATGGTGTGTACGTGGTGCAGGGGGCGGATGAACTTGATTTTACACAGCTCGTATTATCACGAAAGTGTGTTGAAGTGTTACAAAAACCCAGTGATGAACGAATGAAATTGCAAGGGGCAGTTTTAAACTCTTCTTCAAGAGAGGGCTCTTCGTCTTCAATTTCCATATTTGGTGACGGGATTAAGATCGAAGGGGACATTGTTTACACGGATAGCTCTTTCTATTTTGGGACAGATATAGTTAAGAGACTCTTGGATTTGAAAAAGGATCTTGGTGAGTTGACTTGTGAGATAGATGCTTACGGCGACTTCCTACAAGCTGTTGGGGAGGCCGCGACAGAGGATTATGTCCACGATGTGTCAAACGTGTCGCGTGTCAGTGAAAGTCTAGTTGAAACCAGGAAGAAAGTTTTCCACGCTTTGAAGGGTGCAGATATAAACCTTGTCTTGCTTAACTCGTCTGCCTATATACATATCGGCACTGCCAAGGAGTTGATATGTTATGTGTGCAGGGATAGAGAGTTTCAGGACAGGATGGGCTTTCAAAGAGGTGTGTTCAATGCATGGGTAAAAATTCATGAAACTGAAAATGATTCTAAGAAAAATGAAAACGAGCCAACTCCTGCTGGTTGTAGAGGTGATGATAATTGTGTTAACGTAGTTGACAAAAAGGAAAATGATAATAAAACCAATTTTCAAAACGTTTCAGATTATTGCTGCATCATTCACTCTTCAATAAACTGCCGGTCAAAAATTGGAAATGATTCATACGTTGAGTTTTGTGATTTTGAAATGCCTGTGGAAGTTTCTGGAAATTCTGTGGTGAGTAATTGCAAGGTGTCACGTAATGAAAAAGATGAGGAAAATGAGCGTGATGGAAGTTGTGTTGGTGTTACTGTAAATGTTGGCAATCGTGACAAGAGTCATTTTGGTAACAAGAACTGTGATAGTATATTAACCATACCAGAGAATACATTTCTCCACACCATTCCCATTCTCTCACCAAGAAATAACAAATACCTCAAAACCACTGATGAAGTCTTTAAAAGGAATAGCAATGGTGAAGATAATGGCATTAAAAATGAAAATGGTGGTGGTGGCAATAACACGAACAGAATTAATACCGAGACTAAATCAGATTCAAAACAAACAAGCCACACCCGCTCTTACGTCACAAACTACGTCACAGTAATGAGTGACATCGATGACAGCATGAAAAAATCTGTCTCAATATCAGAACTCGGCATTCTTCCTTTTAACGGGTCCGATATTAATCAATTTCTTTCCCAAAGATCTTTGACTATTGATGACATATTACCCACTGCCTTCAATGAGTGTCAGAATAAATACACGTCCACCATGACTGAATCCAGTAAAGATATGGCAGCTGAGGAGATGGACGACAATCCCAGATCGAAAATTCCTAAGTTATCGGGTTCAGGATGTGAAAGGAAAATTTCTCTATGGGATCTAAAACTTTACCCAGCATTCCCTACAATGACTGCATCATTTTGTGATGCCGTAAAGGTTAAGCAGGGTCATCGTGTCAGAGTGAAAGAGACTTCAGAAAATCCGGTCGAATATCATTCATTGTCAGAGTTACTGATCTTAAAGGATGTCAAACGTATGCTGAGCTATAGAAAAAATCTGTACGATAAAATCAAAGAGAATCATCGGTTAGATAAAAACGTTTAATTTGCTTTTACCTTTGTGCAGACATTTTCTAAAAGATGTGACGGATGTGCATTTATTTGCAGGTCTGATAACCCAAATTCACTATGGGCTCATTGTTGTAATGGAAATATTTTTTTTTTAAAATGACGCATAATATTGTTCATTACAACAATGTTAAACTAAGCCCATAATTTTGCTCGGATGTCAGACCTGCATATATATATATATATATATATATATATATATAATATATATATATATATATATATATAATATATATATATATATATATATATATATATATATATATATATATATATAAATTGTTGGGCTGATCAATTTGGTCGTTTGGATTATACTAAAATGAGCTATGGGTAGAACACAAATGTGGGACATCATGTCATATAATATTTTTCTATATTATTATCTTATTTTACTCCTCATCTCGGAAAACCCTCCATTTCTGAGTAAAAACATAAGGGTTGAGTAATGATTTGAACAATTGATTAAAAACTGTATTAAACCATTATTATTATAGTATTAAACCACACATCCGCTTTTTTATTGGTTTAAATACAGTTTAACTCACTCAATCCTAGAGATTTTTGCTAATTATCAAAATTGGAACAAAAATGTATTTAAAATGAGCATGTACATAGGTAGTTTTATTCAACTATCATTAACATGCAAAAAATTAAAAACATAAGCTTTGATAAAACAGATATAATTAGTCTCATAAAAATGTATCAAATAGGCATGGGGTAAAAGTAACCCGGGTAAACAACGGATATAGTCGGTGTTAGGGTTGAGTGAGTTAACCTGACGGACGATCGGTCATCTGGAATACTCGTTTGGTGGGTACGAATAAAAATCTGACGCAAACATAGGGAATTCCAAGTGATTTCATATTTTAACTTAACTTGACTTGAGCTTTTATATAGCGCAATATGCACTAAACTTGCTCAAAGCGCTTTATAAGGGGTCCCTGACCAATAGCAACACGTAACATATCGAACGAGACATGACGCCTGTTAGACGATATTGCAATTTTTTCCGACAGAGACAACGCTTTTAACGGCCAGGTACTCATTTACACCTGAGTACGGTGAGAGAATGTGAGTAAAGATCCTTATCCAAGGACTCAACTATGCGCCCAGGGAGGCTCGAACCCAGGACCTTCCGATCCGAAAGCGAGTGTCATACCACTAGACCAGATAGCCATTTTTGATTATGAAACAAATATTTCCTTCAATGATTCAAAATAAATAACTGGAATTCATTACAAAATAAAAGACCATAACATTTTTATTGCCTACGAAAGTTCTAAGAATATTCCTTTTAGGGGTGGAATAAAGATATCTTTTCATGGATTGGATTCATTGAAATTGTCTTGTTTTTTTTTTCTTCGCTCTTTACTTACCTTCTCTCACCGTACTGGGGTGTAAAATGAGTACCTGTTTGTTAACAGCGTTGTCTCTGTCCGGGCAAAATTTCAATATCCACTTTCAGGCTGCTTGTCTTGTCCTACATGTTATGTGTTACTTTTTGTATGAGAACCTCTTGTAAAGACCGTTTGAGTGTACGATTAGTGGATATTGCTCTATATAAAACCTTAATGTTTTTGTTTTCCTTTTTTTTTTTTTCTAAATAGAGAGAATGTAATGAAAATAATGATCTCTCTGGTAAAGTGCGGCTATGTGGTTTAGTGGTATGACGTCGCTTTCGGATCGGAAGGTCCTGGGTTTGAGCCTTGCTCGGCGCATAGTTGAGTCCTTGGAGAAGGCTCTTTACTCACATTCTCTCACCGTACTCAGGTGTAAAATGAGTACCTGGCCGTTAACAGCGTTGTCTCTGTCCCAAAAATTTGTAATATCGCCTGACAGGCGTCATGTCTCGTCCTACATGTTATGTGTTGCTGTTGGCCAGGGACCCCTTGTAAAGCGCTTTGAGCACGTTTAGTGGATATTGCGCCATATAAAAGCTCAATTTTTTTTTTAACTGAGGACAATAACAAAGAGCTTGGTGACGTCAAGTATCTACTTTCATTCTATAGATGGAACGAAATAGACGTCACTAAGTCCTTTTGTTTTTGTTTTTGCCAGCCATTCTTATAAAGTAGGTCTAATCTTATGGTAAATTTTTTCACAATCATGGTTGGTTTCGGGTTTTTAGTTTTTAGCCAAATTCCCGCGCGGTTTAGCTACAAGAGAGACAACTCAATGAATATTAACACGTTTTATTTGTATATAATATAAAGATTTATCTTTCTTTGTTGGTTCATATAAAACGACGGGATGGAATGCGACCATTTGCATTTAGTATTACAGTATTATTATGTCGGGGTGAGCAAGAAGGCAAAATTGAATGTTGATTTAATGGTGACGAATATTTTTAGGTTTTTGCTGTCTAAGAACATTATCTATTTTTCCTGAATAAAACAAACAAACATTTTTATTAAGACTCTTATTTAATTGATTTTGTCCCTTAGCTGTGTCCAATACTGCAATAAGGACAACTCATATAGAAACATGGTTTCAAAGGCTTTGAAAAAAAAGAGCTTTGATATACGCAATATCCACTAAACATGCTCAAAGCGCCTAACATAGGGTCCCTGACACGTAACACGTAGAACAAGAGATGACACCTGTTAGACGATAATATTACAATTTTTTCGACATAGACAACGCTGTTGACGGCCAGGTACTCATTTTACACCTGAGTACGGTGAGAGAATATGAGTAAAGAGCCTTTTGCAATAACTCAACTATACCCCAAGCGAGGCTCGAACCCAGGACCTTCCGACCCGAAAGCGAGTGTCATACCGCAAGACCACATAGCCGCACGTGTATTTGTGAATAAAACTCAGGAATCACACCTCACAACAAACAATGAACCACGATTCAGAGATACTCGTTCCATAATATTATGAATGGGCCTTTGATTTTGTCATTATTACTGTCACTGATCAAGGATCTGAATTAGGCAGCAACGCATTTACTCTATTGAATAAATTAATCTTTAGCACCTCAATCAGCAGGCATAATAATATATTTTTCAGACGATGGGCAAAAAATATCGTAGCATTGATGCTATACTCAAAATATCCGCCAGCCAAATCTAACGTAATGGTTGTAAGCCTCGCAGTCTGACTGACGTTCGCTGAGAATTGTTTTGACTCAGCCATAGAGGAAATTTAAAATTTGTCATACCACTAGATCACATCGCCATTTTTTTACATGCGTGCCTTTCCAGAGTACGGCAGTTTATTTATTAAAACAGATTCAAACCGATAAACACGGTACGGAAACGTTAGTCACAATTGTCCAACTTTTACTTAGTTTTAGTAAAATAATAATAATAATATATAATAATAATAATAATAATAATAATAATAATAATAATAATAATAATATATAATAATAATAATAATAATAATAATAATAATAATAATAATAATAATAATAATAATAATTAATAATAATAATAATATAATAAATAATATAATAATAATAATAATAATAATAATAATAATATAATAATAATATAATAATAATAATAATGATAATAAATAATAATAATAATAATAATAATAATAATAATAATAATAATAATAATAATAATAATAATAATAATAATAATAATAATAATAATTAATAATAATTAATAATAATAATTGATGAATTAGGAATTCGAGACCAGCGACCCATCACCTGGCCAAGAGAAAATAAAATTATTATCATGTAATCCATCTGTGTGGAAAGAGGGAGAGAGGAAGGGAGCGTGTGTGTGTTGTGTATGTGTGTGTATGTGAGAGAGATATGAAGAGAGAGAGAGAGAGAGAGAGAGAGAGAGAGAGAGAGAGAGAGAGAGATAGAGAGAGAAAGATATGAAGAGAAAGAGAGAGAAAGATATGAAGAGAGAGAAAGATATAAAGAGAGAGAGAGAGAGAGAGAGAGAGAGAGAGAAATCGTTTGGTATGTGTGTGTGTATGTGTGTGTGTGTGTGTGTGTGTGTATGTGTGTGTGTGTGTGTGTGTGTTTTCCTTGCTTGTATCTGAATAAAATCACATAAGCACCCGAATGGATTATGACATTTCGGTCGGGTATTAAATCACCTAGAGAGAAAATCTGAAATCCACGACGGGCTAATCTGGCAATACTTCCCTCTGGTGAAGATAATCCTCCTGCCATTGGCCGCAATGATCGGAACCACTTGGCTCTGGCCAATCTCGACAAGATCAAAGACAACGCAAAGAACAACCGTTTTACGTTATTCAGTAGGCCTATACCCTGATGTAATTGGAAACTATATATACGAATTATTATACTTTGAATACATACGACAGTCAATCTAACCGAGGGAAAACTGACGTCCACTGAAAAAACGCCTTTAAAAAAAAATTTTGGCTAGAAATAATTTGGCCAGAAATAGGTCTATTGCTGCAAACTGTGAAAACGCTATAATTTTGTTTATTTTGGTCAGAAATGTGGGTATAGACGCCACCCGGCTCTTTGCTCGTATTGCATTTATTTAGACCACCAATTGGAAGATAAGTTCTCGCTCTAACAGACTAAAAACGTTTACACATATCTTTATAAATTGGTAAAATTGATCTGGCGGGAGGAGAGGTGAGTATTTTATCCAAAGGCATATCATCAGTAATAATGCGCACTAAGAAAAAGCCTTTTTAAAATTTTGGTCAGAAATGGATTTACTACACACGTTGAAAAGTACTCCTTCAGAATCAAATGGCCCATGGAGCCGGAGTTTATCCCTGTTTCAATAGCGGTTAGCGGTCATTAGCAGTTGCTTGCTACCCTTTGGAGAGGACGTTAATCATTTGCATAATGATTTCCGCCAGATGTAACAGACCCAGCTACCCAAACAATTATTAACACATAAAAAATTAGATTTTATTATTTATGACGCTATTATAACTTTATGATTTTGCGATGAAGGCAAATGTCAGGTATCCATCACAATGTGGAGAATGATAGTTTTTTACGCGAAACCAACTCAGCGCCGCCCAAAGTGGGAATCGAACCCCCCGACCTCTCGGTCACAAAACAAGATAGCATGTTACAAAACCGTAAGGGTGTGAAAGGTTGAATATTAAGCCATTTGGTTAACCCGCAAGGCAGTAACAGGTGTTCTAACGTACTCTGAAAATACACGTATTTAAAATTTTATCTACAAAACGCGGCCTTCAAAAATCGATCATTTAAAATGACTCTCATGTGCGGCTATAATGTGGTCAAGTGGTATGACAGTCGCTTTCGGATCGTAAGATCCTGGATTCAAGCCTCGCTAGGCGCATAGTTGAGTCCTTGGAAAAGACTCTTTACTCACATGCTCTCACCGTACTCAAGTGTGAAATGAGTACCTGGTCGTTAACAGCGTTATCTCTAACGGAAAAAATTGGTATTATCGCTTAACAGGCGTCATGTCTCGTTCTTTATGGTACGTGTTGCTGTTGGTCAGGGACCCTTTATAAAACGTTTTGAGCACGTTTGGTGGATATAAAAACTCAACTCGTCTAGGCAAAACTCTCAAGGCTAGGAAATGCTAAGTCCCAGGTTTGGGTCATTTTAATTTATTGATATTTGAAGAACGAGATTCATGACCTTAATTTCAAATACGTGTTTTGTTTTTTATTGTTTGTTTTTTTTTTTTGTTTTTTTTTTTCAGAATACGGTAGTGTTGCCAAACTCAGCATACGTAACAATATTATCATTGATTGATTGGTGTCAGTCGCTGCTTCAGGCGATTGGTTGATTGTTTTAAGTATGCTCGATTAAATGTGTAAGCATGAATGAGATTGGTTTATCGGATAATTAATAATTATGCAAATGCCCTATTTACCCGCGATTTAAAAAAAAACAGAAAGAAAGATAGAAAGAAAAGAAAAGAATGCATTTCTAAAATTGTCATCCTTTATCTTTATTTTGAAACATTAAAAAAAAATTGAGCTTTGTATATCCACTAAATGTGCTCAAAGGGCTTGACAAGCGGTCCCTTATCAACAGCAACATTTAACATGTAGGACGGGACATGACCCCTGAGGCGATATTACAATTTTTTGGACAAATCCACGCTGTTAACGGCCGGGTACTCATTTTACACCTGAGAATGGTGAGAGAATGTGAGTAAAGAGCCTTTTCCAAGGACTCAACTATGCGCCGAGCGCGAGGCTCGAACCCAGGACCTTCCGATCCGAAAGCGAGTGTCATACCACTAGACCACATAGCATAAACCTGCTTGGATAGGTGTCTATATTATTACTGGCATGTCGGATAATCGAGCGCCATTATCGGCTTGATTTAATACTGTTGAAATGGACAATATTTTGCGTTATAGTGCACCTAGTAATATTGAACTATTTAATATTGTCATTTTAGTAACTGAAAATCCTGAAACCTGGTTCCGAACCAAACGACCATGTGTTTCTAAATTAGGTATTGGTGTAGTAAATGAATTTGGAGTGAATGATTCAAGATGAAAAAAAAAATTGTCTCTAGGGTCTATCCAAGGGAGGCTTGGAATAACCCAGGCGTCAGCCGTAGTGCAGAGCCGCAAAAATAAGCTAGGGCGAGATGACTTGCTCAAGGCCACACAGCTCAGCGGCGGGTGACCGAACTCGGTACCATTCAAGTACGAAGCAAAGACCATACCGTTGAGCCACACTACACCTGTTTGTTATAGTTCGAAGTAGTTAAGGAAGACAATATTTTATTGATTTAGTGGGGGTTTTTTTCTATATGCGCCTTGTTTAAATGTATTGCATAAAGATTAAAACAGTATGTGCATATTGCATATCACGTAGAAGGCACTTTGAGGCAAAGACAATAATCGTGAATATGATAAACACGATTTATAACTTCAAATTGTTCATAGCCAATCAAACAGAGTTATGTAACCTTTCAAGATTTTAAAAAATCGGGACGATTTTAGAAGTTCATTTTTATTTCAATTGCGAGTAGGAAGCATGCACACTAGCGTTAGATTCCATTTCGTAAAGTTTCTACTTCATGACCAAGTTATAAGGGATGTTTTTGAGAATTTCAGACTAAAGTAAATGTTTAAAATCTAATCTCGGCATCACCTTAGAGAGTGATCTGTCTATAAACAAACATATTAGCAATGTGAGAACAAGTACTATCTGCATTCTAAGAAATATCAGAACAATCAGACCATTTATTAATAGAGAACCTTGCAACAAATTGGTAACATCTTTGATATTCCCGAAAATGGACTACTGCAATGCACTGTTTGTTGGTCTCACAAAGGACAAAATAAATAAACTCCAGAAAATACAGAACATGGCAGCCCGCGTTGTACTGCAGAAAGACAGGAAAACTGCAGCTCCCGAATTACTACAGCAGCTGCATTGGCTGCCAGTGGACCAACGGATTAAATATTAATCTTTAACTATCGTTTTCAAATGCTTGGAGGGCTCGTCACCAGCATACCTCTCAAACATTGAACGGTATAACCCACAGCGATCGCTACGATCAACGAATGACCTCAAATTGAAAAGACCCCGCTGTCGAGTGAAGGCTGGTGAACGCGCCGTTCAGCATTCTGGTCCAAGGTTGTGGAATCTACTACCACTAGAGATACGTTCTTCGTCTTCACTAGAGGAATTCAAGCGTCGATTGAAGACATTCTTATTCCGACAGGCTTTCTTTTGATTGTATGATTAGAGTTGTTCGTGTACTGTGTTAGGGCTTAATCTATGTTATGCGCCCAGAGCCCTCCTGATGAAGGGATGTTTGGCTCACTATAAATCTATACCATTATTATTTATTATTAATTTCTCAAGGAATGGCAGAGGTGAGAAGGTCTTTAAATTGACATTAGATTGAAGGAAAAGAGATGCTAAATTTAAAAATCGAAGAGACTACGATCTTTTTTCCTCATAATATATCATATCACATCAAATCCGTTCGTCAGATCATCAAATAGATTGAATGAAGGTTAAAAGGAAGATATCATTTAGATAAGTGTCTTTGCGTGTTCCATTGGAGATCCTGCTTGCTAATGTTACAGAGCTCTTTCCGAAGGGTATGCCCAACCAATCACCGCTATCGACGCCTAACCTGATCATCCATTTGCTCTTGGTTTGTTCTTGTCCAAAGGTCATGGCGAAAGGCTTCAACAGTCGTGACGCCACTTCCCTCGTAATGACGTACAGTAACTTAGTAACTGGTTCTAAACTATTGGAACAATGGCGGACGCCTTTATGAAATATTTCTCCGACGAACATAAAAGTGTATCCAGATTAGAAAAACATTATAAAAATGACCATGTTTTGAATTTTACACATTCTGATCACATGACATATGAATAAGATCTAGCCAGCATGAAGAATGAAAAGTACCGATTTTCTTTGTTTAGAACCAAGCTGCTCGTTGCTGGGCGGACAGGACACCAGACTATTATTGAGTTCAATTAACTCGATTGGCAGGGTAAGAAAACGGGGTCGTCCAAAACAGACCTGGATGAGGAGCCTTATAAAGATGTGCGCGTCCCCAATCTTTCCTGGAGTGAGGAGTGACTTGAACCAAGGACAGAGGATGATGGAAGAGTGTTGTTTAGGCCTTTTATACTTTGCCAGGAGCCAAGAGAATAAGTAAGAAAGTATTTAATCGTATTTGATGAAAACAAGTGAAAAGAATAATTTAAAACAGCATTGATCAATGTACACATTTCATAGCATTAAATCATTTTTACTATAAAAAACTATCAATAGGACAGTAACGTCACACCTTTTACTCTTCCGGATCCAAACTCCTTTGAGTGTGTATGTAACCAGTCCTTTGGAGGACAAATAATGAATAGGTTACGTATTGAATCATTAAGTAGCATAACTATTTTAGTAGCAAGATGTATAGGCAGATTCTAAAGATTACGGGACGAGGATTGATAATCTTTATTGACGACCAGCATATGTTTAGATTAGAAAATAAGATGCCACCACTCTGATACCAGAAGATTGATAACACAAGGTTTGTATCCAGTCCTCCGCAAGAGTGGATTTACATTTCCAATGAGATTGAAATAAGTTTTTTTTTGACGTCATTCGTTTGCTCCCAATTAGACGGTCAGTCAAAAACACATCTTATATTGTTTATCTAGCTCGTAAACCATAAGAATTTTGAAATCTTATTTTCCTAGTTTTCCCAAACATTTCGATACCCGGTACTTTTTCTCAAACTACCACATGTTGTTATATATCTAAACTATATGTGATGTGTGTCGTTGCCTAACAGGCAAGACGTGTTTTTGTTGTTGTGACATTTCTCTTCAATATTCGTTTCAAACCCAAAGTCATCTCTAGATACACCGGAGCATACTCAATGTCTCAATCGTTTCTATGTTATATGTTTGTAATGAGAATATTGGCTATTAAGCTTAACTGCTGGTCAAAATTACTTCGCGATGGTGGTGAACGAATCGGCGATCTCAAGAAGTGGGTGAGAGAGGGATCTAGAAATGACTTTGGGTTTGAAACGAATATTTTTGTGTTCGTGGATAGCTCACACGGTAGAGCCACGCTCTCACCTGCCAGGCGGAGTTGTCGTACCAATAAGGTCGCAGGTTCAAACCCCACCACCGCCGCGAAAAAATTTTTTATTCTCTATTGTCTTCTGGCACTTTTCTACTCACTTCATATCTTGTTGTTACCAACATAAGTGCCTGCTCCACTCACTTTTCTGAATTAAAAATTCACCCCATACACCGGAGCATACTCAATGTCTCAATCGTTTCTATGTTATATGTTTGTGATGAGAATATTGGCTATTAAGCTTAACTGCTGGTCAAAATTACTTCGCGATGGTGGTGAACGAATCGGCGATCTCAAGAAGTGGGTGAGAGAGGGATCTAGAAATGACTTTGGGTTTGAAACGAATATTTTTGTGTTCGTGGATAGCTCACACGGTAGAGCCACGCTCTCACCTGCCAGGCGGAGTTGTCGTACCAATAAGGTCGCAGGTTCAAACCCCACCACCGCCGCGAAAAAAAAATAAATTTTATTCTCTATTGTCTTCTGGAACTTTTCTACTCACTTCATATCTTGTCTGATTGATATAACTTAGTGATAAGTTAATTATAAAATGCTGTCTAAAAGCAATAACAACGGGTTGACTAACGTCCAATTCATTCCTTCTATTGATGCTCTGTGTTAAATTAAAATACTCACAAAGTCCGCCAGCCAGAAATATCACTCTAGCCCAAAGATCGACATGGAATCTTGAACGTTATAGTCTGATATATTTTAATGAGAACTAATCATAAAAATGGGTGTCTAAAAACAATAACAATGAGATGAGTGACGTCAATTTGGTTCCTTCTATAAATATCCAAGAACTTTACTCACTCCATCCGCTCTCTCCTCCTTCAATACATATGAATCTATTCTCTCATCACTTTTTTGTGCGGCTATGCATGTGATCTTGTGAAATGACACTCGCCTTTGGATCGGACGGTACTGGATTCGAGTCCCGCTCTGAGTGGCGCATAATTGAGTCCTTGGAAAAGGCTCTTTACTCGCATTCTCTCACCTTGTTCACTGTTAAAATGAGTACCTCGCTGTTTACAGCGTCGTCTCTGTCGGGAAACAATTGCAATATCGCTTAACAGTCATGTCTCGTCTAACATGTTTTTATGTTGGCCAAAGACCCTTATAAAGTGATTTGAGCACCTTTATTGAATATAGCGGTATATATAGCGCAAGTAATTTTTTCTCTCTTTCTCTCTTTCTCTCTCTCTCTCTCTCTCTCTCTCTCTCTCTCTCTCTCTCTCTCTCTTATAGCTATCGCTACATATGACGGGAATATCTTGGACGGTTATTGATGCTATGAGTTTAGGTAAAATGCTCACAACATCCACCAGTCGGAAATAACGTACCGTCACACAAAACTACAAGTAACCTTGAACGTTAAAAGTCTGATTAATATAATTTAGTGAGAACTAATTACCAAAATGACTGCCTTAATACAATAACAAAGAGTGGAATGATGTCAATTTCGTTCCTTCAACAGTCTAATTGATATAATTTAGTGAGAAGTAATCACTATTGTGCGCAAGACGAAAGATAGAATAACAGACAGTAACTGGGATCGTAGCCTCACTATTAATTAAAATTTATTTCTAATTTCACCAATTTTTGGAGTAAACACACAGTTCTTAGTATCAAACCTATTGTAAATTTGACGCTGATCACGAATCCGACGTGAAAACAGCGAAAATCCGAAAAAAATTGTCCACTTTTTTATACTGCCACGCCCCCGATCGCCGATCGCCTAAAAAAATATCTCCCCGTATGTGGGCAAAAATCATCTGCGATAAACGCAGGGATCGGGTCAAGCGATAGGTCATCCGTCCCGCTACCAGCGGATGTCGGCGTCTATGGGGGGCTTTATATTATAAATCAATCACTTATCTCAGGACAAGTCCCAGATATCTATAAACATGCAATTGTAAAGCCTCTCATAAAAAAGCAAAATCTCGATGAAAATGATCTTAGTAACTACCGTCCCGTCTCAAATCTGCCATTTCTTTCTAAAATCCTTGAAAAAGTTGTACTCAGACGTCTTTCACAACATCTCCATGAAAACAATCTATGGGAAAAATTTCAGTCAGCTTATCGTTCTTACCACAGCACAGAAACTGCTCTGTGCTGTGTTGCGAGTGATTTGCTTGATGTTTTAGATAAAGGTTCTGTTTCTCTTCTGACATTGTTAGACCTTTCGGCGGCGTTTGATACTATTGATCACGGTATTCTCATTAAACGACTTAATATAAATTTTGGCTTGTTTGGGACTGTCTTGCAGTGGTTTGAATCTTATTTAGATGGCAGAAAGCAACAGGTTATGATTTTAGATAAACTTTCTCGTCAACATACATTGTCTTTTGATGTTCCTCAAGGCTCTGTTTTGGGTCAAAATTATTTTTGTTTTGTATACTTCTCCATTATCTAATGTCATCACTGGTCATGGGCTGCGCTATCATCTCTATGCAG
>NC_088372.1:15625170-15647670 GCF_034508935.2 Berghia stephanieae | reverse complement strand
ACTTTTATTCAGAGTTTTGTGATGAGAACACTGGGAGTTGAATCTCCCGCAGGAAATTCAGATTCCAGATACACAGATACCAAGTTTTAGTGGACAACAGGCAAGTGTATCGTTATTATTATTATTATTATTATTATTATTATTATTATTATTATTATTATTATTATTATTATTATTATTATTATATTTTTATTATTATATTATTATTATTATTATTAATCATTATTATTTTTGCCATTATCATTTTTGTTTTTTTATGATTATTAATACTAATTTCATCATCAGCTTTAGTACTATTATTATTACTCTTATCAATATAATAATTATTATTATCATCATCATCATGTTATTATTATTATTATTATTACTACTACTACTACTACTACTACTACTACTACTACTACTACTACTACTACTACTACTACTACTACTACTACTACTACTATATTATTATTATTATTTATTATTACTATTATTATTATTATCATAACTATTATTATTTTTTTGTTATGATGAAGATTATTATTACTATTTATTATTATTATCATTATCAGTAGTAATTATAGTAGTAGTAGTAGTAGTAGTAGTAGTAGTAGTAGTAGTAGTAGTAGTAGTAGTAGTAGTAGTAGTAGTAGTTAGTAGTAGTAGTAGTAGTAGTAGTAGTAGTAGTAGTAGTAGTAGTAGTAGTAGTAGTAGTAGTAGTAGTAGTAGTTAGTAGTAGTATAGTAGTAGTAGTAGTAGTAGTAGTAGTAGTAGTTAGTAGTAGTAGTAGTAGTAGTAGTAGTAGTATAGTAGTAGTAGTAGTAGTAGTAGTAGTAGTAGTAGTAGTAGTAGTAGTAGTAGTAGTATAGTAGTAGTAGTAGTAGTAGTAGTAGTAGTAGTAGTAGTAGTAGTAGTAGTAGTAGTAGTAGTAGTAGTAGTTAGTAGTATAGTAGTAGTAGTAGTAGTAGTAGTAGTAGTAGTAGTAGTATAGTAGTATAGTAGTAGTAGTAGTAGTAGTAGTAGTAGTAGTAGTAGTAGTAGTAGTAGTAGTAGTAGTAGTAGTAGTAGTAGTTTTTGTTGTTGTTGTAATATTATCATCTTTATCATTATCATCATCATCATCATCATCATCATCATCATCGTTATTATTAAAATCAACATCTTCACCGTCATGGTCATTATCGTCATCAAAATCATTATCAACCATCTTTTTCCAGGCTGACGAAAAAGGAGAAGAGGTCCAATGGCCAATTCACGTGACAAGATCCTTAAATGGATGGTGGTTCTCCTGCTTCTCTCAGACCCCATTCACGCCTGTAAGTTGTCAGATTTGTGTTTCTTGGTTTTAATGGGTTAATGATGTTATTGATGACAGAGGAGTGGAATAGTAGTAGCAGTCCTACTTGATTTAATAGTAGTAATAGTGCGGGTCTGTGGTCTAGTGGTATGACACTCGCTTTCGGATCGGAAGGTCCTGGGTTCGAGCCTCGCGCTCGGCACATAGTTGAGTCCTTGGAAAAGGCACTTTACCCACATTCTCTCACCGTACTCAGGTGTAAAATGAGTACCTGGCCGATAACAGCGTTGCTTTTGTCCGAAAATTGTAATATCGCCTAACAGGCGTCATGTCCCGTCCTAAATGTTAAGTGTTGCTGTTGACCAGGGACCCCTTGTACAGTTCTTTGAGCACATTTAGTGGATATTTCGCTATATAAAGCTCATTTTTTAAAATTTTTAGTAGTAGTAGTAGTAGTAGTAGTAGTAGTAGTAGTAGTAGTAGTATCAGTAGTAGTAGTAGCAGTAGTAGTAGTAGTAGCAGTAGTAGTAGTAGTAGTAAGTATAGTAGTAGTAGTAGTATAGTAGTAGTAGTAGTAGTAGTAGTAGTAGTATAGTAGAGTAGTAGTAGTAGTAGTATATAGTAGTAGTAGTATGTAGTAGTAGTAGTAGTAGTATAGTAGTAGTAGTAGTGTAGTAGTAGTAGTATTTAGTATAGTAGTAGTAGTAGTATAGTAGTAGTAGTTAGTAGTAAGTAGTATAGTAGTAGTAGTGTTAAGTAGTAGTAGTTGTAGTAATAGTATGTATAGTTTTAATAGTAGTATAGTAGTTTAATAGTAGTAGTAGTAGTAGTAGTAGTAGTAGTAGTAGTAGTAGTAGTAGTCGTTACAGTAGTATTCGTTGTAGTAATAGTATTAGTTTTAATAGTAGTAGTAGTAGTAGTAGTAGTATTAGTAGTAATAGTAGTAGTAGTAGTAGTAGTAGTATTAGTAGTAGTAGTATAGTTTAAGTAGTAGTAGTAGTAGTAGTAGTAGTAGTAGTAGTAGTATATAGTAGTAGTAGTAGTAGTAGTAGTAGTTGTAGTGAAAAGTGAGTAGTTAGTGAGTAGTAGAAGTAGATGGAGTTATATAAAATAGTTTGAGAGAAGAGAAGTAAGAGTATAGAAGAGATAGAAAGAAGAATGAAGAGAAGAAGAGAGGAGAAAAGAAGAGAAGAAGAAGAAGAAGAGAGGGAAAGAAGAGAAGAAGAAGAAGAAGAAGAAGAAGAAGAAGAAGAAGAAGAAGAAGAAGAAGAAGAAGAAGAAGAAGAAGAAGAAGAAGAAGAAGGAGAAATAATGTATTGAGGTATACAGAAAAGACATGGTATTGGTCAAATATTTCGTATCGAAGTGATATTACGTCATTATAGTTGGACACCACCATTCAGCATTATATTAATATGTATCTCATAGTAAATTTCTCCTCCCCGCCCCCCTCCCCGCCCTCCTGCCCACCCGCCATTAAACCAACCACTCTCTCCCACACGCATCCTCTTTGTATCTACCATAATCCAGCTCGAAGCAATCAAGGCACAGAATTCATCGTTGGTTTTATGTGGAACACGCTGGTTCTTGAGGTAAAAACAAGTAAACCATCGTCTTTAATTTGTGGGGCTATGTGGTCTTGTGGTATGACACGCGCTTTCGGATTGGAAGGTCCTGGGTTCGATCCTCGCTCGCTCGGCGCATAGTTGAGTCCTTGGAAAAGACTCTTTATATTTCACATTCTCTCGCCGTACTCAGGTGTAAAATGAGTACCTACCTGGTCGTCAACTGCGTTGTCTCTGTCCGAAAAAGTGTAAGATCGCCTATCAGGCGTCATTGTGTTGTCTTGTTCCACATGTTACCTGTTGCTGTTGGTCAGGGACCCTTTGTAAAGCGCTTTGAGCACATGTAAATGTGGATATTGCGCTATATAAAAGCTCAAGTTTTGTTTTTTGTTTTGTTTTGTTTTAAATTGGTATTATGTTCATGTTGAATCAGATTCAGAAAACTGAATTTAAAGTGAAACGGTCAAAGTTATAAAATTCTAGACCTGGTGAGTGTAGGACATGACAGTCATTCCACTCAATGGGTCACTTTAAAAAGTTCACGGTATGGACAGTAAGGGGGTCAGTAAAAATCTCGACTGCACCCGGGATCGATCTTGGTCCCTTTTTGTGTGAAGCGAGTGCTCTACCAACTGAGCTATCCGTCTCCTCAGAATATCGTTATTTATTTATTTATTTATTCGAGCTTCAAGAAGCAATATTTGCATTACCCAGTTGTTCCGTGTCTCATCTTGTAATGAACTAAAGCGATGCGTTCTTGGATAAGACATTTCACAAACAATACATCACTCAAGTTAAGTGTGTGTGTGTGTGTGTGTGTGTGTGTGTGTGTGTGTGTGTGGGTGGGTGGGTGGGTGTGTGTATGTGTGTGTGTGTGTGCAACAGGCAGAGACGGATGTCATGAGAGTGCTAGCACAAAATATAATATTTTGGAGAGTTAGTTTATTATCATACGTTGAAAAAAATACTAAATTTCTCAGTTATGATCTTAAACTCAATTTTCTTCACTTAATTTCTTCTGAAAGGATACCAATGTGACCCGGTGAGTCACACTAGTTGAAGGAAAGTCCTTATCCCATGTGTACTCATTTGCAGGTCTGATAACCCAAAGTGTTATGGGCTCATCATTGTTGTAATGGAAATACTCTCAAACTAACGAAAAACATTGTCCATTACAGCAATGTTAAATCAAGCCTATAATTGTGTTAGGTATTCAGACATGCAAATACCTGCACGTCTTCCTTATCACAGACATCACCATCAAAACAAGACCGAAAGCTCGAAAAGCGATGCAACTAAGGTTCCTTAAACACGTAAAAGTCGCTCCGGAATCATTGCTTTCTTGGTGAAATCAGATTTAGGGTCGGGTTATGAGCGGCGTGTAGTTGAGTTTTTATTTTTTTAAAGTCTCTTTACTCACATTCTCTCACGGTTCTCATGTGTAAAATGAGTCCCTGGCCGTTAACAGCGGAGTCTCTGTCGGAAATGATTGTAATATCGCCTAACAGGCGTCATGTCCCGTTCTACATGTTAATTGTTGCTCTTAGTGAGAGACCTTTTGTAGAGCGCTTTGAGCACCTTTAGTAGATATTGCACTATATTATAAAAAAGCTCAAGGATAAGAACAATATCCAACATGGTCTGTAATAATAAGATGTCTCTTATCTTATCTTATATTACTAAAGGCTTAATATAGGAATTATTCTTTAAATGCCGTATAACAATAGTTCATAGTTATTGAATCTCATCTCATCTCATGTAGTTCCATATCTGAAGCAGACGTCGGAGGTCATCTTCCGCCAAGCTGATCTATCTCTTGCCAATTCTATTAAAGCAGCGCCACCTTTCTCAGCTTCATCTGTCCAAGTTCTTATCCCTTTCAAATACGTTATTCTTTGTCTTCCTCTTATTCTTTTTCCATTCATCTTTCCAGTCAAGGCGAGTATTTCCAAACCAGGGTGGCGGATAATGTGTCCTAAAAATTCCATTTGGCGTTTGATGATTTTTGTTATCAGTGATCTTTTTCTGTTTGCCATTTCTAAAATTTCTTCATTTCTTTTCCTTTCCATCCATGACACCCTCATCATTCTTCTGTAAAACCACATTTCCACTGCCTCCAGTCTTTTAACCATGGTCTTGTTTATGGTCCAGCTCTCACAACCATATAGCAGCACAGACAGTACATAGCAATCCAGGACTTTGATTTTTGTTTTCATGCTAATATTCCTGTTTTTCATAATTGTATGCAGCTGGTTGAATGCATTCTTCGCCATACCTATTCTTTTCTTTATTTCACAATCTGATTTTCCATTGGATGTTACATTGAAGCCTAAATATTTGAAACATTCAACTTGTTGTATTGTTTGTCCTCTGCTTGTTATTACACAGGCTGGTGGGTTATTATTTTTAGATACCGTCATACATTCTGTTTTAGATATATTCAGTTCCAGTCCCATATTTTCACTACTCCTGACTACAACATCCAGTAATTCTTGTAGTTCATGTTCAGATTCTGCCAGTAGAACCGTATCATCTGCATACCTCAGATTTGTTACATTCTTTCCTCCAATACACACCCCCTTCTTATGTTCGATATCTCTTAATATCATTTCACTATAGAGGTTGAATAAATCTGGAGACAAAACACACCCCTGCCTAACTCCTCTTCTAATAGGTGTAAAACTGCTTAGTTCGTTGTCAACACGCATTGCTGATTCTTGTTCCCAGTACAAATTCCGTAATATTCTTAAATCTTTACCATCAATGTCCAAGGATGATAGAATTTTGAATAGTTTTTCGTGTTGTACTTTATCAAAGGCTTTTGAATAGTCGATGAAACACATATACAGATCTTTATTTACTTCAATACATCTTTCCATCAGCATTGATAATGTGAATATTCCATTTCTGGTACCCTTGTCCTCAACAAAACCAAATTGCATCTCCCCAATTTCAGGTCGTATTTTATTTCTTATTCTTAGTAAAATTATCTTCAAAAGAATTTTTGTGAGGTGGCTCATTAGGCTAATAGTTCTGTGTTGTTCACAATCAACTGCCCCTGGCTTTTTTGGTAGTGCTATAAAAATGGATCGTTTCATATCAGTTGGCATTTTTCCTGTGTCATACACTTGATTTAGAAGGTTTGTGATGAATTCTATCCCCCATTCACCCAGGCCAGTCAAGGCTTCAATTGTTATGGCATCAGGTCCTGCAGCTTTTCCATTTTTCATGCTTTTCATGACGTTCCTAACTTCATCTTTCATTATAGAAGGCCCTTCCAGTTCTTTTATCATAGGCATTTCTCCTCGATTATCAAAAAAAAGTTCTTCAATATATTCTGACCATCTGTTTAGAATGCAGTCTTTGTCCATGATGGTGTTTCCACGCTTGTCTTTGATGCATCCACTTTTAGCACCTGATTTAGTTTTGTTTGTCACTTCTTTGATTTTCTGATGGAAGAATTTGCCATTTTTTTCTTTGCAGGACATTATATAGTGACATTGTTCATTTATCCAGTCTTCTTTAGCTATTTGAATCTCATATAGCTTGCATTATATCATTCACAGACAGTTTTACATAACTTTGAATGTAAGGAAAAATGTATCAATACGGCAATGCAAAATCGAAAAATACTGTCATAGAATACTGGTAATTGAAAATTGGTCATGATGGAATGAATCATAAATGTACAAAGTTCATAGTACAATAATGAAATGTTAATGAATAAAATAATCATGAAAGCAACAACGAAAATAATCATACATAAGTCTCTGATAAATTATCTCTTTGTTGTTATATTCTCAGGTCGGTCTAGAGATTTTCGTGACAACGATGTCCAACACCCCAGCTGACGTCACTGTAACCACGCCAAAATACGACTCAAACTTTGTTGCCACGGCAACGGTCGCCAAACAAACCGTTCAGCTTATAATCATTCCGCACCAAAACAGGTAAACATTTCGTTCACTGAGAATAAATGTATCAAAATATATCTTAAATCAAAGAGATACCACTAAGAATAACCAAAAATAAATAAATAAATAAATAAATTAATTAATTGGTTAAAACAAAAATAAAAACAAACCACGGTATATAATAATAGTCGCGGTCGTATTTATGTAGTAGTGGTTAAAGTAATTATTGTTATAATAATAATAATAATAATAATAATAATAATAATAATAATAATAATAATAATAATAATAATAATAATAATAATAATATAATAATAATAATAATAATAATAATTATTATTATTATTATTATTATTATTATTATTATTATTATTATTATTATTATTATATTATTATTATTATTATTATTATTATTATTATTATTATTATTATTATTATTATTATTATTATTATTATTATTATTATTATTATTATCATCATTAATATTATTATCATCACCATTATTATTATTATTATTATTATTATTATTATTATTATTATTATTATTATTATTATTATTAGCAGTAGTAGTAATAGTAATAATAATAATAATAGTAGTAGTAGTAGTAGTAGTAGTAGTAGTAGTAGTAGTAGTAGTAGTAGTAGTAGTAGCAGCAGCAGTAGTAGTAGTAGTAGTAGTAGTAGTAGTAGTAGTAGTAGTAGTAGTAGTAGTAGTAGTAGCAGTAAGTAGTAGTAGTAGTAGTAGTAGTAGTAGTAGTAGTTGTTGTTGCTGTTGCGGTAGTAGTACTAGTGGTAGTAGTAGTAGTAGAAGTCGTGAAATGATAATATTTCTTAATAAACTTGTGAAATTATGACAGCCGTTTCCCTTTTTTCTTTCATTTCTTCGAGCCCCCCCCCCCCCCCCCCCCCCCCCCCCCCCCCAAACGCCTCACAGCCTTTCCTTTTATACCCATTTGCCATCACATCTCTGTAATAAACAATAAATCTGTAACCTGTAATATTATGTTCCTGCCTTTTCTCACCAATAACCCCCCCCTCTCTCTCTCTCTCTCTCTCTCTCTCTCTCTCTCTCTCTCTCTCTCTCCACACTCTTCCTCCTCCTTTTCATCATCATCATCCTCGCCGCCACCATCACCACCAGCATCGTCATCAGCTCAAATAAATGTTCTTCATTTCTAGAGTAGAGAATTCTGGTAACGGCAACCGTGGGGTTCGAATCACGTCCACTCAGCCCATTACAGTGTATTGTGTCAACAAGGAACAGTTTACAACTGATGCCTACGTAGCCATGCCGGTCAATGTGGTGGGCCAGGAATATTACTCTGTACATTACTTGTGAGTGCTCATCATCATCATCATCATCATCATCATCATCATCATCATCATCATCATCATCATTATCATCATCATCATGATCATCATCATCATCATCATCATCATCGTCTTAAATCATCATCATCATCATCATCATCATCATCATCATCATCTTAAAGCATCATCATCATCATCATCATCCTCATCATCATCATCATCATCATCATCATCATCATCAACCACATCATCATCATCATCATCGTCTTAAATCATCATCATCATCATCATCATCATCATCATCATCACATCATCATCATCATCACCATCAACAATAATTACGTGGGTGTTAGAAAATAAGTAAAATTAACTGATTCTAAAACAGAACGTTTATTGATTGACACCAATAAACAAAGGGAAAAGATAAAACTTGATAGTATTGGTCCAGGCGACCCAAATTTGAATATAGAACAAACTGCAACAATAAGAAATCTTGGCGCATTCTTTGATTCTGATGTTTCAATGCAGATTCACATAACCAAATCTTTCCAATCTTGCTTTTAATACTTAAGATATAGTAGATGAAGAAGAAGAAGAAGAAGAAGAAGAAGAAGAAGAAGAAGAAGAAGAGAAGAAGAAGAAGAAGAAGAAGAAGAAGAAGAAGAAGAAGAAGAAGAAGAAGAAGAAAGAAGAAGAAGAAGAAGAAGAAGAAGAAGAAGAAGAAGAAGAAGAAGAAGAAGAAGAAGAAGAAGAAGAAGAAGAAGAAGAAGAAGAAGAAGAAGAAGAAGAGAAGAAGAAAGAAGAAGAAGAAGAAGAAGAAGAAAGAAGAAGAAGAAGAAGAAGAAGAAGAAGAAGAGAAAGAACAAGAAGAAGAAGACAAAGAACAAGAACAAGAAAGAACAAGAAGTAGAAGAGAGAGAGAAGAAGAAGAAGAAGAAGAAGAAGAGAAGAAGAAGAAGAAGAAGAAGAAGAAGAAGAAGAAGAAGAAGAAGAAGAAGAAGAAAGAAGAAGAAGAAGAAGAAGAAGAAGAAGAAGAAGAAGAAGAAGAGAAGAAGAAGAAGAAGAAGAAGAAGAAGAAGAAGAAGAAGAAGAAGAAGAAGAAGAAGAAGAAGAAGAAGAAGAATTGCACTAGGATATAAGAAAAGACCAATTGCGTCGCTAAAATTTGGAATTTGAAAATTAATTCTAATTTTGAATTTCTTGTATATATCCCCTCAATTAGGCGAAGTCCTCAGATCCTGGTAGTAGGCGTCACCGACGGGACGAGTGGTACCATCAAATTCTCCAACAACAATAGATCCGGCAGTCAGCTGGCACCTGTAGCCGTCAGTGTACAGGTCAATGGGCGGACCTATGGAAATGGACAGTCTGTTAGTTGGTCTGTGAACAGGTCTGTTGCGCTCTTCCCTCTCTCGATCTATTCATCCGTCCATTCTGTCATATGACCATCTATCTATCAACCTATCCACAACCCATTCATCCATCCGTCCATCCATCTATCCGTCAGTCCGTTGATCCATCCTTCCGCTCACCCCGTATAACCATGTCGTGCATCCAGGCCGATAGAAAGGCCATCCACTTATCCATTCATCCAACAACCCTTTCACTCAGCCTTCAAACCAACCATCAATTCATGTATCCAGATCGACCAATTCATTTATTTCCTGCATCTACCCATCTTCCCATCTACCCATCCACTCATCCATACATCCATCCATCAACCCACCCACTTATCAACTCACCCATCCATCAACTCATTCCGTCACCAATGTTGACCAATTCATCTATCTCTTTTATTAATCCATCTTCCCATTAACTCGTCAGTGATTTATAATGTTCAGTTTTTTCATGCAAAAAGAGGCCCTTGTAACATACAAACACCTATATCATAACATGTTCACTTCAGATACAACACGTTCTTTGTGACTCAGTTTGACATCCCAGAAGCTGATTTTACCGGAAGTTACATCACTGGCAACAAACCGTTTACCTGCATCAGTGGTAACTACAGATGCACAGTTCCTCGTGATGGATGGAGGCAGTCATCTGACCATCTCACTGGTAGGCATGGCTTTATGCATTATTTGTTTGTAATTAAAATATATGGACGGCGATTTGGCCTTGTGGTATGATACTCGCTTTCATATCGTAAGGTCCCGGGTTTGAGTCCTGCTCTGATCGGCGCATAGTTGAGTCCTTGGAAAGGGCTCTTCTATTTACTCACATTCTCACATCGTACTCGGGTTGTCATTGTTGGAAAATATGCAATATCGCTTAAAACAGACGTCATGTCTCTTCCTACACGTTAAGTGTTTCTGTTGGTTGGGGACCGCTTATAAAGCGCTTTGAGCACGTTTAGTGGTATAGTGATTGCACTATAAAAAAGCTCAAGTTTCTCGAGGAGAATACATCTTCTGTGAACACATCTTCTACCGGCTGACATTTCGGCTGCAGCAGTAAAGACCTCCCTCTAGGGTAAAACCTTATCTCGCCGCCCAATCTTTTCAACTGTCCTTCAATACGCCTCTCTTGGTTTTCCGCTCTTCCTCTTACTGCCCCGGTGTCCATGTTAGTGCGGCACGAAGTGTCCATGTTAGTGCGGCACGAAGGAAGCCATTGTATTCTTTAGATATGTCCTATCCATCTCCATTTTCTGAGGGTCACCTTTTTACTTACAGAATTCATCCCAAATACCGGAGCATACTCAGTGTCTCATTGGTTTCTATGTAACATGTTTGTGTTGAGAATATTGGCTATTAAGCTTAAATGCTGGCCAACTAACTTTTCAGTGTTTGTGTGTGTTGAACCCGTGACCTCAAGAAGTCGAGAGATAGGCTCTAATTAGACGTAAGGTTTGAAGCGACTTTTATTTGGGGTCATGGATAGCTCATACAGTAGAGTCAGGCGAGTTGTCGTACCAATAAGGTCGCGGGTTCGAGCACCTATCGCTCCCGCGAAGTTTTTATTCTCTGTTGTCTTCTGGCACTTTCCTACTCACTTAATTTCTTGATATCATCAACATAAGTGCCTGCTCCACTATCTTTTCCTACTTACAGAAGGGGTGTTTGACACTTTTTCTAGTCATCGTATTTATAAAAAAAGACGCCAGAACGCCTTATGACGGCAAGTATTAGCCAATTGACCAATTAACTACCGTACTCTGGAAAGACACGTATTTAGAAATGGGTCCAGAGAGCTCGTCCTTCAAATATCTATAAAAGTATCATGAGTAACCATCATATTTCTCAACTTACAATCGGGCACAAAAGTGCGATGTCTAAAAATGGTTCTCATCTCATTGAAAGTGCAAAATCACTCTTCCGGAGGACTGGTTTCATGCCTTATGTAATTGATCTTCTGGTTTCGGAGGTATGGCTCTTTACTCACATTCTTTCACGTACTCATGTGTAAAATGAGTATATGGTCGTTAGCAGCGTTGTCTCTGTCCGAAAAATATTAATATCGCCTAACAGGCGTCATGTCCCGTTCTTCATGTTACGTGTCGCTGTTGGTCAAGGACCCCTTGAGCACGTTTAGTGGATATTGCGCTTTATAAAAGCTCAAGTTTCTTTGTATTTTTTTTTAACTTGTGACAAGTTTTCATATTTTTATTACAAGTCCGTAAATCTTCTATTTTTATTCTCAGAGATGCTTCCATCAGTGGACACCTGGGGCAAAGAATTCATCACCATCAGCACTCCCGACAGAGAGATTGGAGACATCTATCGGGTGGTGGCCTCAGAAGACGGGACAGCTGTCAACTTTGGAAACGGGAGGACAACTTTCACGCTGTCCAAAGCTGGGGATTTCAAAGAGGTTTTTAATCTGAACAAAATAGTTATTAAAAAAACTTGGGCTTTTATATATCAACTAAACGTGTTCAAAGCGCATTACAGGGGGTCCCTGACCAACAGCAACACTTAACATGTAGAACGAGACATGACGCCTGTTAGGCGATTATATTGTAACTTTTTCCCGACAGAGACACCGCTGTTACAGGTACTCATTTTACACCTGGGTACGTTGAGAGAATGTGAGTAAAGATCCTTTGCCAAGGACTCAACTATGCGCCGAGCGAGGCTCGAACCCAGGACCTTCAGATCCGAAAGCGAGTGTTATACCACCGACCACATAGCCGCACATAATTCTATCATTTTTTTTTAAAAAGGCCCTTCCTCCTGTCATCGTGATCGTGAGATGTCTTTCATTTTATGGAGGAATATGCATAATACATCAAACAAACAAAAGATGTCTTATCGATTACTCTTTCTTTCCCATATCTTCGTTGTATAGCTCATTAACTTGATGCCCCTATAGTTGCCACATTCTTGAACATCTCCTTTATTTTTGTATATGGTAATCAAGGTACTTTTTGTCCATTATTCTCGCATTTTCTCTTTCTGTAAGATCTCGTTGAATAACCATACCAGGAGATTTAACCATTCATCTCCGTGTGATTTCCAGACTTCTGCTGATATCTCGTCTGGTCAAACTGCTTTCACCCTTTTCATATTGTGCACTGCATCCCACACCTCGTTCTTGCTTATCTCATCTTCTATCTTCTCTTTAGGTTGTATGACTGCACTTCTCCTCTCCCTGTCATTCTCTCCATTCATGAGGTGTTAGTAGTGCTCTTTCAGAAATAACCGAAAAATGCCCATTGCTCAGCAACCAGTGGAGATTTTTTAATTCTGTAAACGACATGATATTCCTTATTTCCTTACGGATATTCCCAGAAATTATGAAGTGCATCATTTTGCACAATGAATTTCTAGACGATTTTAAAGATGGCGGCCCACCTTGAAACTTGGTCAAAGGAGGAAATCAGAGCTGTCATACGTTTTTTGAACGCCAAAAGTCTGAATCCTACCGAAATTCATAAAGAACTTCAGAGTGTATATGGTGAGCATGTTATAAGCCGTACACAAGTCTATCACTGGTGTAATTTGTTTGAAGCCGGCCATTCCGACTTGACAGACAGGGAAGGGAGAGGGCGTTCGATAACTGCGACGTCAGAAGACAATGTGAAGCGAGTTGATGAGCTTATTCGTCAAGACAGGAGGTTGAAACTTCATGAAATCGCAAGCAGTCTTGAAATTTCGGAAACTTCTGCCCATAGAATTGTATTTGATGAACTTGGCTACAGAAAAGTCAGCGCAAGATGGGTTCCTAAGCAATTGACAGACAATCATAAAGAAAAAAGATTGGACATCTGCAGGGAACTTTTGAGAAGAGCTCACGCAGGGTTCACGGGCATACTGCCAACGCCGGCGGAGACATTCTAGGGTACGATGTGACTTTTCTTGACAGCATAGTCACCGGTGATGAGACTTGGTTGCACCATTGCACCCTAGAAACAAAGCAAGATTCGATGACATGGAAACATCCATCCTCACCTGTCGCGAAGAAATTCAAAGTCATGCGGTCAGCAAAGAAAATAATGGGAACTGTTTTATGGGACAGTCGTGGTGTTATTCTGTTCGAAACCTTACAACCTGGAGAAACAATCAATGCTGCAAGGTACTGCCAAACTCTTGACAAGCTTAGGGAGGCCATTCGCAGAAAGCGCCCAGGGCAGTTAACCAACGGGGTCATTTTGCAACACGACAACGCTACACCCCACACAGCACGAGTGACGCAAGGTTGGCTAGAGAAATATGGATGGGAGATTTTGCCACACCCACCACACAGTCCAGACCTCGCACCATCTGATTATCACCTCTTTGGGCCACTGAAACGTGAGCTGGCAGGAAAGCGCTTTGATGTCGATGAAGAGCTTGTTGACCATGTGCGGAAATGGCTACAAAACCTTGACGGAAATTTCTTCCGAGAGGGTATCTATTCCATGGTGCGGCGTTGGCAGAAGTGTGTCGACAGACTTGGCTGTTACGTAGAGAAATGAAGGACGAGTCAAGGTTTGAACACGTGCAAGAATTTTGTTGATAGCATAAAAAACGCGGATTTGACAGGCATTTTTCGGTTAATTATGAAAGAGCCCTCGTAGTATGTTTTCCATCTTGCTCGAATCTCTTCATCTTCGCGCAATATTCTTCCATTCTCGTATTTGATCATCTTAATATGTTGTATATCTCTCCTATTCTTGTGCCTCTGTTTCGCTATTCTTAAATTATTTTCTGGCCTTCTTTACTTTTTAATTGCTCATAAATATCTTTGAATGTATCGGAGTTTGCTTTTACAACGACTCTTTTTGCTTCTTTTTCTTTTGCCAGCTTATGTTCATCTACTTTCATAGCATCCCTCTTTCTCTCTATGTTCTTCCTTCCTTCCCTCTTTTTCTTTATTGCTTCTTGAACCTCTTAATTCACCGCCATGTTTCTTTTCCAACTTTACCTCTTCCCGAGCTGACCCCTAGCACTTCTTTGGCCACTTCAAGGATATAACGTCCTAACATACAAAACTATATTATGTATCCTTACTTACTTACTTACTTATCCGAACCAGCGACCACCTGAGCTCTAGCCCTTCGGTCTTGTGCCATGACGTAGAAGTTAGATGTCTTTTGTAGTTGGAGAGCTGCAAGGTCTGGGCCGGACGTCCCGCTTGCTGAAAGGAAATTGATGTGCATTTCGAACCCAACACCTCTCATTTCCAGGTGCATTGATTGCCGCGTAATCCTGTCTGACAGAGATTATTGCATATGGCCTCTCATGCATTATTGTGTCCATAACAGCACCTTCCCGTGGTGTTCCCCGTTTCTACTGAGTTTGTTATGGGCGCGACCGAGTCCCCGGCGGTATAAACCGGGCTAGGGAGTAGGTGGGACCCCTTCCTCTTAAGGTGCAGGAGACAGAACCCACCGATGAGTGGTGCACGCTCTGCTCCTCACCCACCCACCTCACACTCATTCTGTAGTGTGGTGTCCTCTGTATGTCCTTACTTTTCTTAATCTACCCCTATAGCTCATACTTGTTTCCTAGTGCTGTAACTTTAACACTTCTATACTCCCTCTTTGGTCGGTCTGTGGCCCATGTCTTCTGCATGACTATCTGTGATTGATTGTAATCATGTATCCTTCTTAAAAAATTGAGATTTTTTGGGGGAAAGGGCTGGTATCTCTTTGTTTAAGGCCCACAGAATCTCTCATCGACACAAATGACCCAGGACGTGACGATCCTCTGTTTATGAAATATGGCCCTTCGAGCAGAAAGAATAACTGAAATAGATAACTGCAACCCAGAAAACAGTAGGTGGCGGGGAATGGGCGACCGTCAATCATGAAAGAGACTGTGGGAAAGACAAAATGAAGGCTACTTGACTAAACCCTATAAAAATTAATTATATGAGGAACATGCATCTGCAGCTCAACTCCTGATGTTATGCAGCTGACAAGGAATACAGGTTAGGGTGGGAAGACAGACCAGAGACTCCCCAGCATGCCATGACATTATGTATCCTGAAAGCTATAATAATCTGATTGATATAAGTTAGTAAAAACTAACCATTAAAATGGCTTTATAAACGCAATAACAAAGAGCTGAGTGACGTCAACTTTGCTCCTTCTATAATGATTTTTGCCTTTTATATATATTTCACATTTCACACATAGCTGGACATTCCCACTGGAGAGTACCAGACTGTAGTCTCAGACAAACCCATCATGGTGGCTTTGATTGCCAAAACCTGGCAGGACGATGGTCTCCATTACGGCGACCCCGCCATGTCACTTCTAATCCCAACAGTACAGTTTGCCTCAGAATATACATGGAGGTGAGTGATCTTTAATAGGGAATGAGATTGGCGGAAGAGTAGCGTCCCTTGATTGGACGTCACCCATAGTCTGTGACGTCACCGGCGGAAAAGGTATTAGAGAGAGAGAACGTCATGTTTGTTGTGCGCATGCGTCTCTCGTCCTCGCTTCCGGTGAAAGCGGTTTGAGACACTTCAAAACCAAATTGACGTTCTCAATGTAAGGTATCGTCCAATCAAGGGACGCTACTCTTCCGCTATTCTCATTCCCTATTCAGTTTTTAAATTTCGGATTGCCAGTAGTTCAGTGGTAGTAGTAGTAGTAGTAGTAGTAGTAGTAGTAGTAGTAGTAGTAGTAGTAGTAGTAGTAGTAGTAGTAGTAGTAGTAGTAGTAGTAGTAGTAGTAGTAGTAGTAGTGGTAGTAGTAGTATTAGTAGTAGTATTAGTAGTAGTAGTAGTAGTAGTAGTACTAGTAGTAGTGGTAGTGGTAGTATTAGTAGTTGTATTAGTATTAGTATTAGTAGTAGTAGTAGTAGTAGTAGTAGTAGTAGTAGTAGTAGTAGTAGTAGTAGTAGTACTAGTGGTAGTAGTAGTAGTAGTAGTAGTAGTAGTAGTAGTAGTAGTAGTAGTAGTAGTTGTTGTTGTTGTTGTAGTAGTAGTAGTAGTAGTAGTAGTAGTAGTAGTTGTTGTTGTTGTTGTTGTTGTAGACAATGTTGCAATAAAATCTCACCAGTCGTCTGAAACAGTATAATGTCGTGATAAAATTAGCGACAAATTGTGAATTTAATATTAAAATGATAAAAAGATATGACTTTTATCTTATATTTATCGTCCTTAAAGAATAATAATTTTTTCTCTGTAATGACAGAAACAATCTTAGCTCAAATGTCCACTATGTGACACATACGTCATGTGCATTACGTGTTGTATAGTCCATTAATAAATTAATCCATCCATTCTTTAATTAGTCTTTTCGCCCATCCACTTATCATCTATTTATAGCACAACAAACTTACCGAGCGGCATGCCATTCAACGACAAAATATCCATCATTATCAAGAAAAACAAGAAGGGTGGCTTGACTCTTGATGGCCAATCAATGTAAGTCAAAGTTCATTTATATAAAAAAAAATAATTGATCTTTATACAGCGCAATATCCACTAAATGTGCTCAAAGCGTTTTACAAGGAGTCCCTGGTCAACAGCAACATTTAACATGTAGGACGGGTCATGCCGCCTGTTAGGTGATATTACAATTTTTCGGACTACGCTGTTAACGGCCATGTACTCATTTTACACCTGAGTACGGTGAGAGAATGTACGTAAAGAGCCTTTACCAAGGACAAATATGCGCATGTACTCATTTTACACCTGAGTACGGTGAGAGAATGTATGTAAAGAGCCTTTTCCAAGGACAACTATGCGCCGAGCGCGAGGCTCGAACCCAGGACCTTCCGATCCGAAAGCGAGTGTCATACCACAAGACCACATAGCCGCAATATATGAAGAATACAGGGTAATGTAAATGTCGCTGCTCGAAGCTCCAAGAAATAAATAATATGAAATTGAATGTAAGCTTCAATTTTATTACAAGAACAGACCAAATGAACGATAAAGGTTTCTCCCTTTATCAACAAAACACGATGAATGAAACACTACAGATGAATGAGATATCGCCACTACCAACATTATCTCATTCATCTGTAGTGTTTCATTCATCCTGTTTTGTTGATAAAGGGGAAACCCGAAACGTTCATTTGATCTGTTCTTGTTATAAAATTGAAGCTTACATTCAATTTCATATCATTTATAGCACATATATGTCATACAAGCGATATGTATTTTTTTTGCAGGGCTTATTACCCTAATTCTTTTGGTCTCATTGTTGTTTGGGCTGATGGAAATACTCTCAAATAAAATCAAAATATCGTCAATTTTTACAATAAATAACAGCAATGTTAAATTAAGCCCATAATTACATAATTGCATTCGGTCATTAAACCTGCTGGTATAGATAGTATGCGCTTGGCTAAGAAGCTCATAACATTGCCATCCAGAAGTATAACGGACCAACACACCAAACTGTGTGTATCCATAAACGTTTATAGTCGGGTTAATACAGTTCAGTGAGCATTACTCATAAACGCGGATGGCAAAAAACAATAACAAAGACCTGAGTGACGTCATCTTCGAACCATCTATATGTGGTTCTACCTAGTACGCTAGATATCGATATGAAATGAGATTATGATGTTGCTGCGGCGAATACTCTTCAACAGTCGTAACGTCACTTCCTTCCTAATGACCCATGGTAACTTAGTAACTGGCTCTAAATTATCGGAACAATGGCGGACGCCCTTATGAAAGATTTCTCCGGCGAGCATAAAAGCGTATCCTGAGGTAACCGCCCCCCCCCCCCCCCCATAAATTTGATCATGTTTTGACTTTTACACATTCTGATCACAAGACATGTGAAAAGTTCTAGCCAACACGAAGAATAAAAGGTACAGATTTTTTTTGTTTAAAACCAAGATGGCTGCCGTTGCCGGGCTGCGGCCGTGACATCAGACTACTGAATCCAATTTGCGCACCCTAAGCATCTCGTGGGAAGGAGGGGGGGGGGAGGAATCTGTAATGTGCATGAGATTTGATTACCCAAATTACTATGGTCTCATGTTTTGTTCGCCAATGTTAAATCAGGCCCATAATTGCTTTGGCTATTAGATCTGCTAATATGTGTGCACGTCGTGACGGATGAATAGTTTCAGTTTTTTTTTATTTTTCAAGAGTGACACAAAAGACACACATGAAATCTATATTAGCCTTGGGGTAAAAAAAAAAAGACATTAGTCTCAATTATTTAATTCCCTTTTTATCTTTTTAATGATCAGATCATATTGTTGCCACACCTTGTATAAAATGCATTAATTGTTTTGATTTGTTTTGTTCGTTTGTTCGTTTTTCTTTTCGCTTTTTGTCTTTGTCTTGTTTGTTTTGTTTTGTTTTGTTTTTTGTTTTTGTTTTTGTTTTTTTGTTGTTCCTTTTTTGTTGTTTCTTTCTTTTTCTGCTTTGTTTTAAAGAAAATAATTTTATTGTTTTATTTATGTTTTTTTTTCCAGATCATCTTCGTGGAAAAATGTCATTGGAACCAGCGAGTGGCAACAGACTTGGCTTTTTGTCAACCCCGGAAGTCATAACCTTTACCACTCTGATCCTACTGTAACCTTTATGGCACTGGCTTCCGGCACAGAGCAATGGAACAGCTACGCCTTCGCAGCCGGACAGAGAATGGCACAAGTCAACGCGGTGAGAAAATTCAAATACATATTATTACATTGCTGGGATCAACTTTTGGTTTATGTTATTTGTTGTTGTGGTTAATGATGATGATGATGATGATGATGATGATGATGATGATGATGATGATAATGATGATGATGATGATGCTGATGATGATGATGATGTTGATTTTATATTTGTCGTTATTCTTTTTTCTGTTTTTGATTTGTAATTTTTATGTTTTGTTTCGGGGAGGGGGAAGGGGGGTTGTGGGGAGGGGCAGGATTTGTTTTTGCTTCTTTTTTTAATTTTTTTTTGGTTATTTGTTTGTTTTTAATTAAAGGTGTGATTCATAAAATGATCACAAGTCCTGCCTGTCAAAACAGCCATGAACAGTACGGAATCAATGTGAATAATACAAGCTATATAAGGCATTGATTCATTTGATAATAATAACAATGAATTCGATTTTTTAAAACAGTCGCTTTCATTCCAAGCTTCTAACAAGAAATCACAACTCGGCCTCCTATCCTTCTTTAGCTGATCTTGAAATTATTTTGCTATCATTACCGTACGATCATGTGATAGATACGTATTACGTTTTGCGTACTACGTATGAGAGTAGCTAAATCTCTCTAATGCTATGTCACCACATATCTAAAGCTATTGATACTTATTCCACCAGTCTTAAAACCATCTGACCGTCTTTCGAGACTTTGATCATAGCGAGCCATCGTTAACTTATAAACAGTATGCGCTTGGCTAAGAAGCTCACAACATTGCCATCCGGAAGTATTACGGACCAATACACAAAACTATGTGTAACCATCGTAGCCATCGTTAACATGTAAATAGAATGCGCTTGGCCAAGGAGTTCACAACATTGCGATCCGGAAGTATAACGGACCAACACACACCCTTTGTGTAACCATGAACTTTTATAGTCTGGTTAATACAGTTTAGTGAGAGCAACTCACAAACGCGGATGGCAAAAACAATAACAAAGGCCTGAATGACGTCATCTGCATACTATCTATAGCCTGACACTAGAACCCTATTGGACTGGCAATTTGACGTCATTTTTTTAGGTTTGAGTAGCGTCTAGTGAATTGTCGTTAGTAGAGCTCATGGAAACAAGTTATTTCATTGGTTGAACTATTGAATACAACTCACGATTTGTTTTCTTTTGTGGCAAAAAGACTGGCATTTTGATCTCAATTTTTGGCCAGTGTCAGGCTATAACTTTACGATGGTTATGGTTCTAGTGTCAGGCTATATTATGTCAGGCTATGAGTTTACGGTGGCTCAGGTCAGGCTATATTTATGTTAACGATGGCTATGCTTTGAGTCTCAATATAAATAGAACGAATATGACATCACTCAGGTCTTTGTTATTGCTTTTTGCCATCCGTGTTTCTCACTAAAATGTATTAACCAGACTATAGACGTTCAAGGTTACACACTTTGTGTGTTGGTCCGTTATACTTCCGGATGGCAATGTTGTGAGTTTTTTAGCCAAAGCTCAGTGACGTCAATTTCGCTCTATCTATAGGATTTTTTTCTCGAGATAGACTGAGATAGATTGTAAAGACGTAATTCCATAGTGAATGAATAAAGATATTTTATTGATGCTATGCGTTTAAGTTTAGGTAAAATACTCACAACTTCCGAAATCCAATCATTTTTTTAAAAAAGATATCAACACGCAGAACTGTATGTAACCTGTTATGTTTATAGTCTGATTGATATAATTTAACGAGAACGGCTCACTAACAAGCTGTCTAGAAATAATAACAAAGAGCTGAGTGATGTTAACTTTGTTCCTTCTATGCTGTTCTACTCCCCAGCCCTGCAGTCCAACAAGCCCTGTGCCCGGTGATACCGTGGATAACGACTGTGATGGGAGAGTGGACGAGGAAACTTTGGACAATCTTGGTAGGTCAAGATCTCTTTGAATGGGGAAATAAGGAGCATAGTGTGTTGTTGGGTTTGGCATGAACCGTCGAAAAGATATTATGTTCTTATTGATGCTAAGGGTTTAGGTATGAAACTCACAACATCCGCCATCCGGATATAATGCTACCAACACACAAAACTATGTGTAACCTTTAACGTTTATAGTCTGATTTGTGGCCGGTGACACCTTGAATAACGACTGTGAAGGGAAAGTGGACGAGAAAATTTTGGATAATATTGATTGGTTTGATAAAAGTGTGGCCTTCGTAAACTCATGGGCTGACACCGGAGCCATCGTTAACTCATAACCTGACACAAGAACAAACCAGGACTTATAGTACGACGTCATTTTTTTAAAGGTTTTTGCACCGCCTAGAGAGTTGTCGTTAGTAGAGCTCAAGGAAACAAGCGATTCCATCAGTTGAACTATTGAATACAAGTCACGATTTGTTTTCTTTTGTGGCCAAGGACTTGTCTTTTGTCGTAATTTTTTGGTCAGTGTCAGGCTATCAGTTAATGATGGCGACGCTGACACTGACCAACAAATGATGTCAAAAGACAAGTCTTTGGCCACAAAAGAAAACAAATCATGAGTTGTATTGACCAGTTCAACCAATGGGATCACTTGTTTCCTTAACCATCACTAAAGACAACTCACTAGGTAGTCCACAAACCTAAAAATGATGCTCAAAATATGGGTCTTAGTGGGTTTCAGCGTAGCCTTCGTGAAGTTATGGCCTGATACTGACCAAAAAATGACGTCAAAATGCCAGTCTTTTGCCACAAAAGAAAACAAATCGTGAGTTGTATTCAATAGTTCAACCAATGAAATAACTTGTTTCCATGAGCTCTACTAACAATTCACTAGGCGGTGCAAAAAAACAAATAATGACGTCAAACTGCCAGTCCTTTTGGATTTCAGTATCAGGCTATAACATAACGATGGCTACGGTATCAGGTCATAACTTTACGAAGGCCACGGTTGTCGTTTGTTGTGCTCAAGGAAACAAGTGATTCCATTGGTTGAACTATTGAATAGAATCCCCGATTTGTATTAATTTGTGGCCAAAGACTTGTCTTTTGACGTCATTTTTTGTCAGTGTCAGGCTTTAAGTTAACGATGGCTACAGTTTTAGTGTCAGGCTATAAGTTAAGGATAGCTACGCTAAAGATCTATGAGAATGGGAAAATATCATCATGATGAGATTTGTTCATATGTTTATGTGTTTGTTTATTCATATCTTTTTTCAATTCTTCTTTTTGAGAAGCTAATGTCAACATATTGATAATGGTATTAATAATGATGATCATGATGATGATGATGATGATGATGATGATGATGATGATGATGATGATGAATCGTTTTGTTTTTTTTTATCACACAGACAATGACGGTGATGGTCAGGTAGATGAGGATCTTGCCCTTCCACCAAGAGGTAAGCCAGACGAGAGTTATGACCCTTTGGGTACCTTTTAGCCACCAGCTAAT
>NC_088372.1:15547670-15622670 GCF_034508935.2 Berghia stephanieae | reverse complement strand
GTGACAACCCAGCACCCCAAAACAACGGAGAGGATTGTCCTGGATCTGGAACGCAGACTGGGAACTGTGACATGAGGAGCACGCCTTGTCCTGGTGATTGGACGTGTATTGCATCAATGTATAGATAGTATGCGCTTGGCAAATAAAATAAATAATAAATAAAATAAAATACCCTTTATTCATCCCCAAGGGGAAATTTGTCTTTAGGGTCTATTCCAAGGGAAGACTGGAATAACCCAAGCGTCAGCCGCAGAGCAGCGCCGCAAAGTGAGCTAGGGCGATGTGACTTGCTCAAGGCCACACAACGCAGCGGCGGGTGATTGAACTCGGTACCTTTCGGGTAGGAAGCAAATACCGTACCACTGAGCCACGCTGCCCCTAAAGAAGCTCATAACATTGCCATCCGGAAGTATAACGGACCAACACACAAAACTCTGTGTAACCATGAACGTTTATAGTCTGGGTAACGCAGTTATGTGAGAATTACTCATAAACGTGGATGGCAAAAAACAATAACAAAGGCCGGAATGACGTCATCTTTGAACTATCTATATAGTGATGCTATGCGCTTAGGTAAAACACTCACAACATCCACCAGCCGGCTATAACGTACCAAGACGCAAAAACTATGTGTAATATTAAAGGTTTATAGTCTGATTGATACAATTTAGTGAGAATTACTCATAAAAATGGATATCTGAACAATAACAAAGAGTTGAGTGACATTTATCTCGTTAGATAGTATGCGCTTGGCTAAGAAGCTCACAACATTGCCATCCGGAAGTATAAGGGACAACACACAAAACTATATGTAACCTTGACCGTTAATAGTCTGGTTGGTACGGTTTAGTGAGAATTACTCATAAACGCGGATGGCAAAAAGCAATAAAAAGACCTGAGTGACGTCAACCTTGTTCTATCTATATGATAATTAAGATCTATATACACAAAATGTGCTCAAAGGGTTCTCAAGCAAATAGCAACACTCAATTTGTAGGATCGAACATAACGGCTGATGGCGTTATTACAATTTTATTCGACTTTTCGACAGAGAAAATCTTTTTACCAGCCTAATACTCATTTTACACCCCTGGGGTGCGAATGTGAGAGAATGTGAGTAAAGATTCTTTTCCAAGGACTCAACGCTGCGCCACCCATGGCTAGACTTTAACCCAGGAAACTACCGGTCCGAAGGCGTGTTTCATACCATAAAAACACAAAACCGCATTTATAGGAGACCATGTACATTGAACATTAGTGTTCCCATTAAACAATGATGTTTGTTTGTTTTGTTTGTTTTTTTATTATTTTGTTTTTTGTTATTGTTGTTTTTTAATTATTATCATTATTAATATTATTATTATTTTTATTTTTTTTGAGTGATAATACACTGTGCATGTTGTTAGAGCGCAAACATTTTAAGAAAAGGAAAGAACTAGAGTCTAATTATTATTTTTTTTTTTTTTTTTTTTTGCACTAGCACAACCATTTTGAATGTTATGATTTCCGATCTTGCTTGCAAAAAGAAGTGAAGAATACAGGGGGGAAACCACATTTGTCCATTTATGATTTTTTGTGTGATTGCCCGGCCCCTTGGAGCGATGGCAGGGGTCTAAACTTTTCATCTATAAATAGAACAGCGGAAACACTACAACCAGGGCCTTCTAAAAATAGTATCGGGCCTGTCCAACCGAATTGCGCGAGTTCTCTGCTGGGCTTAAAATTTAAAACCCCGCGATATTTGATTGTCAACAAAGTTTGTGTGTTATAGTACACATTACACACCACAGTTACGCTGGATTACCTGTTGATACAATGAATTTATCGCGTCGTTTGTTATTATTTTTGTTCATGGATATATATTCATTGTGATTGCCAATCCCACCATGATGTTTGTTGTGTGTATTTTTAAAAATCTAATTTAGCAATTGAAAAATAATTTAAAGGTAATTTAAAAACTATAGTGTCATCTTAGCCATCATCTGTCGTCGAGCGAAACTTTGAACTGTTGCCTTGAGTCAAAACAAAACCGGATGATCTTGTACTTGTACACATCAAAATGAAATTGTCATTGATAGTCTATTCAGTGATGCCAAAACTCCGGTTTCACCTGAAAAAAACTCTGGTCTGGAGCAAAAAATTCCTGGTTCCGGCAAACTTCCGTCAAATTCCGGTGAGGTCAAATTCTTCCAAGGACGCCCCCCCCCCCCCTTCCAACCACCACATCATCATCAGTGCCACTAGAATTATAACCATCATCACTACCACTACTACTGCAACCACCACCACATCATCATCATCACTACCACTACTACTACAACCAGCACCACATCATCATCACTACCACTACCACAACTACCATCACTATTACAACCACCACCACATCATCATCACTACTACAACCACCACCACCACCACATCATCATCACTACCTCTACTACTACAACCACGACACCACATTATCACTACCACTACTACCCCACCACCGCCACATCAACATCACTACCACTACTACTACAATCACCACCACATCATCATCACTACCACTATTACTACAACTACCACCAACACCACATCATCACTACCACTACTACTACAACCACCACCACATCATCATCATCACTACCATTACTACTACAACCAGCACCACATCATCATCACTACCACTACCACAACTACCATCACTATTACAACCACCACCAACACATCATCATCACTCCTACAACCATCACCACCACCACATCATCATCACTACCTCTACTACTACAACCACGACACCACATTATCACTACCACTACTACTACCCCACCACCGCCACATCAACATCACTACCACTACTACTACAATCACCACCACCACATCATCACTACCACTATTACTACAACCACCACCACCACCATATCATCATTACCACTACTACTACAACCACCACCACCACATCATCACTACCACTACTACTGCAACAACCACCACCACTACATCATCATCACTGCAACTACCACTACTATTAGAACCACCACTAGCACATCAGCATCACTACCACTACTACTACAACCATCACCACCACATCATCATTACCACTACTACTACAAGCACCACCACCACATCATCATTACAACTACTACTACAACCACTACCACCACATCATTACTAACACTACTACTACAACCACTACCACCACATCGTCACTACCACTACTACTACAACCACCACATCATCATCACTACCACTAATACTACTACAACAGCTACCACATCATCATCACTACACATCATCATCTACCACCACTACTACAACCACCACCTCATCTTCATCACAACCACCACCACCACATCATCATCACTACCACTGCTACTACAACCACCACCACCACCACATCATCATTACTACCACTACTACTACTACAACAACCACTATCACATCTTCATCATCACTACCACTATTTCTACAACCACCAACACCACATCATCCTCACTACCACCAGTACTACAATCTCTACCATTTGATTTTGGTGCTTTACTTCATTTGAAATAAGGAAACTTTGGGATTGTATTTGGCAATGTGTTTATGTATCATAGTATAATTCTAATCAGTTATCTATTTAGAACTATACAAAACGTAAACACAATGCCAAATACCATTCCAATTCCTTTTTCTTGTGTGCGGAAATTCCATTTCGGCATTGAAATTCCTACGAGTGGTGTCTGAAACTTATGTGAGCCAAATTTAAAATTGGCGTCTCTGTCTATTTATCTTAATTCTTAAAAAAAGCTCACCTCTCAATCAACATCAACATCATCTTGCTAGAAATTGTAAGTTACCATATTTAACACCATCAATACAATTCTCCTTCTCATCTCCTCCTTTTCATCAACCTCCATCCCCTCCACCTCATCACCATCATCATCATCATCATCATCATCATCATCATCAGATACCCCCCTCCAAAATTCTAACCATTCATTTAATCACGGTATTAATCAAAGTTGCATCATTCATTTTTTCATCATCAAATTAATCGGCAATGACTGTATTAGTATTACCGATATGAAGTGAAAATATTGAAATATCACTTGCCTCCTTACTTTCTCCGCCTCCTCCTCCTCCCCCCCCCCCCCCCCCCCCTCTTCTTCTTTCCATTTGATTTCTTTTTTGGTCCGGCATAACTAAATGAAAGATAGAGGGGGAGATGAACTATAAAAGACTGCGAAGAGAGAGAGAGAGAGAGAGAGAGAGAGAGAGAGAGAGAGAGAGAGAGAGAGAGAGAGAAACGAACAATTACTAAACGATATATATATATATATATATATATATATATATATATATATATATATATATATATATATATTATATATGTATATATATATATATAATATAGAGAGAGAGAGAGAGAGAGAGAGAGAGAGAGAGAGAGAGAGAGAGAGAGAGAGATGGGCGAACAACTAATAGACACGAGAGAGAGAGAGAGAGAGAGAGAGAGAGAGAGAGAGAGAGAGAGAGAGAGAGGAGAGAGAGAGAGAGTTGGTTCGAGCGGTAGTCTGTGCGCAGAACAAAGCCCAGCAGAGAAAGTGGGTCATGCGCGGTGGCTCTGCCTATCTCTTTTGGTCGCCTCGGCTACAACCATAACTTTTTTATGGGTGTAATTTTATTGCAGTTCTATTTATTTATAGATGGAAAGTTTAAATCCCTGACATCGCTCAAAAGGGATAGTCACAAATATCTAAAAAATGTGACTTCTGTGGGTTTTTCAACTGTACTCTTCAAGTTCGTTGAACATCTTGTAATGCACAAATCTATGTACCCAGGTAAAATCACTCCCCACCCCAACCCCGAGTATAGTGTCCTTTTTTTAAACGTGAACGGCACTTAATTCCTGTAATCTAACGTCGTTTGACTTGACAAATGCTACGTCTTCTTTATAGATAGTTCGAAGATGACGTCACTCAGGTCTTTGTTATTGTTTTTTTTTTTGCCATCCGCGTTTATGAGTAATGCTCACTGAACTGTATTAACCTGACTATAAACGTTCAAGGATACACACAGTTTTGTGTGTTGGTCCGTTATACTTCCGGATGGCAATGTTATGAGCTTCTTAGCCAAGCGCATACTATCTATAATTAGGTAGTAAATAAAATTGTGTGTTTGCGCTATAAATGACAACTCCCACCATTCAACTGGATACTTGCTTGTAATGAAAGATGACCACTGTGGCATCAATTCACAATAGTTTAGTCCTGATCTTACGTGAACTTTCTTAATGGTAGCGTGAGTCGTACAGTTACATTTTTCACATATTTTCCTTGTCTTTTCTCAAATGAACATATTTAATTTGGAGATCTCGCAGATATAAAACAGGGTTATATTATCTTATTATCTTATTATCGCCATGAATGCTCTATTTAAAGCGCTAGATCAAAGTAAATGTCGTTTTTAATAGTTAAGTTTAAAAACCAGAGCATTTATATAGATCAATATTCACTAAACGTGCTTTAAAGCGCTTTACAAGGGGTCCTCAAACAGCAGAAACACGTAACATGTAGAACGAGACATGACGCCTGTTAGGCGATAATACATTATTTGTGACAGAGACAACGCTGTTAATGGCCAGGTACTTACCTGAGTACGGTGAGAGAATGTGAATAAAGAGCCTTTTCCAAGAACTCAACTATGCGCCGAGCGAGGCTCGACCCCAGGACCTTCCGATCCGAAAGCGAGTGCCATACCACAAGACCACATAGCCGCAAATGGAAATAACCAAGATTTTAAAATAAATATATATAAAACCTTAACTTTTCAGTGAACGGTGGATTGACGAACTGGTCCAATTGGGGAGCCTGTTCTGTGACTTGTGGTTCCGGTACTAAAACAAAGACTCGGTCTTGTACCAACCCTGCTCCAGCTCACGGCGGTACACAATGTACTGGTGACACGTCACAGACTACTACCTGTAATACTGGCATTTCATGTATAGGTAAGTTAAAGTGAGCTTAAAGTGAGCTTTATATAGCGCAATGTCCACTAAATTTTCTCAAACCGCTTTACAAGGGGTCCCTGGTAAACAGCAACATTTAACATGTAGGACGGGACTTGACGCCTGTTAGGCGATATTACAATGTTTTGGACAAAGACAACGCTGTTAACAGCCAGGTACTCATTTTACACCTGAGTACGGTGAGAGAATGTGAGTAAAGAGCCTTTTCCAAGGATTCAACTATGTGGCGAGCGCGAGGCTCGAACCCCGGACCTTCCGATCCGAAAGCGAGCGGCATACCACTAGACCACATAGCCGCACAAAAGTTGAATATATTTTAGCACAGACATGCCTACTTGGAATTGGGTAAATAGAATAACGCAGTAGACATTGTAAATACGCTTTAAAATGATCAATTTGTGTTTAACCCTCTCCTTACCACCTTCAGTAAAATCGTCACATTTGTTACGACACATTATACATTTTTTTCTAATTCATATTTATTTTGTACATCACAAACTTTGAAGAATGATCTTTGTTTGATGAATAAGAACATAAAGTTGTTTTATAGAGAGCTTGTTTGAGCTTTAAAAAATTAATTTTTCTGCTGGGTAAGCCTGCCATTTGGGGTAAATACTGAAAAAGATCGGTAAGGAAAGAGTTAAATACATTAAATTAATGCTTTAAAATCCTTTATATACTATCTCTGGCAACAAAAATTCATTTTCAAGAAGTTTATTGAATTGAAAATCTTTATATAAGTATCAATTAGGACCCCCCTAAAAATTCTTAGTTCTACGAAATTCTCGTTGTAGAAGGCAGGTCTGTTTAAGTACCACAGAGACAGAACACAGTCCACGGCACCGAGTTTATCAAGGTTTCTGTCGCGTTGGATGGACAGTAACAATTACATATCCTGGGGATAAGTTAACTTTAAATTTATATAGAGCAATATCCACTAAACGTGCTCAAAGCGCTTTACAAGGGGTCCCTGACAAACAACAAAACGGAACATAAAGAACGAGACATGACGCCTGTTAGGCGAGAATACATTTTTTTCCCGACTGAGACAACGTTGTTAAGAACGCCACTACCACATTATCTCATTCATAATCTGTAGTGTTTTATTCATCCTGTTTGTTGATAAAGGGGAAACCCGAAGCTTTCCGGGGTACGGCAGTTAAATTGTTAAACTAGTGACTAGAGCAACCTTGTTTTAATGGATTTAATTCCTAATAGAAATTCCGACATATAATACAGTGAATGACATAATCAGTCAGATGCTGAAAAAGTTTGAAATGAGAAATTGCCAAGTTTAGTTAGGTCAATTTTTATCAAAATTAGTTCTTGTCATAAATGATTAAATCAACCCTTTTATGCATCTTCGGGAAATATCAAAGCTTAATTTCACTTCTAAATATTTTTTACAGCTAGTCAAGATGAAAAAGTATGAAATTTGAGAAAAGTTGCTGGATACCTTTCCAATAAATCTGACCATAACTTCATGAAAAATCACCCGATTTACTTCAAATAAAGATTGAAATGCTCTGGTGAGCATGGTGAAAATGCAAAAAAGTGCAAATGCAAAATGTTCACCTCCGGACTGATTATAGCATGCACTGACACAACATATTCTAATGAATAAGGCATCGACTGGAATCTTTTTGAGAATTAAAAATATGTTTCATCGTCCCAAAGATGAACATGTCGCGCAAAACTAACCATACTGTATTTCTCTCGTATAACAGTGCACGGAAATTGGGGAAATTGGGCAGCCTGGAGCTCTTGCAGTGTGACCTGTGCAACCGGAAGTCAGTCTAGGTCCAGGAGTTGTGACAACCCGGCCCCTGTGAATGACGGAAACGATTGTGCCGGTGACGGCAGCGAGACGCAGTCTTGTACGATGGTCCCATGCCCAAGTAAGTAGAAAACTGAGAGAGAGTTAGTAAGAGAGGAGAAAGAGGTAGAAGAGAGAGAGGGAGGGAGAGAGAGAGAGAGAGAGAGAGAGAGAGAGAGGGAGAGAGAGAGAGAGAGGAAAAAGAAGAGCTAGAGAGAGAGAGAGAGAGAGAGAGAGAAAGAGGGAGAGAGGACGGAGAGAGTGAGAGGGGGAGAGAAAGAGAGCGGGTGGTGTAGAGAAAGATGGACAGAATTATGAAGTGAGTGATATATATATATATATATATATATTATATATATATATATATATATATATATATATATGTATATTATAGAGAAAGAGTGTGTGTGTATGTGTTTGTGTATGTGTGTGAATGTGTGTATGCGTGTGTTCCTTAATAATTGTTGTCTGATACAAAAGGTTGCATATTGCGTCAAAATAATTTACGATAGCAATGTAAATTAAATCATTTGAAAGCGAATGTGCAAAATTTTCAAAATCTATTTAAGAACAATAGATAAATGGAGCATTCGTAATTTGAGCTCACCTTCAGGTCAGTAAAATTCCGCCTGGTATCAAATTATAGTCTTCGGACGCAGCAGGTAGGTGTTTTGGTTCTTTTTTGTTTAAATTGTATTTACTAACTGATCTTTGCTGTAACGCCAAGCTGAAGAGCTTGGGATTTGAATTAATAAACAATGAATAACACATTCATGATGTTAAGAATCTAATGGACAGAGAAGAAAACTAATGAAGAAGTATTAGAGAGAGCTGAAAATAAAAGGTTACTAATTCGTACAATAAGAAAAGGACAAATGCAATTTTAGGGCACCTAAATCGACATAAATGCATTCAACATCTTGCTCTCACAGGAAAGATAGAAGGTAAAAAGAGTAAAGGTAGACCAAGAAAAACATATTTGAATAGTTTGAACAGCTGGGTGACAAAGAAAGAGAAGAGTAATAGTTTTCTAAGGTTATCTGATCAGAGAGATGAATGGCGTACCATGATCACCGTTGTCTGGCACAGACTTGGTACTTGAAGAAATACATTCCCTTCATTCATCCCCTCGGGGAAATGTATCTCTAGGGTGTAATCCAAGGGAGGACTTAATTAACCCAGGCATCAGCCGCAATGCAGCTCCACAAATTGAAAGAGAGCAAGGCGACTTGCTCAAGGCTCCACAGCAGGGCGGGGAGTCGAACTCGGTAACTTTCGGGTACGGCGCAAAGACCATAACACTGAGCCACGCTGGCCCACAATTTGAATTGCTAGAGGAGTTATTTTGGTAAAATTATGTGCACGGATTCAATAATATGGATTGGATTTTCAACTGCCTATTTAAAAAATTCATAAATTTCACTCTGATAATCGTATGAGGGGCATCCATATCAACTTGACTTATGCCATGTCGTCAGGCGCATCGATAATTCAAATGAACCTCTTCTTTCACCTCCACTTTTGTGTTTGTGTTAAAAATATGCCTAATAACGCGCTCCGTCTTCACATAATGGAGCCTGGTTTGTTAACTGATATGTTCACTCAAAATCCCCAATTACTAACCTCAATAGATTTTATGGTCTCTTTCCAGTCGATGGTGGATGGGGCACATAGGCAGCTTGGGGAGCTTGCAGTGTGACGTGTGCAACTGGCACAAAGGTTAGGACTCGCTCTTGTGACAGGCCAACACCTCAACATCAGTGTTCCGGTGTTGGATCGGAGACCGGCTCTTGCACGATGGTACCTTGTCCAAGTAGGTATTTTAGAAAGTTAGACAACCCCTACGACAATTATCCCCCCTCTCTCTCTCTCTCTCTCTCTCTCTCTCTCTCTCTCTCTCTCTCACACACACACACACACACACACACAAACAAATGTATTCATAGAGAATGATTGCACAGAATAGACAACTGAGATTGTTTTCACAACATCGATATGCAAAACCGCCGAAGCCACACGGACATACTTGGTCGCGAAAGGCAATATGTCAAAGTAGGTCGTATTACGTTTCTTTTCTAAGAGTTTATCTAAGATTATCAAGGGCCAACGGATACTTAGTACTGCATTAATCTTACAACACCAACAAAAATAGAAACAAGAAAGAAAGAAAGAAAGAAAACAGATCTGTGGCGAATTCGGATAATAATATTGCTTTTGCTTCACTCTCCTGTTGGCCCAACTATGATTGGGTTGCTGAGTCTGTCGGATTAAGCACAGAGAACCTTGCGATAGACAAGTAACATTGAATACAATAAGTCTTGGGTGATTTTAGCCGTATGACAGCTTGATAAGTTTGAGCATTTATAATTTATAAAGTAAAAACACTGTTGATGTTGATTACCTTATTAACCCTTTTGATGACGCAAATCTTTTCACAAAGTTCAAAGTCAAAAAGTTTATTTAGGCCTTTTATGGCCAATAACCGACGTGTACATATACGCATGTCTAACTCCGAACCCGCTTATGGGCCTAGTTTAACATTGTTGTCGTGGATAATATATTGCGTCATTTTCTTCAGATTTCCATTACGAACAATGAGCCCATGCGGAATTGGGTTAATAGACCTGCAAATAAGTGGTGCACTTTGTAATAACCATAACTTTTCTCTGAAAAAAATGATGTTCAACAACAACTACAACACACACACACACACACACACACACACACACAAGCGTACATCACAAATTATGATGATAATAACCGTCTTTTTTTGTGACCTTCACCTTCAGTCGACGGGGAATGGACTGCTTGGAGTACTTGGAGTGAATGCTCTTTGACATGTGGTGGCGCCGGAGTGAACGAGAGGACAAGAAGTTGCGACAATCCTCCTCCCCAGCATCTCGGAGCGGATTGCGTCGGGGACCCCACGGACTATATCACGTGTGATAATTCTCATCTCAAATGTCCTAGTAAGTGTAGTTTTTTTTCATTTGGGCGGCTTTGTGGTACAGAGAGAACGAAGTTGACGTCACTCAGGTTTTTGGGTTTTTTCTTTATTGGGGGGGGGGGGGGGGTTGGGTTGTTTTTTTTTTTTGCCATCCGCCTTATGAGTAATTCTCACTAAACTGTGTCAACCAGACTATATATAGTTCGAAGATGACGTCACTCAGGTCTTTGTTATTGTTTTTTGCCATCCGCGTTTATGAATAATACTCACTGAACTGTATTAACCTGACTATAAACGTTCATGGATACACACCGTTTTGTGTGTTGGTCCGTTATACTTCCGGATGGCAATGTTATGAGCTTCTTCGCCAAGCGCATACTATCTATAGGTAGATCGAAGTTGACGTCACTCGGGTCATTGTTAATGTATTTTTTAAAATTATTTTTTTGCCATCCGCGTTTATGAGTAATTCTCACTAAACTGTATTAACCAGACTATAAAAGTTCATGGTTACAAATAGTGCTGTGTGTAGGTCTGTTATACTTCCGGATGACAATGTTATGAGTTTCTGAGCAAGCGCATACTATCTATTGTGGTATTACACTCGCCTGATAGGTCCCAGGTTGAGTCTCGTTCTTGGAGGCGCAAAGTTGAGTCTTTGGATAATGCTCTTTACTCGTATTCTCTCACTGTACTCAGATGTAAAATAGGTACCTAACCGTTAACAACATTTTCTTTGACGACAAAATAATGATATTCGGGTCATGTCTTGTCCTATTATGTTAATTGTTTTTGTTGGCTGGTACCCGCTGCCGTTGTGTTTTAAAACGCAGTATAAGCAATGTTAACAAAATACAACAAAATGTGTTCTTTTAAAAAACGGCAGCCCGTGTAAAGCGCTTTGAGCACACTAATTTGATTTTGCTCGATACAAATGCACAAGTTTTGTTGGGGATTTTTTTATGGTCTGTCGCACACTGACAAAGGATATTCTTTTCAATTTGATCATTTCGGTACAGGTACTATGAAGGTCCGGGTCCCAAAAGCTCAGTTTGTAGAACACTCGCTTCACACACAAAGGGACCGAGATCGATCCCGGGTGCAGTCGAGATTTTTTTAATGACCCCCTCCCCCCCCCCCCACCCCCTCTGTCCACCCAGCAGTGATTGGGTATCTGGGTCTGTTAGATCTGGCGGAAAGGGTAGCAAGAGATTGTCAATTTCACGCTATAGAAGCCGGGATAAACTCCGGCTCCATTGGCCTAATGGCTCTGAAAGACAATTTATTAATTTTGATTTTACCATGAATGTCAATCGATTAAGACCCTCAACTTGAACTGTCAAAAAGTCTTAAGGCAAAGACTCCTCGGGTTCGTCGTAATGGATCAATTGAAGAACAGGTTTTCTAATCAAAAAGAAAAGATATGATTTTGCCTGCTCCACTCCCTTTTCTGAATTAAAATTTACCCCCAATATCGGAGCTTACTCAGTGCTTCAATCGTCTCTATGTTATATGTTGTGTTGAGAATAGAGCTTAAGCATCACTGCTGGCTAGTAAACAAACCTCACAGGGTTAGTATTAGTATGCGTTGAACCAAGGCCTTACTTGAACCCATGACGTACGGAAGACGGACTCAGGAAAGACAAGTTTGAAACCACTTGTTTTTTTTTTTTTGGAGTGGTGAATGGCGTCAACTATATTATTATAGGGCCCCTCTCGCAGTCAGGCGGAGTTGTCGTATCAATAAGGTCGTGGGTTCGAGCCCCCATCGCCGCTAAAAAAACTGTTTATTCTCTATTGTCTTCTGACACTTATTATCAACATAAGTGACTGCTCAACTAACTTTTCTGAATTAATGTGACATAATGGAATAAAAATCTCTTAGTGGCAATATATTATTTTTAGTAAGACCATGAGATAGATAATGATACGCGTGATCTGCTAAACCTCTCAATTGTTAATGAGGAGGTTACCACAATGAGAAACAGAGCGATCTATATTCATTTTTTCGTCCAACCGATTCATCAATCACATGATTTAATGAGGTCCAACGATTGGATATTTCTTAACAAATGTAAACACATTGCTTTTTCATGAAATTTTTAAACATACCCGTGTGTCAAGCTGAACAAAATGACCAATCGTGATGTAAGATATTTCAAAAGCTGTGAATACTTTTCACTATGTGGGTCACTTTGAGCACGCTTTGCAATGTGACCAATGACCTCGAGCTCATGGAAAGGGAATATAGATAGAATGCGCTTGGTCAAGGAGTTCACAACATTGCCATCCGGAAGTATAACGTACCAACACACAAACTCTGTGTAACCATGAACTTTTATAGTCTGGTTAATACAGTTTAGTAAGAACAACTCACAAACGCGGATGGCAAAAACAATAACAAAGGCCTGAGTGACGTCATCTGCATACTATATATAGATCATGCCCATTTTCAGTGTGGTTTGTGGTCATCAACATGTGTGTGCGTCAGTGTGTGTGTATGTGTGCTTGTGTGCGCGCGTGTGTGTGTGTGTGTAATGTGTACATGGCATGTGTTATAAAATATTTCTAAGCAAAGTTGTGATGATCGTAGCCCTATATGCCTTAAAATGTATCTGTCATTATTTTTCTCACAGGCGGCAATGTGTGGGAGATTTTAACCTTTACCACAGCAGCTGGTATCTTAGGTAAGTAATGATTTTTCTAGATTATATCATTTTAATATGATGATGATGTTAATGATAATAATAATAATAATAATAATAATAATAATGATGATGATGATGATGATGATGATGATGATGATGATGATGATGATGATATGTTTCTATAGCGCCTAAACATCCATTTCAAATTGCTTTACAGAGCGTTATACGTAAATCATACGTTCACACAAACACACATACAAGCAGACACAACGTATAAACATTAAAAATAATATCACAATCAAAATGCAACAATCATGAAATATCTAAACTCTGGAAAAACCCATATTTAAACTTTTGGCCAGAAAACTCGTCCTTCAAATATCGATCGATTAAAATGACCCTCTTCTTGACAAAAACTCTCAAACCTGGGACTTCGCAAAGTCCCGGGTTTGAGAGTTTTTGCCCAGATGAGGATCACTTAAATCGATCAATATTTGAAGGACGACTTTTCTGGCCAAATGTTTAAATATGGGGGTTTTTTATAGAGTACGGCGTGTGTATATTAATAACATATATTCATTCCGTGTCTAACCAGTCAATGGTGGTTTCTCCCAGTGGGGCGAATGGTCGGACTGTTCGGCTACATGCGGTGGAGGTGTGAGGCACAAGGTTCGATTCTGTAATAACCCCAAACCCCAATGGGGAGGGACTCAGTGCACGGGAGATTTCTACAGGACTCAAATGTGTAACCAACAGGCTTGTCCGAATGGATACCTCTATGGCAAGTCTCAGGTGAGACAGGAGATCCTTACTTACTACGACGGGTTAAACTAATGACGATCTCTGAATTTAAAAAAAAAGACAAAATAAAGCACCAAAAAAAAAACAAAAAAAAAAAAACCCCAAAAAACAGAACTACTACTACTACTACTACTACTACTACTACTACTACTACTACTACTACTAACTACTACTACTAACTACGTACTAGTAGTACGTAGTAGTAGTATAGTAGTATAGTAGTAGTAGTAGTAGTAGTAGTAGTAGTAGTAGTAGTAGTAGTAGTAGTAGTAGTAGTAGTAGTAGTAGTAGTAGTAGTAGTAGTAGTACTAGTAGTAGTCGTCGTCGTCGTCGTCGTCGTCGTAGCAGTAGTAGTAGTAGTAGTAGTAGTAGTAGTAGTAGTAGTAGTAGTAGTAGTAGTAGTAGTCTTTCCATGACCACATGACTTCATTCTATCCACAGGGCGGTGCGTGCGATGACAAGCCGGGACTGTTTGAGTGTCAGAATGGAATCCAATGTATCAGCATCTACAAGAAGTGTGACTGTGAGGCGCATTGCTCCGACGGCAGCGATGAAACGAAAAACTATGCGAACTGCATCGCTGAGCTGGAGGAATGTGCCAGTGGAGCTGGTAAAAAAAATTAGAAATTAAATTCCCTTTATTCATCCCCAAGAGGAAATTTGTCTTTAGGGTCTATCCCAAGGGAAAACTGGAATAACCCAGGCGTCAGCCGCAGTGCAGTGCCGCAAAGTGAGCTAGGGCGAGGTGACTTTCTCAAGGCCACACAGCGAGGCGGGCAGTCGAACTCGGTACTTTTTGAGTACGAAGCAAAGACCGTACCGCTGAGCCACACACTGCCCTCTAAGTTCATCAACTTGCATGGTGTCTTGCCTTTAGTAGTAAATCATTATTGTTCACAAAATGAAAAATTTTCAGTGGCTTTACATTGCTCGGAGAAATATATTAAGCATAAATAAAAAGGTGAATCTTTTAGTAATATTATCATCATAACAAATTTACTTCAGAATGTACTCACAAAAACACTCGTAAGATCAATCTTAGACTATTACATGTGAAGGCAAAGCACAATACAACTGTGAAAATACCCAAGATAAATTGTTGATATTTTTTACTTTTTATATTCCCAATCAGAAACCACACATGGAATCTACACACCGATCGCCTTCCTTGTATCTATCATGGCTCTGCTTTGGAACAGCTGGCACTAACGTGTTAGAGGGGGCAGCTCCACCATTTATTATGTTCACCTTACTGGTGGTTTTAGGACTGATGCCGCCATGACTGTGACAAGAAGAATTAAGAAGAATGTTCAAATTGAACATCTTTGTTAAAAACAACAAAGAAACCAAACATAAAAGAAACAAAGCAATAAATGAATCAAAAATGTCATTTCATATAAATTTGATTTTTTTCTCTTGAGGCCAACAATTACTTTAATGAATAAAATATTGAGGACACGACGTCATTATTATTATTATTATTATTATTTATTATTATTATTATTATATTATTATTATTATTATTATTATTATTATTATTATTATTATTATTATTATTATTATCATCATATATTATCACAACCTCTTTAAATGAAAATCTCACCGGCACTGAATGCCATGCGTCACCCCAGACAGACCATGACCACATCCTGTCCGAATGCTCGCTGACTCACTGCACCAATGCTGACCTGAGGATGCAACCAACTGCCCGGACTGCTGACTCACTGGCGCGACAGATATGATGATGATTATTATCATTATTATTATTATTATTATTATTATTATTATTATATTATTATTATTATTATTATATTATTATTAATTATTATTATTATAAACATCATCATCATATTCACCTTTATTGTCATCGCCATCGTTGTTGCTTTTGTTGTTTGCTTGAATGAAAGGCTACGTATTCAATAAAAGAAAATATGTTCGCATCCATTTACTCCTATTTGAAAAGGATCCACTCTAATTGCCCGGCAAGTGGTGTTCTCAATTTTTGCCTTTTCTTTTAACGTGTTTAAAAAAATATTATTTTCTTTGATATTATGGGAATTTAAAGTTGGCATTAAAAAGCATTGTTGTTTGTTTGATTTGATATTTACCTTCGTTGTTTTATCATGTTCATCTTGGATTTGTGGGAAAGATCCTTATCTATGAATTCAAACTCCAATAAATTTCAATTCAAGATCTTTATTCTTTGTTTAATTACTTTGATTTATAAAGATGGAGTATTCTGTCAAATTTTATTAAGTTGTTGGTAAACGAGTTCAATAAGATTTTTCACCTCATGCGTTAGCAATTTCGAGTATGAAGTTCTCCATGCGGCTGTTATCATTTTTGGTGATACTAAGCTGTTAAAAGCTGTGGATTGTAAAAAAGTAATAAACAAAAATGAATATAACAGCTTAAAAAAAAAAAAAGAACAAAATACCAAACACGGAGCGTTTCATGCTCAAAAGCCTTATTTGGCCAACAACATCATCAACAACAACAAAAAAAAAAAACAAAAAAAAAAAAAGCCACAAAACAAAACAACAAAATAATGAAAACACGAATGCATTAGGCTACTAAAAAAAACAAAACAAAACAGATTGATGACTAAATATTTCGTACGTTCTCTCTGTTGTTTACCGCGCGACCTTGGGAGCGTGCATTGTGAATGAGTTTGACATTCCAAAGAAAGGAGTTCAAGAATACTTTGACTTTTATTATACCCTCTAAATACCCTCTAATGACATCACCCGTCCCGTTATTCATCAAATTGTTTTCGTTTTCTTTTTCTTTTTTTTTTTTTTTACCTTTTTGTTTTTTTTTTTTTCTCTTATTTAACAGTACATATTGTTTTGATTTTTTATTATATTATTAATATTATTATTATTTGGTTTTGATTATTTATATATAGTTATTATTATTATTATTATTATTATTATTATTATTTTAATCATTATTTTTATTTTATTTTGTTTTGTATTATTATTTTATTATTATTATATTTTATTTTATTATTGAACTGCTACGTTGTTTTGTTTTGTTTTGTTATTGTTTTGTTATGTTGTTTTATGTTTTGTTTTTTGTGTGTGTGTCGTTTTGTTGTTCATTTGTTGTTGTTGTTTTGTTTTTTTTCTTTCTATTTTTTCACAACGGATAACAGGGATGCTTCGTAATCGACGTTTACAAATATGCAGATCTGACATGCGAACGCACTTATGGGTCTATTTTAACATTGTTATAATGGACAATATTTTGCATAATGTTTTTAGATTTCCATTACAAAGATGAATCCATAATGAATTCAGTTATCAGACCTTCAAATAAGTGCACATTGTTCGTAATTCTTTTTTTTTTTATATTACGCTATAGTAAAATCGGGTTTCCTCTACCCAAAGGGCTATAATCATAACCGTTTTTTTTTTTTGTTGGGGGGGGGGGGGGGGGGGTGAGAACTACGTTCCTTTAAGGTTGGTTGAGGCCATACTCTGTCTACATCATTACTGATTTCAAAATTTGCCTCAAAGACGAATCAAGATCTTGTGGTACACACACACACACACACACACACACACACACACAGAGAGAGAGAGAGAGAGAGAGAGAGAGAGGGAGAGAGAGAGAGAGAGGTAAGATAGTCAATAGTCTACCGCCTGTCCGCCAGATCTAATTACCCCTAAGCAGCTATAAAATCACGGAGGCCTCTTATAGTCAATGTTTTTTCTCCTGTAGACAAAATAGTCATTATTGTCCTTCAGAGCCATTCGGCCCACGGAGCCGGAGTTTATCCCTGTTTCTATAGCGCGAAACGGACTATTGTAATTGCTTGCTATCCTTTGGATATGACGCTAGTCTATTGCAAAGTACTCTCCGCCAAATTAAACAGACTCAGCTACCCATTCACTGCTGGGTGGACAGGGGAGTCAGAAAAAAAGAAAAATCTAGACTGCACCCGGAATCGATCTCGGTCCCTTTTCGTGCGAAGCGAGTGCTCTACCAACTGAGCTGTTGAGACCACAATACGGTCATTGGGAGCATCATAAGAGTCTTCGGTTGATCTTAGTTGTCATGTTACTTACTGAGACAAGTTTCTGCTAGGTAAGTTGCTTGCATGCTACTGCGAAATAATTATTTAATAAACGAAGGTATAACTTAACTGCAAATCAAAACCGCAAGAACTACCTTTCAATTAACAAGTCTTCATTTGGGACTGAGTCCTTGTCTCTCGCTCTAGATTACTTTCGGTATCAATTACAAATTACTTATCGAAAAAAACAAAAACAAAAGATGCATTCGACAATTGTGCAAGTTTGCAAATCCTACGGAATTCACAAGAACAAAATAGTTTATCAGTTATTTGAAAGAAATGTTCACGCTCTGAGAAACATGATTAGTATGGGTGGCAATGTTGATGTTGTGAGAAGGAGAAGTCAACAATCACGAAGATACGGACACAATAATCATCTTGGAAAAGAGCCAAAAAAGACTTATTCAACTTATTCTCAATCTAGATTTACGTCCAATATTAAAGATAGTGTGCTAAATCAATTCAATTTCATTCATTTCGCTTTCTCAAGACTAATCGCACAAAAGGTAAGAGTAAGATTCAGCTGAGTAAGTAACGTCCACTTATTCTTGACTGATTTTTTCCCCTCTCATTTCCTTTCACTGTCATTACTGTATGAATGTATGTAATGTATACAGTGTATAATTTTGGTTCTGCCAATTATACTGTCAAAGAGGTTGATTGCAATTTCAAGCCGGGTGACTAAAAATCGTAATAGTTACTCAGAGTGAGATGTATCTATCAAATCTATCTAGTTGATGAAGTTCATGTAGGTACTTTGTCACACTTTGTGGTAAGTGATGTAAATAATCCAAAACAGCAATCTCAAATGGATAACAGTTGGTAGCACACTCACGCGGTATTCGTTAGCTAGAGAGATGATGATAAGTTCTCATTTGTATTAGTATCGAAGTGCTTATTTGCAGTAGTACTGTGAATAGTGATTTCACATTGAAATCACTATTCCCAGTTGTATAAGCGCTCTTCCGTCTCTGAAAATTAGCCTTTGTACCCTCACTGAACACAACACTGTATTTTCTGTTCAAAATGGTGTGTTGTCAAATGGCTTAAAGTTGAAGGAGAGTGTGTTGAGAGAAAAGGAGAGATGATTGAAACATTTAGAATTGAGATTTTGAACGTTTCAAATTTCCTTCAAGACTGAAACTTGACAAGATCGTGTTTTGTTTTGTTTATGATATCCCAATCCAATTCATGAAAATCTCCCCATCCCCACCTTTCCGACATCATCATTTGTTCATATCTTGAAAGCTATCAGTTTTATCTGTTAGATTACTTTAATGAGAATAGTTCTGTCTCCGTTTATTGTATTATTATTCATATGGGGCAGCGTGACTCAGCGGTACAGTCTTTGCTTCACACCTAAAAGGTACCAAGTTCGATTACCAACTGCGCTGTGGGGCCTTGAGCAAGTCACCGCTCCGTAGCTCAGTTTGTATCACTGCATTGTAGCTGATATCTGGTTTATTCAATGAAATAGTCCCTAAAGACAAATTTCCCCTATGGGATAAATAAAGGGATTTTCATATATTTATTTTTTTATATCACAAAGGAAACATAAAGAAGCTGGATTGTCACCAATGTTAGGAAAGGGAACTAAGTTTGTCTATATAAATGAGCTGTTAAGAACCCAAGATCAGTCAGATTTACTTAGCTGATGAAGAAAATGCTTCTTAACAAACCATGATCAAAATAGTCTTTGATGAAATTCCATTAATACCACCACAAGAATAATTTTAACGAAAAATTTGGCTTTGGCGAAAAAGGAATAAAAGTTCGCACCTTTGGTGACCACGAGACAAACAACAGCATTGAAAATCATGTCAAAAACACTGATATTTGTGTTAAAAATTACATATCTCAACCACAGAAAATTACATTTTTGTTGAAACCAATCATTGACTATCTGATTAACTTTACAATAAAGTCAGCATCACATCAAGAATTCTGCAACCGCTAAAGTTCACTGATTGCTTAGTCAAAAAACAGGCCACTGCATCAAAGCCAAATTAATATCTGCAGTATAATGTGCAGAAATGCTCAGGGTAAGCTCTGGATTAACAGGCTTTTTTTTTTGGATCTAAAGAGCCTTAATTTTTTTTACACTCCTCTTGTACGAATGTTACACTTATTGTTCACCTTTTTTTTAATCCCTAAAAATAAATAATAAAAGTTTTTAAAATATTTATCTAGTTAGTCTCTTGTTTATGAGCTAAAAGTGTTGCAGACTTCATCAAACTTTTAGAGACAAGTATAACTTTACTTATTCTGTTTTATTTTGTATCTTTAAAACTGTCGTGACAAATCAATTCATTAATTTTTTTTATATTGATATATTTATGAACAATGCTTAAGTCAGTCCATGGACAGGCAGAGGTGCAAAGGGAGTCAATGACTGTATATTATTCACACAGTAAATTGAAGTTAAGGCAGGGGCAAAATAATCTCTCAGTGAATTAATTCAATTTTTTAGCCAAAATGAAGTGGCTCAAATAGTCCAATAGGAAAAAAAAGCATAGTACTAGTACATAAATAATATTGTACCACATCGCATTGTACCCTATTTTCTAGATTCACCCATTTTGTATTCGCTATATTTCCTTAGGTGAAAGTCCATCTAACTTTTACACTAAAAAAAAGTTTTAATCCTCTTATTAGATTTCCATTTTTTTAAATATCAGACATTCTCAAGCCAAGCACAAGACAGAACATGTCGAGGCCTTCCAAAAAAGCTTCCATTAGCAGGTGTTAAACATGTCATCGTAGTTGCATCAGGGAAAGGAGGAGTTGGAAAATCTTCGACTGCAGGTAAAGTAATAAAAAATAATAGTGTTTCGTTTTTGGCTTTTCAAACTTAGATCCTCTTGTTGGCAATAGCTGCATCCAAATATAACACTGATTTGAGGTGGTGGGCAACAATTGAGCTATAGGGAGTCCTGACCCGACCACAGACAAAGCCATACCAAGGCTGATATTCAATAAATATCGTAATCTCTATGTCAAATATTGAGTTTTCCTTTCCTTAACCAGTACATCAATTGTGATAAAGATGATAATCATTATGTGAAGCATTTGTATGACATCAATTTGCCAGAAATGATGTAGGTCTTAAACGTCTCCTTACTATATGAGTATATGAAACTATATATAGTTTATATATCACTGTATGAAAATCATCACATTCGTTACGATACAACCACAATTTTTCTCATTCAGATTTCTTTTATACATCTCGAAATTTGAGGAAATATTTTTGTTATTGTTATATGAACTTAAAACTTTGTTTTGGTGAAAAAATTATGTATAGCATGCACTTAATTCTTTTGAGTTAGAGTTTAAGAAATCAATTTTTATATTGGGAGGGTATGACATAATGGGGGAAATTTGAAAATGTTTGGTAAGGAAAGAGTTAAAATGCATTGGAAAATGCAATTTCTGTTTCATAGTGAGAATGACATGAGAGAGATTACACAAGATACCAATTGACTGCCATAATATTGAATTTTAGAAGAAAATGGTTCAGTTTTGCAGACATCACCGGTATTTCAACCATTTAATTTTAATTGAGCTTTTATATAGCGCAATATCCACTCTTCGTGCTCAAAGCGCTTTACAAGGGGTCCCTGGCCAACAGCAACATTTAACATTTAGGACGGGACACGACGCCTGTTAGGCAATATTACAATTTTTTTCGGACAGAGACAACTCTGTTGATGGCCAGGTACTCATTTTACACCTGAGTACGGTGAGAGAATGTGCGTAAAGAGCATTCTCCAAGAACTCAACTATGAGCTGAGCGAGGCTCAAACCCAGGACCTTCCGCTCCGAATGCGAGTGTCTTATCACTAGACCACATAGCCGCACATTCAATGGGCTTATCACTGGTTTGGGGGTCTTCACAGCTCAATGGTAGATCACTCATTTCATATGTAAAGGTATCCATCCTGGGTGCAATCGTAATTAAAAAATTTAAAAAGCCCTCCTCATCCAGCAGTGAATGCATATAGCTCAGTTGGTAGAGCAATCACTTCACACCCAAAGGGACCAATTTTGATTCCATGTGAAGTCGAATTTTTTTTTCTAACTCCCCCCTGTCCACCTAGCGGTAATTGGGTAGCCAGGGCTGTCAGATATCGTGTACTTTGCGATTGCCTAGTGTTCTATCCTAAGGGTAGCTAGCAATTTCTATTGTCCATTTCATGCTATAGAAACTGGGAGAACTCCAGCTCCATGGGTTCCATGGCTCCAAAGGACTACCAGTCGTGGTAGGGTTTGGTAGTGGATCCATCAGAGAATATTTTGAGATTGACCACTGTCTGTCTAAAGGGAAGTCACCACTACTACAGAAACCAAGACAAATTCTTGCTCCATGACCCTTATTGTTCAGAAGAATCACTTTTATCACTGCTACTGTGCCCATGAATGCAATATTGAAATTTTGAACATTACATGCCATTTTCTTTTTCTTTGTTTTTTTTTTAATCCACAGTCAGTCTCGCTGTATCACTGTCCCAGGAACCTGAGGTGATGATCTTGTTATAATCTATTCTTTAGAGACTTTGCAACGTTAGAGTCAGAGTAAACTCTAAGCTTCTAAAGTGTAACAGCAACAGCTAAAAAGGATGATTATCTATTGAAAGTACTTTCTACCAGGTCTAAATGACAGCCAGCATTTTAAATGTTGCCATTATTTACTAATTGGTTTAGACAACAGGGCATGAAATAAAATAAAATGATATGATTTCCAACTTCATTGTTTTACCAATAAGCCGTTAAAAGATGAGATTTGATTTTGTTTTTACCTTACATTGGATATTGTCATTTTCATTCAGAGAGTGACACTATGTGACTCCAAAGTCCGAGTTGTTCAGGTGTTACTGCTTTCTAAGTGAGAACTGTAAGGTCTGGAGACGTAAACAGGACATAGAAGGATTCAAAGAAAATTTTGTCATAAAGTGAAAGGCTTGAATCACCATTTTAGGGCATGGCACGTGTCACTCAAATAAATACATTGTCTTATTCCTAGATTTGTGTTTTGAGTTAACCATATTTTTTAAAATTTTAAATTACGCCCTTCCGCCACAACATCATAAGATATTGTCGCCTAGGCACCCCACGAAGGAATATAGATAATTCACCATACAAGATGTCTGATATCAACAGGAATCACCTATGTTGTCCATGTGAGCAAATTGGGGGTTAATAATCTTGCCCAAGGAAAGTAAAATGAAAGTACCTGAAGCGAAGGTTGAGCCTGGGACGTTTCAGGTCACAGTGCAATGCCTTAACCACTCGGCCACTTCACCATATATTACCATATATTAAACAAAAATGATTATAAAAGCTTTAAAAAAGAACAAAATGCTTAATGTGAAAAGTTGTGAATTCAAAACTCTTTGTCTGACAACAACAAAACCAATTAAAAATGTTAATACTTTTAACATAAAATCCAGATAGATAGGAGATAAGTTATCTTCTCGATTAGGTTAACAAACAGTTTTCACCTTTCTTAATCATTGTCTTATATCGCTACTCTATTCATGTAAGCAAGCATTTATAATTTTTGTGCTTGTTAGTGTGTTTGTATTTGAGAATAGGTTGAGATTGTTGTCAGTAGACGTAACTGTATCTATGGAGTATAACAGCTATTTATTGATAATGTCTATAGTTAGTGTGTAGCAGTGCTAGCCTAGCCAGCATTTTGTTTTGTATGCTTCCTCTTTTACATTTATCTGTCATCTGCATTTTTTGCCAAATTGGGACCTAAAATTTGCCAAAAGTTGCCAAAAAAACCCTAAAATTTGCCAAGAAATTTGCCAAAAAGTCCAAAATTTGCCAAAAAATTTGCCGAGGAGAACCAAGCGTTTCAGTAAAAATTAGCATGCGATACAGAAAAAAATATATATATAAAAGACAATTTATTACATTTATGGAGGCTACATTTATTAATTTACACAATAGCGTTGTTACAAAGATTTTAAAGGATCATTATCCGTAGAGAGTAGCTTCCCTTGGTTTGGGCCCAGGCAAAGCTGCAACATTTCTCAAGTTTCGCACTTTTTTTTTTCGTTATTTTGTTTTCGCTTCTTTTTTTTCCCCAAAATTTGCCACACGATTTGCCAATTTTGGGAAATTTGCCAATATTTGCAGATCGCCCTGATATTTGCGGCCGCAAATTGCCATTTGCAGCCGCAAAAAATGCAGATGACAGATTTATGGATTCATTTATTTAGCAAGGGTTTTATACTAGGAATAGGATTGCCAGTTTAAAAGGGATCCTTCCTGGTGATTGAGTAATGATGAAATGGAAATATTATGATGCAACATGACCTGTTAAAAAAAACAGATATGAAACGTTATAAAGCGTAATGAACATTGAAATACTCGTAGAACTGCTTAATAATAATATGTTTTTATATTTACCATTTTAAAATAATGCAATTTTTAAACAAAATTTTAAAGCTTTCAAATCTTTTCAATTTATATGAACAGTCCAACTTTGTACAATTTTTAAAACTTTCAATATTTTAAAAGATTTTTTTCCAAAGTCAATTATTTACATCATTATTTTATTTTCATGTGAAACTTTTAACCGTTTCATAAAAAAATGGTCTTTTTGAAAATGTTATGGTATTGTATCATGTATACTTATCAAGAGACTTTTTTGTTTTTTTTTTTTCTTTTCTTTTTTTTTTCTTCACTGTATTTCTTAAATTTCTTGTTAGTTGAATTACATTTATTAAAACGAAATATTGGATTGGATTTGTCTTTGTCTAGGTTGGCAATGTAGGACTTCTGGATGCTGATATATACGGGCCTTCTATCCCTATGCTGATGAATTTATCTGGCCAACCCGAACTCAACAGTCGTAAGAAACTGAAATGATGTATTGATGATCTTTGATCTTGCCGTATTTGTCCTCTCTCTCTCTCTCTCTCTCTCTCTCTCTCTCTCTCTCTCTCTCTCTCTCTCTCTCTCTCTCTCTCTCACAATCTCTCTCTCTCTTTATCTCTCCATCTGTCTGTCTATCTCTTCCATATAACACATTCCTAAGACATACAACCTCTTACAAAATTATAAATTTTGGTTGCCCATTGGCAAAGGTCACGGATAGAAACATTATTCATTTTAGTGAGTCATTTTTCCAGAGCCAAAGAATTATTCTCTTTATTTTATTGACATTATTAGCAAATGTTTGATTTTTAATATATTGGAGGATGACCTGTCGACCAATCTAGTCAGAATGAAACAAATGCCAGAAATAGTATTTCAAGTCAAAATTATTAGATATGGGAAATTTTTAGTGTTTTTTTTCCTTTTTTTTTGTTTTGTTTTGTTGTTTTTTAAAAAAACAATTAAAACAATTTTTTTAGAAACTATTCCTTCTTCCCATTAAAGCAAATGCAATTGAACCAAATTACATATCTCTTGGAGATTTCATTAAAAAACATCTTACAACGTTTCTTTTTAATATGTAGCACTGTAGAATTATATTGCTTTGTTTCATATTGCATGTGAGTGGTTGTATGTTTGAGCGAAAGTAGCCATGTTACTGTTAAGCGTTTTGAGCTTGTTGATATACGGGGTAAGACGCTATATAAAAACCATATATATTATTATCATATCTTTGATTCTTTGGATTCAGGGGAGTCACGTAATTTAACAGAAATAAACAAGCAAAACAAAATAACATTGGATTAAATCCTTCATTATGTTACATTTATTAAAGAAGATTACAAAAAACAAAACATGGATGAAGTTTATTTTAACATATTATTGTATATGTAACCCACTGTCTCAAAGCAGTATTATGTCAAGAGTAAATTTTTTGTTGAAATGATTAGAAATTTTTGATGATATTTCAGTTTTTGACACATTAAAAAAAAAACCCAACTCCAATTCATTTTACTCATTAGAACATCTACACTTGATCCCTTGTTTCATATTTGGAAAACACCCAAATTCATTATTTAGCATTTCACAGAGACTACCTGTCATCTGCATTTTTTGCCAAATTGGGACCTAAAATTTGTCAAAATTTGCCCAAAAAAATCCCAAAATTTGCTAAGAAATTTGCCAAAAAGACCAAAATTTGCCCAAAAATTTGCCGAGGAGAACTAAGCATTTCAGTAAAAATTAACACGCGATACAGAAAAAATAAATATAAAAGACAATTTATTACATTTAAGGAGGCTACATTATGAATAGCGTTGTTACAAAGATTTTAAAGGATCATCATCCGTAGAGAGTAGCTTCCCTTGGTTTGGGCCCAGGCAAAGGCAACATTTCTCAAGTTTCGCATTTTTTTTTTCTCGTTATTTTGTTTTCGCTTCTTTTATTTCTCAAAATTTGTCACGCGATTTGCCAATATTCCCAAAATTTACCAATTTTGGGAAATTTGCCAAAATTTGCGGATCGCCCTGATATTTGCGGCCGCAAAAAATGCAGATGACAGGACTACTGACATTTTACTTATTTGAGGTGATTGGTCACCAATGTCAAGAGTTCCAAAATATATTATCTCCAAACTCGATTTACTCATCCTAATGCCTGTATTTTATCAAAAGTGGCTAATTTTCTTTTTTCCCCACTTCTTTTTGGCCAGAAAACTTGATGATCCCTTTGATGAACTACGGAGTCAAATGGTAAGACATGCGTCGCTTTTTGCCATCAATTTTCCTCCTTCACTTCCCTCTCATCTTTGACTTTTTATTTCCAGATGTCCATCCTAATTAGAAATAAGCTGTGTAGAATGTGTGATGCCCATAATTGAGTCCTTGGAAATGACTATTTACTCATATATTCTCTCACCGTACTCAGGTGTAAAATGAGTACATGGCTGATAATAGCGTTGTCTCTGTCTGGAAAATGTTGTTATATCTCCTAACAGGAATCATGCCACATCCTACATGGTCAGTGTTGAGGTTGGCTATTGACCCCTTGTAAGGCACTTTGAGTGAGTATGTTGGATAATGCGCTATATAAATGACATTGGCGATCAGGGATTACAAAATAACAACTGGCGCTGATATAACCTAAATGTGTTGCAAGCGCCGTAAAACCCTTAAAAACAACAAAAACAAACAAAATAACATTGTCGTTCTCACGTTCTTGCAATTGATGACACCCAAGTTCACTATAAAATGCTTCTTAAGATTACTTGAATGCTAAAACTTTTCATTTGAGAATTAATTAAGATTTTTTTTTTTTAAGATTGCATTTACATATCCCTTATGCCCGATTTAAATATCTTGATTACTGATTGTATCTTTGTTTACTTTATTTTTCAGTATGTCCATGGGATTTTTAGTGGATGAGAAGTCAGCTATTATTTGGAGAGGGCTAATGGTCATGTCTGCTATACAGAAACTATTGAGAGAAGTAAGTAATTACTATGATTAAATATAACCCACGATATTCAGGACACTCTTGATCTCACAACATGACGTAAATTAGGTTTGCAGTTCTCTTCTAGTCAGCATTTTGGCACATTGATGCTCTGTCTATAGGAAAGACGTTTTTTTTGCACACATTTTCATCTGTTTATCTAGTTGATGAGCTGGTGTGTTAGATCTTGTGTAAAATACATTGTGACTAACTATTATTCTTTCTAAAGGGTTGTAATAATGTCCAGTTAAATAGGCCTCACGGCTCTTGATTACTTATATCCACTCCTCTTTACTTTAAAAAATATTGTAGAAACTCTCATGCAATTTGTCCTGAAGGTCTCAAAAAGTAAATTTTATAAAAAGATATATTTTATTAAATTCTGAATACACACATTGTTCCAGATAGGTTTTAAAATGGTGTTAACATGTGCCTTGCTCTTAACTGTATTATGAAATTGTCAATAATTTTTTTTTTTTTATAAAATGTATTTAAACGCTGATACCGATAAAATCAATGCATATATATATATATATATATATATATATATATATATATATATATATAATATATATATATATATATATATATATATATATAATATATATATATATATATATATATATATATATATATATATATATATATATATATATATATATATATATATATATATATTTTAATCTATCAAATTAATGATGAAAATTTTATGAAATCTTTTATTTTCTCAAACTCACCTCTAGACTTTTTTCATAAATGAACAACACTTCTGTTTGAATGCATTCCCTAGAGAAATTATTTATGAAACATAAGAGTTATGTCTTCTTAGTTTATTTCAAAGTGGTTTACTGGAGTTACAATATTATAAATAACTTATAGATTTTGTGTTTATTGATTGTTTATCATGATTTAATTAACAATTAAATGAGGCAACCAATTATTTTTTAAAAATCTTTATTTTGTTTGTGTGTGTGTGTGTTTGTGATGTTGTGTGTATGTGTGTGTGTGTGTGTGTGTGTGTGTGTGTATTCTTCAAGGTTGTTTGGGGGCCTCTAGATTATCTGATTGTGGATCTCCCTCCAGGCACTGGAGACGTTCAGCTTTCTATAGTACAGAATATTCCTGTGTCAGGTAACTTTTCTTTTTTTTTTTTAATTTTAGATTTGTGACACCAGGCTTTTGACCTGAAATTCCATGATTCATGTCTCACGCTTGGCAGTGCAAATCTAAGTCCTTAGAAAAATCTCTCCTCTCACATTCTATCAATGTGCTCAGGTGTTAACTGGTCATGGTGTTGTCTCTGTTGAAAATAGTTGTAATAGTAAATTACAGGCGTCCTGTCTTAATCTACATATTGAGTGTCACTGATGACTTGAGAACCGCTGTAAAGGGTGTTGAGCCCATTAAATGGATATTGCGCTATACAGAAGGATGAGATGTGACACATTTAAGGCTTTTTTTAATTTTACAATTTTTGTATTGGCCCGGTTCTCACGTCACATGAGAGGATTTAAATAAAATACCTTTTCCAAGGACTCAAATTGCATCGTCCACTGCAAGACTTATACTTAGTACCTACAAGTACACAGCCAATTTGTTTATATATTCCCCAGAGATCCTAACAGGTAAAATATAACCCTTTTCAAGAAAACTGTTGGTCACTTTTTTTTATTAATTAGTCTTAGAATATCTATCACAGATAGTAGTAGTATCGTATGGTGGGGTCACACTTTCAGATCTGTCGCGTCGAGCCAAGCCTTAAATTCATCTTCACATTTGTGAATGGTTTCATAACCTCCATTCAGCTTGGTAACAGGACAGTGGAGCACAAGGTGATCTACATCTTGGGGTCAGTTTGGCATTTGGGGCATTCTGTTGAGTTGTTTAAACCCCATTTGTTCATTTTTGCGGCTGTTTTCGCATGTCTGGAGCGTAGCCTATTTGCAGCCACCCAGTATTTCCTACCAAGCTGTGAGCCAGGAATTTCATTGGTAGGGTCTTCAATAATTTGGCCTCCTGTTGGGGTATTATTTGCCCATTCTTTTCTCCATTCATCAGTGATGCTGTAGTAATCTTTCTTTGAGAGGTAGAAAGGGGATCTGGATCTATCACAGATATCGACTAACTACTAATTTACACTTGATGAATGGAGTGGGGCATTGTGTATCTGCCTTATTCGAAAACACACCACGAGGGTCAAGGGCATGGTAAATGAAGCATTGTGAAATATATTAATCATAATGAAATTTCTGAAATATAATGCAATAGTTAATTTATACAGTGCTCATAATCCACAAAGATCTCTAAGGCGCTACATGTTTAAAGGCAATAAGTGACACATAATACCATTACTTCTCAAAAGCTTGCTTGAAAAGGAATGCTTTCAAAAAAGTTTCCTAAAATATAGAACTCCTGTGTGTCTTTGACTTTTTTTCTAATTTGCTCCACACTTTTGGGGACCTCAACAGAGAAAGAAATCTGCTATATAAACTTGCATATTTTCCATTTTCATATGGTATCAAGAACCTGCAATGGGCTATCCCATAATTTCTCGAAACTCCTTTTTTTTATTCTTTCTTTTTTTCTGTTTTTTTTTTTTTATGTCCAAGGTAAATGTCAGTGTTTCATGTTAACGTTTTAATCATGAAAAAAAAACCCCAAATGATCTTAAAATGATGAGGTTTAATGGGATAAAAACGACATCTAAGTGATTTTTTTGATAACCTTTAAATAATGCGGGATAGTCCACTTGACCTCGAAACTAACTATTTATCCCTGTGTCCATTTTCCAGGGTCTGTAATTGTGACGACTCCACAAGACCTTGCCTTACTCGATGCTCGCCGTGCCATTGACATGTTCGATAAAGTGGAAGTTCCAGCCCTGGGTGTTATTGAAAATATGAGTGTGTTTGTCTGTCCCTGCTGTGGACACCAAGAGCACATTTTTGGTCAGGGTGGTGCTGAAGCTGTCACTGCGGAAATGAAAACAGAGATTTTGGGTATGGTGTTTATTTGAAATATTTAAGTTTTTTAAGTAAGATACATTCTCATTTTGTGTGTGTGTGTGTGTGTGTGTGTGTGTGTTGTGAAATATTAGAAAATATCTTATATCCCACGTGCTTGTCTCCTTATTGATATGAAAGTCAAAAAGTCTTATAATCCAAATTTTTATAGTCTCCTTGTTGTAGTGGAAATATTATCAAACTAATACCTTTAAATGGGGGTCCCAAAAGCTCACTTGGGAGAGCACTCGCTTCACTCTCTAAGGAATCAAGATCGATGATGGGTGAAGTCGAGATTTTTTTTTTTTCTGAACCCCCCCCCCCCCCTCTTATAGGTGCCTCGTTTGTCCGCCATGCAAAATGTTACTGTTGGCTTGGGACCCCTTTAAAGCGCTTTTAGCATATTTGATGGGTGATGCTCTATATTAAACTCTTGATTTTGAAAATCTCTTTCTGGGTTCGGTTTTGACCACGGTTTTGATGGGGAGGTCTCTGTTGTTGTGTCTTTTACCCTCCTATATTTCCTTGTCCAAGTCTTTGTCTTGGAATGGGATTACTTGATTTTTCCTGGCCCTGGATGGAGTTCTTAGCTGAAGGGGAAGCAGTCAGTAGTTTTGGGAGAGGTTATTTTTTTCCTTGTAAATAATATCAGTGTTGTGTGCTATTATAGTTTTAAATTGGAATGCATTTGGTAAACATTTGAGTGTATTCCAATTAATGATATTGTATGCTTGTGTTTGGATGAGACTTGTAGGTCTCAAATTAAGTATGATAACGGTATGCTCTTCGAATCTACCTCTGTTACCTGTTTGAACCAGTCTCCTTTCTTTCTCTTTCTGTGGTGCTTTTAATTATAAGTGTAGAATTTTTTACCATCCCATTCTCTACCTCTTTATTGGCGCTGATATGGCGTAAATGAGGAGCAAGCACCACAAAATCCTTAAAAACGAAAACCAACACAAATCTCTTACTGGATTGTAGAGGTTCTAATCAAGAGGTCATGCGACTGTATTCATCTAATTGTTTGTTTTGTTTTTGTTTGTTTTTAAGGGTTTTACGGCGCTTGCAACACATTTAGGTTATATCAGCGCCAGTAAAAAGGAAGAAAATGGGATAGTAAAAAGTTCTAGAATTACAATTGAAGCATCCAAGAGAAAGTAAGACATAGGGGAACTGGGAACAAATAGGGATCAGATGTAGATTCCAAGAGCAACCACCAATGTACTTAGTTTGAGATCACCTATAAGTCTCATCCGGACACAAGAACAAAATCCAACAAAGAGGAACACACTCAAATGCCTACATTATACATTAAAAAATAACAAATATACTAATACATAACAGAGAGATGATTTACAAGGAAAAAAATATCATCTCCCAAAACAATAACTATGCATTTGACTGTTTCCCTCCCAGCCAGGACTCCGACCAGGGCCAGGAAAAAAAATAAGTAATCTCATTCCAAGACAAAGACAGAAAGCATGTTGGAAAACAGATATAAGGGGATAGAAGACACAGTGTGTACCTCCCTGCCCGCTATGGGAGGTCAGGATCCCCACCCAGCATCTAATTGTTTATTCTGTCTGCAGGCCAGGTCCCATTACAATCATATGTGAGAGAGGCATGCGACAATGGTGTGCCAGTTGTAGCCACTACCCCCGACTGTGATTATGTAAGTGTACAATTTATGTATGACATACCATCCCGATTCAGTAGCTTTCAGGATGAGCCAAAGCTCTAAACTTGACTCTGAAGTTAAAAAAAAATAAAAAAAATGAAACCTTACATGAGTTGATTGTCCCCATTGATACGACCCATCCCAAAATGAGTCTGATAATAATTTGATTTGATTTTTTTGATATCATTACATTGCATTCTGATCACTTACAATTTAAGATTGGACATGGCGAAACCATTTCTAGATGAGACCTGTGCGTGCAAAAATCTGGCACTGTATAGGGAAATGAACCTAGATGAATGGTGATATTGAGGTGATAAAAATTTGAAGAGGGATTGAGCATTGTGAAACCCTCTATTCACAAAATAGCCTAAATAATTGTGCCTACGTATCTGCCTCTCTTATTTCTACAATTGTTAATGGTTAATTTAACTCAAGAGTAAATTTCCGCTCTTGTGCTAACAGTACCTTTTGAAATTTCTTCCAAAGGCACCCTTTTCCCCACCCCCTCCCCCTGAAACCAAACATACATGTTTAAAAGCTATCTTTTATATATATATTTTTTTTTTTTTTTTAATTTTTTTTTTTTTTTATTTATTTATTATTTTTATTTTTTTTTATTTTTATTTATTTATTTTTTTTTTAATTTATTTATTTATTTTTTTAAGATAACAGAACTTCTTAACATTTTTTTTTTCTTTTTTTCTCAGAGCAAAGTGTTCAAATCCATAGCACAGTCCATTATCAAGAAGTTAAAGGACACGCCACCCCTGACAGATTATCATAATAATCAATGACTCTTAAATGGCATTTGTACATAGTAATTAATGAACTTTTCTAAAAAAAAATTATCCGATTGTCTCAATGTTCAATTGAAGCCAGTGGTAAATTAGGATGTTTAACTTGTTTTATACTCCACACCGGTTGATGCTGACTAGAACACTTGAATAAAAGTAGAAACTGGCTGGCAACAGGTTAATTGGATTTACTGAAAAACTAATGGACCAGTTTAAATTTTAGTTAAGTCAATAAATAACAAACCATACAGTGATTAATATGTTAATTTTTTTAATGTTCCAGCTACGTCCCACTTTAGGAGAAATCAAGTTGCTTGAGATAAGTTACCATTTCAAGTCAACACTTTACGATAATTGATTGGTTTTACATAATCGATTAATAGGCTTCGCGTAAAATACTGACATTGTATTCTGAATAAAATTTGGCTTGGACATTTTAAAAATTATGAAAGAAAGTGAACGAATTATCTAATCAACAACATCATATCATCATCAATCTTCATCATCAATCATCATCGTAACGAGCACCATCACATCTTCATTTGAGCTCCAGATTTGAAAAAAAAAAAAAAAGAAGAAAAAGGTAAAAGAAAGACATTCCTTGAAAATTTGTTTCTGAAAAGATGGCATGTCTGAAAGTCGAACTACATATGTACCCACTCTACTTGTAAAGTTTAACCCGACTTGCACTTGTAAAAAAAACAACGATAATCTTATAATAATAATAATAATAATAATAATAATAATAATAATAATAATAATAATAATAATAGATCTTTATTGTCCATAAATATGGCAATTTGTCATTTAGTTACACTTGTTATAATGTTAAACGATAACTGTAACATTGAACAGATATTTCACTCCTACTTATTCTCTCTCTCTCTCTCTCTCTCTCTCTCTCTCTCTCTCTCTCTCTCTCTCTCTCTCTCTCTCTCTCTGTCTGTCTCTCTCGTGTTAATCAAGTTTATAAATCAAATTACAGTGGAATCCTGATAAAGCCATCAAAGCCAGACCAGAAGGATTGGTTGACTTTAAAGCAAGGTTGACTTTATCCATTATCAATGGAATACGCTTAGATAGAGAACAGAAAATGTAGGACCAACAAGAGGTGTTAACTTTAAGCAGAGGTTTAGGGACTTAGTGCCAAGTAGATCTGGTTGGAAGAACCCAGACCCAGTGGCTAATAGGGCTGGTGGTAGGGACTCAGTGGCCAATAGGGCTGGTTGTAGGGACTCAGTGGCAATAGGGCTGGTGGTAGGACAATGGCTAATAGAGTGGTGGTAGGGACTCAGTGGCTAATAGGGCTGGTGGTAGGCACAGTGGCTAATAGGGCTGGTGGTAGGGACTCAATGGCTAATAGAGCTGGTGGTAGGGACTCAGTGTCCAATAGGGCTGGTGGTAGGGACTCAGTGGCTAATAGGGCTGGTGGTAGGGACTCAATGGCTAATAGAGCTGGTGGTAGGGACTCAGTGGCTAATAGGGCTGGTGGTAGGGACTGTGGCCAATAGGGCTGGTGGTATGGACTCAGTCGCCAATAAGGGCTGGTGATAGGGACTCAGTGGCTAATAGGGCTGGTGGTTGGGACTGGTCAATAGGGCTGGTGGTATGGACAGTGGCTACTAGGGCTGGTGGTAGGGACTCAGTCGCCAATAAGGGCTGGTGGTCGGGACTTAGTCACTAACAAGGGCTGGTGGTAGGGACTCAGTGGTCAATAGGGGTGGTGGTTGGGACTCAGTGGTTAATAGGGCTGGTGGTAGGGACTCAGTGGCTACTAGGGCTGGCGGTAGGGACTAAGTGCCGAATAGATCTGGTTGGAAGAACCCAGACCCAGTGGCTAATAGGGCTGGTGGTAGGGACTCAGTGGCCAATAGGGCTGGTTGTAGGGACTCAGTGGCAATAGGGCTGGTGGTAGGACAATGGCTAATAGAGCTGGTGGTAGGGACTCAGTGGCTAATAGGGTTAGCGGTAGGGACAGTGGCTAATAGGGCTGGTGGTAGGGACTCAATGGCTAATAGAGCTGGTGGTAGGGACTCAGTGTCCAATAGGGCTGGTGGTAGGGACTCAGTGGCTAATAGGACTGGTGGTAGGGACTCAATGGCTAATAGAGCTGGTGGTAGGGACTCAGTGGCTAATAGGGCTGGTGGTAGGGACTGTGGCCAATAGGGCTGGTGGTATGGACTCAGTCGCCAATAAGGGCTGGTGATAGGGACTCAGTGGCTAATAGGGCTGGTGGTTGGGACTGGTCAATAGGGCTGGTGGTATGGACAGTGGCTACTAGGGTTGGTGGTAGGGACTCAGTCGCCAATAAGGGCTGGTGGTCGGGACTTAGTCACTAACAAGGGCTGGTGGTAGGGACTCAGTGGTCAATAGGGGTGGTGGTTGGGACTCAGTGGTCAATAAAGGCTGGTGGTAGTGACTCAGTGGTTAATAGGGCTGTTGGTAGGGACTAAGTGCCGAATAGATCTGGTAGGAAGAACTCAGACGCAGTGGCTAATAGGGCTGGTGGTAGGGACTCAGTGGCAATAGGGCTGGTGGTATGGACTCAGTGGCAATAGGGCTGGTGGTATGGACTCAGTGGCTAATAGCAATGGTAGTAGAGACTCAGTGAATAGGTAATAGAGCTGATGGTAGGGACTTAGTGGCTAATAGGGCTGGTGGTAGGGACTCCGTGGCTCACATGGTTGGTAGTAGAGAATCAGTGGCTTATAGGGCTAGTGGTAGGGCTCAGTGGACAATAGGGCTGGAGGTAGGGACTCAGAGGACATTAGCGCTGGTGGTAGGAACTAATTGGCTAATAGGGCTGGTGGTAGGGACTAATAATTGGCTAATAGCAATGGTAGTTGGTATAACGATACCAACCAGCAACTACTCTAGGTGCTAGATTCAGTCATGTAAGATTCTTGATAAATCACTTTTCCTCAAAAAATTGTCAAATATGTTTTTTTTTTCCTTCTGATACACTATAAAGTAAAAAAAACATATTGGAGACGCTGACTCCAACCCACCATCCTTTTAAGGAGATCCGACTATGTGTATCCATTGGTTAATCCTCAAGATGATAAAACAGATGGTAAGGTTGATGATACATACCAAAATATTCTTTAAGATCACCGCTCATGTTTATCCAAAATATAAGACGTTTTCCCAAAGAAACTCTGATTGTTGCTTAAAATGTTCTACTTTTCAGTTACATTGGTGTCTTTTAAATCCATTTTTTTAGTGATATGACAGCTCTCAATCGTGATATGACAGCTCTCAATAGGCCATTACTTGACCTGTAGTGTTAATCTTTAAAGGATGATAAGTCCATCAAATATTGTTATTAGTTTTACTTATTAAATTGAAAATGAAATGAATATGTTTATGTTGTGTATATCGCACGCGTGAAAGAAAGAGAAAGAGAGAGAGAGAGAGAGAGAGAGAGAGAGAGAGAGAATAAGTAGGAGTGAAGTATCTGTTCAATGTTATAGTTATCATATAACGTTATAACAAGTGTAACTAAATGACAAATTGCCATATTTATGGACAATAAAGATCTATTATTATTATTATTATTATTATTATTATTATTATTATTATTATTATTATTATTATTATTATTATTATTATTATTATTATTATTATTATTATTATTACTTTACATGCTTGTGATTGACATCCAATAAATAAGAAAATGTTATTCTTTGCTTTGTATTAAATAAATCGTGATACGCAAAATGAAATATTAATACTTACATCTATATCAAATCGAGGGCCAACGCTCAAACAAAGAGTTCATTGTGGTCAATTTCAACTGTAGAAATAGCCACCAAACAGAACCTCGCTTGGTCAAAAATTACAAACATTTTGATCCCTCTAGTAAAACGCATCGGTTTTGATAAACAAAAAATTGGAACACACCTGCTGTTACCTATACCTAAATTTAAATGATTTTAAAAAAAAAATTAACAAATTAAAACTACACTCCAGCACTGTTTGCTGAAATTCATTTGAATGTCCCAAATTTATACATTATTATCCTGGAAAGTGTGAAGATCTAGTGCAGAATAGATTAAATCACTTACCTCCTTCGAAACAACAACATGACCTGAATGCTGGGTCACAAGCTTAGTTATTTTCATGACCGACTCCTCCCTCTTGGGCTGGTTTAGGCGGACATTCAATTGGACAGGACAGCCGATTTTGTAAGACCTGATAGTGAGAGATAGAATGGTTAACAATGGGATACAGAAATTGATCAGAGTTAGTCTGCGCTAAAATATATCCTCAAAAGATGCTGTATATCGTTCAGTCCACAATACAAACTCCAATTAAAAGAAGAGTAGACTGCAGTCGGTGCAATGGCTTTAAAACACCAAAAAGATAAAGCAAATTATTGTTGCTCCTTTGTTCTAAGCGCACTAAAATAACACTTAAAAAGAAATTAAACGCATTTGGCTTTGTCTGTTGTCCTTCATAAATTCTGTCATTGCAGAAAGTCTTCGTCCAAGCTAAAAAACAATGGATTTGATTTGTCCGTCTGCGTTTCTGTAACGGTTTGAGTTTTACGGAAGGGGTGTTAACCCTTCGACAACCCCCAACCTGGAGGACCAGGTGACTCAAAAAAGGGGGAGTCACACACCATTAGTCGCCTTTTACGACACGCTGGCTTGGCGTTGGGCTGTTCTTGCACCCTCTCAGTTGAGGGACCCCGGACACCACACGGGGGAATATCCATAATTACTCCCGCATTTTCAGGAATAATTAGCTTTACAATTTACAATATATCACACCAAGATCGTACAACAGCCTTTGTGTCTGTGTTGTTTTCATAGTGATATCTAAATGAATAAGGCCTTGTCCTTTTTCAATCTCAATTTTATTTCAGAGATACAGAATATCGAAGAAAGACAATTGCATTATCTGTGAACAAATACATAACAGTGAAACGTAACAATAACTGATATCGTACGGCTTTTATAATTCTCTATGCCCCACCAAGTCTTTGGATAGTGCTTTCTTGACAAGTAGGGGACAAAGACTGATATTAAATTAGAAAAATGATGATCAGTTGCAATAATATGGTGCTTTCTTCGCAGATAGAGGACAGGGATATAGATTAGAAAAATAATACTAAATGATTTTCGAGTTTTAAGTAACGTAAAATGAAAGTCATTTAATTCTTGAGCGCCTCTCAGGTAGCTGGTCTGTTTCAAGAACATGCGAAATTGCGGCATCCATCCCTTTGATCTAACAAAGTAGACAAGTCTATGTCATGTATGGTGAGAGGGCAAGAGAAGAATATCCCCCTCTCTCTCTCTCTCTCTCTCTCTCTCTCTCTCTCTCTCATCGTTGTAGTCGTCGTCATAGTAATGGTAGTGATAGTAGAAGTTGTAGTAAGAGTAGTAGTAGTAGTAGTAGTAGTAGTTGTTGTTGTAGCAGTAGTAGTAGAAGAAGTATAATAGTTTGATAGTTGGATGGATTGATGACCAATTGGTCGACCATGAAGATCACTTGAAAAAGTCAATTAGTGCTTATTTCCCTTGTATTTCTGATGTAACAGGGATCGGCTATAACAGGACTTTTGCTCCGGTCCCACCATCCCTGTTATATCAGATTTCCACTGTACATTTAATGACAAATACATGATTTTTACTGAATTTTCCATGGTAAAATCACGGGGTTAAATTGCCCCCAAATAAGAAAACAGGACTTTCTAGTATTTTTCTCTTTGCAAGTCATGGAGGCCAAATGGACCCCAAATCAGAAAATAGGACTTTCTCTTTTAGTATGAAAGTCCACTAAACATGCTCAAAGCGCTTTAGAAGGGTCCCTGGTCAACAGCAACATTCAACATTTTGGACGGGACATGACGCCTGTTAGGCGATATTACCATTTTTTTCGAACAGAGACAACGCTGATAACGGCCAGGTACTCATTTTACACCTGAATACGGTGAGAGAATGTGAGTAAAGAGCCTTTTCCAAGGACTCAACTATGCGCCGAGCGAGGCTCGAACCCAGGACCTTTCGATCCGAAAGCGAGTGTCATACCAAATAGCCGCACGTGGAATGTATGGCTCGTGTTACTTTTTTGTCGTTCAGATTTCCGGCGGTACACTGCATTCATGCTTGTTTTCCGTGGCTTCTCCCAACATTTCTTGCCTCCCAGACCTCTCTTATCCTTGGTATTATGAGATCAATCGCTTCAAAATAATATTTTTGTCGGGATTTGTCAGGTGTTGTGAAGTGACTTGGAAATTAAAATGATCAGAGATACCAATTAATTATTTCTAGTTTTTCACTCTTACTTAAAGAACTATCTTATTTCATGTCTCATCCAACATGTTAAGTGTTGCTGTTGGCCCGTGTAAAGCATTTTGGGGCCTCGAGTGGATATTGCTCTATATAAAAACTCATTTTTTCCTCTTCAATTAAATAACAAACTTATCCCATGCCTGGTGTTTAAAAAGTAGTCCTTGAGAGCAATAGGCCCGTGGAGCCGGAGTTTATCCTGATTTCTATAGAGTGAAACGGACAATAAACGCTAGTCTATCGCAAAGTACTTTCCGCCAGATCTAACAGACCCAGCTGCCCAATCACTGCTGGGTTAACAGGTGGGTCAGAAAAAAAAATCTCGACTGCCCCTGGGATCGATCACGGTCCACCCCCCACCCCCCTTCTGGTGTACTTGGCTATAGGTATTATGTTTGGAGAGTTCATAGCCACGTATAATAAACTTAGGAATAATTTCTATTCGTTGTGACTGCGAATGAACACAACCATTTCTTATACTAAAGTTCGTGTTTATACAGTTTATATCTTTTAACGCGCTCCGTGATTTAAGCTACTGATGTTTTACTGTGGCACTGACAGTTATGTGACAGTCCTTTGTACCTATGTGTATTGATACCATGCGTTTAGTTTGTGTTTTTTTTAACACTCACAACATCCGCCAGCCAGATGTAACGTACCAACACACAAAACTATGTGCAACATTAACCTTTTATAGTCTAATTATTACAATTTAGTGAGAACTACTCATAAAAATGGCTGGTTAAAATAATATCAAAGAGCTGCGTGCGTTAAGTCCGTTCATTCTATACCATCATTATATAAGATTCACACAGACACTCACATTCTCCATCCCTGTTTCGTATAAACGCATAAACGACACCTCTCTGCTTATTTGTATCAATTCACCATTCGTTCTAATTCCAATGCTACGCGCCGTGACTTGTTAATGGCTGCCAACGACGATAAATGATCGTTGTGATACGCACCCCCCCCCCCCCCCCCACACAGACACACACAGACCAACCCTTTGTAACACGTCAGACGTTCCCTTTATTCAACCTTAAGCGGAAATTTGTCCTAGGGTCTATCTATTCCTCATATTAAGAACCAAAGGAAGACTTGAATAGCCCAGGCGTTAGCCGCAGCGCAGATCCACAAAATTGAGCTAGATAGAGGTAGCTTGCTGATGGCCATAATATAATAACGCGGTAGATATTCGAACTCGGCTTTTTCTTCTTTTCTTTTAGTTTCTCTTCTTTTTGAAATATATAAAGGAAAATGAAGTAAAATAAAAACTTGGCAACAGGAAACGTCGTTTCCTCTGAACAAGAAGAGGAGCTTCCCTGAGGGAGACACTGGGCGGTGGCCAAAAGACTGTGGTTCATGGTTTGTTTATGGCAACCAGATTGCAAAAGAGGATGCTGGCCGCGCCGCCCACTAAGACCACAGAGCATCAACTTGACCATTGCTTCGTGATACAATTAACAGGCGGTTAAAAAACAAAAACAAAAACAACCAATAAGACTATTAGTATTAGACGCTATTGCAATAGTAAGACTGTTACTGTTATAGAATGAACGAAGTTGACGTCACTTAGTCTTTATGTTTAGACAAACATTTTGGCGATTAGTTCCCACTTTATATATCAAACTATAAACGTTCAAGTTTACACATAGTTTTGTGTGTTACTGTGTTGGGACATTATATTTCGCTGGCGGATGTTTGCGTATTTTACCTTACGCATAGCATCAATAGTTCGAAATTCGAAATAATATTTCTACGAAGGCACGGAAGTGTTCATTTATACTCCCGTTTTCTCTTTCTTTCCCCACCCACCTCACTCTAGCACTGGGTCGAGTTTGAAACGATCAAATCGAGCGGGTTTTCGATCGAGTCCTCTAAAATCGAGTCGGTTTCGGGCGGGTTTCGAGTCAGTGACGTCATCGAGCAGTGATTCGTTTGAAAAAAAAAAAAACACGAGCATCTCGGTTGCCACAGGAAACTTCACAGTTCACAGTCCCCTCCCTCTCTTATGTCTGTGGCCCTCTTGACTGCAGCTGGTTATGATGGGGGCTGCCAGATGGCCAAGTTCAAAATTGGTTACTAAGAAATGTTTTTCTATTATTATTCTTTTTTTTTAAAATCTTTTATTTAAAAAAAAAATGAAAAGATAAGTTTTATCCAACTGTAGTCGATTGTTTTATTAATTAAAATCAATGAGTTTTTCAAGGGAGTCAGGATGATTGTGGTGTTTGATAATGTGAGATTCTATTTGACTATTTGGCCAAGAAAAAATCTGGCTGTTTGGAAGCCTTGATTTTATTTACTTTAATTAATTTTTTTTTATGATCGTTCGTCGCATCACACGCACACACCCACACACGCACGCACACACAGGCACACACACGCACACACACACACACGCACACACACACACGCCATCAAAACTGCATCAGTTGTTGATTTGGTGAAGGGGTGGCACGTCAACCCCCTCCCCCCCCCAGAGAAGGAATACAGCGATATTCACCTTGACATATTTCATATTTATGTCGCGCCAAAAGTTGTCGGGTGTAACCTACATGACCGCCCCCACCTCACATTTGTCACTGGTCGTCATCGAGGCGCGCGCTTTCTAGCTTTGTCGGTTACCTTTCATCACACATGTTCAAATCTTTATCTTATAGCCTATTTACTACTGCTATTAATTTTATTTAAACAGGTGATATTACAGTTGTTGCCTTTCCTGCTCTCGGCTTAGTTAGGTTGCTTTAAAATTTGGGCAGGAATATGAATATTTAACATTGTTACTTCCTGTTTAGTTTTTCTTTGTGTATGTATGTGTGTGTGTGTGTGTGTGTGTGTGTGTGTGTTGTTGTTGTTGTTGTTGTTGTTGGCTGTTGTTGTTTTGTTGAGTTTTGGGGGTTTTTTTTTTGTTTTTTGTTTTTTTTTTGGGGGGGGGGGGTGCTTTTCTGACATCCAAAACCAAACCCGAGACTATTTATTTATTAACATTTAGTTACTTTGTTTGGTTTCTTTTTTTTTTCTTTTCATTTTGTTGTGTTTGTTTTTTTTTGTTTTTTTTTTTTGTTTGTTTGTTTTTGTTTCCTTTTTTTGGGAATGGAAAGAAGGGGTAGTTTTATCCTTAGTCTTTTTAAAAGATGTATGGGATTACCTAACTTGGAACGCACAATAGGGATCGGCGTCGTTTCTGAGTTCAGTCAATTTTTTTTCATTTTTTTTATTGCTCAGTCCATTAAAGTGGAAGTAGGTATGTAGCTGGGTGGACGCTATTTTAGATCAACGGAAAGCACTTTTCGATTTACTAGCATCCTATTAAAAGTTTGGGGTCCCAATAGCTCAGTAGGTAGTGCACTCGCTTAACATGCAAGGGAACCGAGCTCGATTCCGGGTGAAGTAGATACATATATTCTGACCCCTTGTCTACCTAGTAGTGATTGGGAAGCAAAGTCTGTTAGATCTGGCGGAAAGTTCCTTGCGATAGACTAATGGGCAATTGCTTTCGTAAGTTTTCCGATATGGAAACCGGACTGAACTCCGGCTTCATCGGGCCCAATAGCTCTGAAGAAGTACTTTAAAAAAAAAAGATTAAAAGCATGCATTTGTTGCGATCCTTAATGTTGTGATTATTAGTTGTTCTGTGGCTCAGCGGTAAGGTGTCTCTTCTTGTCATAAATCAAGCGATGTTAAGCGTTGTAAGTGGTCGAGTGGGTGACAGTGATCCTGGAAAATTCTGATCCCGAAGTTAAGTCCTTGTGTAAGGCACTTACCACACATTACTTTACTCGACTCAGGTGTGAATGTATAACTATCTATAAGCAGTGACGGATACTATTAATAGTTTTAGTACAAAAAAGACCCGAAACAGGCGACTGGTACTTTATGAAATGGATGTAGGTTTGTATGGCCTGCTAGGGGGAAATTGAATTATTATGAAGTTCATTGATCCGTGGAAATGAGCTTTGAATTCATACACCTGCTTGACCACTCCGATTCCAATATAAACGACTGCTTAATGTTTCCATATTATAAACTATAGTTAGCTGAAAATCTTTCTCTGTCGGGGCCCCAAGAGTATGGAATATATTAGACAAAGAAATCAAAGACGCTCCCGAGCTTTAATAATTTTAGGATTCTTTTGAAACTATTCCTTTTCAGATAAGTTAGCAATAGTATTTGTTTTTTTTTCCTAGGTATGGTCTTTTAGGAGCAATTTGTGAATTCTGCGAGCTGTTTTGATTGATGATTACATTAACATGTGTTGATATTTATTTTATTTATTATAATTAAGGTGATGATGATGCTGGGCTGCTGCTCCTGCTGATAATGATGGTGAAGATAAATAAATTATAAAAATAATAATAAATAAATTCCCGCTATTCATCCCATAGGGGAGGTTTTTCTGTACGGTCTATTCTAAGGGAAGACTGGAATAACCCAGGCGTCAGCCACAGTGCAGCCAAATTGAGCTAGGACGAGGTGACTTGCTCAAGGCCACACAGTGCAGCGGCGGGTGATCGAACTCGGTACCTTTGGGGTGCGAACCAAAGACCGAACCGCTGAGCCACGCTGCCCCTAATGACGATGATGATGATGATGATGATGATGACGATGATGATGATGATGATGATGGGAACTAACAAATTACAGAGGCATCTAACATTGAAACATTCCATATTCAAAGCTAACGTTTTACTTTACTGTAGGGTAGTGTTCATTGATAGATGGATGCGTGTGTGTCATAGAAATAGCCATAGTGTCTGTCTGTCTGTCTGTGTGTGTGTGTGTGTGTGTGTGTGTGTGTGATATTCAACCTTTAGTAGGTTTAATGAAGTCTTGTTACACACGCGTGATACACCTACACGAATTTCCCTGCCACCCAGACACACTAACATCTGACAAGGAGTGAGGGCTGTGGAAGAACCAGAGACTACCGTGTGCAAACGTTGGCGATTGGTATCGGATGGGAAACTGTGATCGTTTGAAATGATTCGAAACACTCGTTACTCGTTACCCCTCAATTCGCTCGGATCGTGATCGTCTCAAGTCTCAAGATCGTCTCAAGCTCGTCTCAAGTCTCAAGATCGTCTCAAGCTCGTCTCTACTCGTCAACCCGAATGATCGTTTTACCAACTCGCTCTTCCGGAATTGAGATCGAACGGTGAATCGTGGCTTCGCGCTCGAATGTCGATCGAGTAAAAGCGATCGAATAACCCAACACTACCTCACTCTTTGACAACTGTTCAACCGTGTCTGCTTTCTTTCAAGAACCGGCGTTTCATATTACCAATTACCGGTACAAGAAAGACTGCTAAGAGTAAGAGAGCTCGTGTCGTACTGTCACCGAATATTCAAAGATTTACTGGTATGTAAACGACTGATCATTAAATTTCAAATCTTAGTACATTTAACACGGGGTATGCCAAATGAAAATGCCTTTTCTACAGCTGGCCAGTTTCTCGGTTGTTCTTATTCACATTCATACTCTTATTTATTGTTGCAGTGCTGGTTACAATGTTTGTTTACGAATTGACTTCGTCTGCTATATGAATAAGGGCTGTTCCGCTGGCGTTATTTTATCTAGACTTACATTATTTTTAAAAATTATTATTTATTTCTAATTTATTTATATCAATATTATAATTATAAAAGATGGGGGATCGTGATCGGGTGTTTTTGTTGGTTTTTTTTTTCATCCCCCTCCCCCCCCCCCCAATAAAATGGGGCATTTGCCCTCTGCTAGATGAAACATTGTAAGCCATCTTCCTCCACCCCCCCCCCCCCCCTTCTCTGACACCCCTTACCTCTCTTCTTCCCCCCCCTCTCTCCTCTCTCTCTCTCTCTCTCTCTCTCTCTCTCTCTCTCTCTTTCTCTCACTCTCTACTCTCTCTCTCTCTTCTCATTCTTCTCTAACATAACTCTCTACTCTCTTATTCTCCCCCCCTTTCTCTCTATACTTCTCTTTCTCTCTCTCTGTCTTTCTCCCCCTCTCTCTCTCTTTCTCTTCTCTCTCTACTCCTCTGTCCCTCTCTCCCCTCTCTCTCTCTCTCTCTCTTCTCCTCTTCTCTCTTCTCCTCTCTTCCTCTTCTCTCTCCTCTCTCTCTCCCTCTCTCTCTCTCTCTCTCCTCTTTCTCTCTCTCTCTCTCTCTCTCTCTCTCTCTCTCTCTCTCTCTCTCTCTCTCTCTCTCTCTCTCTCTCTCTCTCTCTCTCTCTCTCTCTCTCTCTCTTAGATATTCACTTGCTAATCTAACCTTTTATATATTCTTCTTTCCTCCACATCTTTCCCCTCCCAATTCACTTCTCTGTTGCTACATTTGGCAAAATGTGATATTTTTTTTCCTCTTGATTATAATTTATCCCTTGACAAAAGCCGAGTGCCAAATCGTTGTTTGTCTTAATGTGTTGTCTGTTGTCTTCACCAAGTCACATTCCAACAATAATTTTCTCTCCATCTATTTTGGAAAACTAAGCAAAGTATATTGAAATTTTGGTTTCAGTATTATTTCAACATTTTGATCTTTAATGTCACACAAATCTATGAACATGGGAGAAATAATTTAAAGATCGGCAAACTGAAATATTTTTTTAAAAAGTTAACAAAACCATGAAAATGAAGTTTTGATGAATATTTGTTAAAATAAAAATTTCTAATGAGGCCATCAAAGGCATGAATACCTCATGCCCAGCAGTATTGCTACAACTTGCTGACATGCTCTGTACAAGTACAAGAGCAAAGGCTTCTTCTACTAAAAAGCCCAAAGAGGAATCAAAAGACAAAAAAATCGGAATCTGAGACCAAAAAGCAGAATCAACTTACGATAATTAACTATTACATGCTTTGCTGCAGAGAATGTGATAGAATATCCAAAAGTACTCCAATGATGCAATATAAATTGTGTAAAAGTTTTCAATCCAGAGAAATGATAAAAACATCTACGTAGTGTTTTTATGCACCTCCATTGACGGTGTATCTTAACGGATCGTTTTTAAACACCTCCGTCACGCATGCGCATCCCACCCACTTTCATCAGCGATATTGTTTTTCTGTATTTGGACATGGCGAAAGCTATATTGTGACATCTGTAGGATGTTTTTGTTAATAAATTTATATAAAAATAATAATAATTTTAAAAATCGAAAAACCAGAAAATAGAAGTTGCATTGAAGGTAAAATAATGTTTTAGAAAGACCTTATTAAATGTGATGGACAGTCAGGTGGCTCCATAGCTCAGTGAACAAGCTGTCAGACTCTGACCTTGAAAGTACCGGGTTCGATTCCCATTGTAGACATAGTTTTTTTTGGTTTTTAAAAAAAAAATTACTTTATTTTTGTTTGCTTTTTTTTTTTTTCAAAAACATTTTTTCATGTTTTTAAAAAAACTTCGATTTTAATTTTCTAGAATTATTTATTTATTTGAGATCAGTAGTTGTGTGCCATGTTTCTTTTTTACTTTTGACTTTTTAAATTATTGTTTATTATTATTATTCTTTAATTTATTATCATTGTATAAATGTACATCAGTAATCTGTAATCAGCATGCTAAACTACAATCTAAAACTACCTATTTAAACCTCATGGACGTATGCAGCAACATTTTCATTAATTTATCATCACCGCTATCGGAGGTGCATAAAAACGTCACCAAACCTCTATACGTCCTCATAGATCCGCAATCTAGAAATGAAACAATACAACATCGTGTCATCATAATCATCCCCTCTCACCATCATCATTATCATCAATGTTATGGTTATCATTTACTTTTGTTGATTAGATGTTTTGTGATAAAATTCATGATCTATGTATTGACAGATTGATAAATAAAGGGAAATTTGACAATGATAATATCATTTTTTAACTACAGCAATAATAGTGGTTGTGATGATGGTGATTAAATTGTGACTCATTGACTTAGATTTCAGTGCTGGTATGATTTGATTAGGCTCAGGTTCAAAGGAGTATATATTAATGGAGTGGAGTGGGTTCTTATCTTATGTTGAAGAAATGAAGTGAGTAGAGAAGTGTGCTTGCAGACAGTATCGAATAACAGTTCTCATAGTGATGACGGTTAGACTGAGACCCAATTGGTTGTTCAACATTCTCCACCTGGCCACGAAAAAGATGCTCTACAATCGACCTCATCCTCCAATCCATTTCAAAGAAGTACTTGACTTTATAAATGTTTATGTTTATATAATTTATTTGAAAATGTCACTAGATTTCACTTGTTTCTTTTTTTATAATGTATCTAATAGTAAGTTGTAAACAAAACAATAGATGAGTGTGATGACGTCAACAATGTCATGTTTGCCAGCACTGTCATTATCCTTATTGCTGTAGACATTAAATCATTACTGTCACAAACGTCATCATAGTAATTACCATTAAGGGACTTTTGCCAGGCATGGGTGTAATTTAGATTTATTCTGACCTTTCTGTCCTTCTAGCTAACTGATTCCTTTAGATCTGGCAGAAAGTGCTTTGCTTGCAGTATTCTAGCCTACTATTCAAAGCTTAGGATAAATAGTAATGCTATTTGAAATGGATGGAAGCCAGTTTTAATTCTTGAAAAATTGGGGTCGATATAATCAGTCGCCCAATCACTTCTGGGTGAACGGGGCATGAACTTTACCTGGGATCAATACCAGTCCCTTTTCTACTTCACCCATGAATCAAAACCAATCCCTTTGATTTTAAGGTGAATGTTCTACCGTTGAGCTAGCATGTCCCCTAATATTTTCTCAGCCAACTTTTTTTTTCCTTTTTTTTTTTTTGGCACTGCACCATGCAACCTGATCACTGTCATTTTAGATGAAATTGAACTAATGGTCATGATGGGTCTCAGGCCATTGACGCTGACAAAGCCCTTGACTTCAGTCTGGACAGCAGTGTTCCAGAGCCAAAAACCTGCAGTAATACTTAAACATGGTTGTAGCTGTGAGGGGTATGTGTGTGTGTGATATTTGTGACCCATAACTTCTAAAGGTTGTTATGTTAGGATGGTTTATCCAGATCTGTCAACCTCCCGATTTAATTGGGAAATTCCTGATTTGGTTGCCCTGTTCCCTAATAATATGCAATTACAGATATATTTTCCTGATAAGAGCTTCATGTTTTCATTATTTTAAAAAGGAAATGTTAATAAATATGATAGTTGAGAACTATGGTACTATAGTTCAATAAATGACCACGGTTATGTTTTGATATTATAATATGGTATCAGTGCCTCATTTTCAAGTATTCTTTTGACTTGGATTTGGTAATAGTAACAGAATGGCATCTTCTTTTAAGAACAGCATTCTAAAGTGAACCTCCCCCCACCCCCAATCCGAAACCCCCCCCCCCCCAAAAAAAAATCCCCAACCCCCCCCCTAAAAAAAAACCAACAAAAAAATAACGCATACTCTATGCTTTTATTTGCCAGTTGAATTTGTTATTAGTTGTCCACGTGGCAAGCTCAAGTTTATCTAATCTAAAATTTCCCATTTGGCATTTTGAAAAGTTGGTAGATCTGGGGGGTTTTTTGCCTATGGTAAAAATTGGAAGTTATAGTTTAGTGATAAATATGAGACTTGTGCCGATGCTTTGCTTGTTTTATTAAACAGAAAGAATAGATGAATTCTTAACAATTTTAACAATTCAGATGTCACGTTCTCAATTCTCTCATCATTTAAACTGCTCTGGTTCATCCTGACATAATAATGAATTGATGCTTTGAGTGACATTCCTCCTTCAGATTTAGTCACATTCTTGTTGTAATTAAATTTGTTAAAATATGATTTTGTTTTGTTCTATGATTTCTTAAGTTATTAGTAGTTCTTTAAGGTCTGTAATAAAAAGACTTCATTGTTCAATTTTCTCTTCGCAAACCTTATAATAAGACTGGGCTGTTACTGTGTACTGACTACCTGGTACTAATGAGAACTGGTTACCTCTATTTGCTCCTGCTGGACAGGGACTTAATTTGTTTGGTTTTAAAAAAAAATTCTCTGTTAGTATTTCTTTAAGGTCAACAATAAAAGGTCTTCTTTGTTCCAGTATCTCTTCGCAAACCTTAGAATAAGACTCTGGACTGTTACCATGTACTGATGACCAGATACCAATGAGTAGTTACCTATTTACTGCTGTCAGGACAGGGACTTACATTTTTTAAAAACAATTTTTTATAATTTTTTTTTTTTTTAATTACAATTTCTTTACTATTTTTTTCTTTAAGGTCAATAATAAAGAGTCTTCTTTCTGGGTGAGGTTCCTGACCTCCCATAGTGGGTAGGGGGTACTTACTGTGTCTTATATCCCCCTATATATGTTTTCCAACTTGCTTTCTGTCTTTGTCTTGGAATGAGATTACTTGGTTTTGTCCTGGCTCTGGCCTGATACCCTGGCTGAGAGGGAAACAGTCAAACGTATAGTTTTGGGAGATGATATTTTTAAATTATCTCTCTGTTATGCATTGTATTATGTTTTGTTTACATATATTATAATGATTTGTAAACATTTGAGTGGGGACCTGTGCTTGTGTCTGGATAAGACTTTTAAGTGATCTCAAACTAAGTACTTTGATAGTCTGCTCTTGGAATCTACATCTGTTCCCTATTTGAACCAATTCCCCTTTGTCTTACCTTTTCTTGGGTGCTTTAATTGTAATTCTGGAACTTTTTACTTTCACATTTTCTTCCTTTTTACTGACGCTGATATGACCTTAATGTGTTGCAAGCGCCGAAAAACCCTTAAAAACAATCAGGGTCTTCTTTGTTCCATTTTCTCTTCACAAACCTTAGAATAAGACTCTGGACTGATACAAAGTACTGTCTATCACTATCAGATACAAATGAGAACCAGTTACCTATTTTCTATTGCTTGGACAGGGATTTAAATTTGATATTTTCCCAACTTATCTCATTCAAAAGGGCGGGTGGTTGGATGGGAGCATCACCCTTGAATCGTATACCTATGATGTTCGCATGGGTGTACGATCCGATAGTGATGTCGTTTCTTCTTCTCTTTACTAGCCTATCCTGCTTCTTTGGTTTGTGATTGTATTTTTGACAGGGGATATTTTTTTTTCTGTAAATCTTCTGCCTGTTTGTTCTTGGTTATTTATAATTTAGCTTATGATATCTTTAGGTTATGATTTTGATTTACATTGTACTATTTTTGTTAGTGTTAGATTGCTTGTTTTTTTGTTTCAGCGGTCTCTCATATAACCTCAATTGTGTTGGAAGAGACCTAAAGCAACAAACAAAAAAATCATTCAAAAGGCAGGATTTGGCTTTTAATTGCATGAGAAATAATCTAGGGAATTCAGTGTTAATTTTGTTCATTTTAAATAAGCGTTAAAAAAAAAAAAATAAAAAAAAAAAAAAGCTTTTGAACTGGTCATGCATGCAAAATAAAAGTTTTTATTTTGACATTTTATGATCTTGAAATCTGTTTCAATACATGATTGATTGCTTTGAAGGCTTATGAGTGGATTTAGCCATGTTTCATAATTAATCATTCAGAAGTTTAATGTTAGGGGTAAATGAATAATATGTTTCTATTATTGTGCTCTGTGTGTGTGTGTGTGTGTGTTTGTGTGTGTGTGTTTGTGGATGTGTTGAATAAATATTGTGTGATTGCAAGGTCTTCATGTCTATTTATTTATCTATTTATTTATTTATTTATTAATTTTCACAATTATTTTAAAACAATATTTAGGTAAACAACTGAAATAAAATATGATCAAGAAATAGGGTCAGTGAATGTAAAGTTTAGTTATCACGGAATTTGCTTGTATAGACTGGAAGAATAGAAACTAAAAACTCTCATATAATTGATTCATATTTCACAGACACAATGAATATCTAATGACCAGACTGTAAAAATAATGATTAATAAATTCAAATTTAAGAATGATAGATAAAGATTTATTTTTTTTTATTGTCAAGCCAAAAGCCTTTACTGCACATTGGATGGACTCCAAAATTTTGTACAGAAATTTGTTTCATTGAACTGTGTACTGTATGATCCTTTTATATATGCAACATTTAATGAGGTCGAATATGATTTCATAGGAATTACGTTTTTAAAAAAAAAAATTCTTTCGTAGAAACAACATTTTGAATCACAATAATTTTTTGTTTAGGTTAGGCATGTCAGTTTGAGTATTTATTTTTCAAAGGTTTATACCTAAAATTGTATTGATTTACGATTAGTATGTATCACTTAAAAATAACAATTTTGTGTTAAAATTAAAATTTGACTTTTAAAGAAACCTCCTGTACCCTAATGATATTTTATTAACTAGTGTCTTTTATTTAATTTTAAACGTAAGATTCAAGTTTGTAGCTTTCATTATAAACCAGTGATGCTAGTCTTCTGCGGTGTTCCGGGATTATGGGATTTTTTCTCTGAAATTTTCCGCTGATTTTGCCGTGTCAGTTTCCTCCAATAAAGCAGGATGGTGGATCCGAGGAAAAATCGTCATGTCACATTTTGACATCTGCGCCTAGTTGCATGAATTTTGGTGACACTTCCACTTTTATGACATGGCGCCCGAGGTCAAAAGTGAAGCAAGACCAGTGGTGGTCTTCAATGAGTTGATGGTTGGAAGGAGGAGGGGGGGGAGAGTAATTCGGTCTGGTTTTTATTCTGAGTATGATAGTACAGTTGGAGGTGTATCACAACTTCCTTCTTGGCGGGTGGTTGGATGGGAGCATCACCCTTGAATCATATACCTATGATGTTCGCATGGGTGTACGATCCGATAGTGATGTCGTTTCTTCTTCTCTTTACTAGCCTATCCTGCTTCTTTGGTTTGTGATTGTATTTTTGACAGGGATATTTTTTTTTCCTGTAAATCTTCTGCCTGTTGGTTCTTGGTTATTTATAATTTAGCTTATGATATCTTAGGTTATGATTTTGATTTACATTTGTACTATTTTTGTTAGATTGCTTGTTTTTTTGTTTCAGCGGTCTCTCATATAGATTGCTTGTTTTTTTGTTTCAGCGGTCTCTCATATAACCTCAATTGTGTTGGAAGAGACCTAAAGCAACAAACAAACAAACAAACAACTTCCTTCTAATTAAAAAAGATCAATTGATAATCTATTCTAACAGAATACTCTATCTCTCTCTCTCTCTCTCTCTCTCTCTCTCTCTCTCTCTCTCTCTCTCTCTCTCTCTCTCTCTCTCTCTTTCTTTCTTTCTGTTTGTGTGTGTTTGAGAGTGTGTGCTTTCCCTTATCCATATTTCTCTCTCATCCAACCTTCTATTTTCTATTAAGGAGCCACCTGGTTATAGGGAAATATATTTTACATTGAGCAAGAGTGATCAACTTAGTTTAGTCTTTTTTTCCTTTTTACACAATTTTTACAATTTATTAAATATTCATGAGTCTTATCAACCACTAGGTTACAGTAACAAAGATATTGTGTCCTGCTTTGTATAAGTAAAAGTATATACTTTCTGATTCATCAGTCACAAACAAAAAAGAGATGAATGGCTCATTAAGACATTGCACCAACCTGTTTACTGCACTTCTTTCATGGTAATAAAACCGTGATAATCACTGCTTTACTGCAGTATCTTTTTTATTCTGATACTGGATATTTTGCTACGATAATGATCTCTCGGCCTTTGAAATTTAAAAAAAAAAAAGACAAAATGCCAATCAAACTCTCTCTCTGTCCCTCATTGGCTCAAAAGCAAACAGAGAAGAGGCGTTTAGGGATATGATATGGTTAATGGGGTTAACAACCACCAAAAAAACAACAACAACAAAAAGAAACAAACATGCGATTGATTCAGAAAAAGAAATGACAATAAACACACCCATAAACAAACAAAAAAAAAAAGAAGAGGAAAATAAAAGAAATCCTAAAAAAATATAATTTCACATTCTAGATTATATAAGAACTTTTACAGCATGTCGTTAAATTATTTCTTTTCATTGGGACTTTGGGGCATCCTGACCTTAGCTGACCTAATTTATATATCTTTATCCATTTCCAAGAAAAGAAATATAAAAAGAAACCATAACGGTAGTTGGCAGGCGACCTAGATTTATTGTAGCTGTGCAGCATGCATGTTTTTCTTGATAAGGCCGTCACGCGGCTGTCACGCGGCTCTGTTCTTTCCTATCTGTCTTGAATATTTTAATCAAACATTTCGCTTCTAATCTTATGTGTCTCGGATTTTAAACATCCATCAGCGTTAATACCTCGATAACTTACTGATTGGTTCGATAACTTACTGATTGGTTCGTATGGGCTTTTTCTTCTTTTCTCTTTATAATTTAGATATATAATTATAATGCCTTTTTATGAGTGGTGAACTATTAAATACCTAAAAGGAGTGAGTAACCTTTTTATTTTTTTTTTTTGGGGGGGGGGGGGGGGGGTGGAATTCAAATAAATGTACAACATTTTTCAGTTTTATGTATCCACGCTGTCTTTTATCTGGTAAACTGTGGTTTTAAGAAATGAATCGCCTCTCCTTGTTAAACAAAACATTAATATAATCAGTAAAATCAATAGAGGACATTTTTAAAAAAGTCATTCAGAGCCATTCGGCCCATGGAGCCGGAGTTTATCCCGGTTTCTATAGCATGAAACTGACAATAGCAATTGCCTGTTATCCTTTGGATAGGATGCTAGTCTATCTCAAAGTACTTTCCACCTAATCTAACACAGACCCATTCACTGCTGGGTGGACAGGAGGGTCAGAAAAAAATCCCTTTGTGTGCGAAGCGAGTGCTCTACCAACTGAGCTACTGTGACCCCCAATAGAGGATATATCTATTGGTAAAACATAAGTTCATAACTTTATATCTGATGAGAAGAATCATTTTAAAACTTTATGAATTTTTTATTGTTGCTTAATTTCCTAGAATAGGTCGATTTAATTAAACTTTTCACCTTTTTGGTTCCAGAATTTAAATTAAAAAGTTTGAAGCATTTATCAAAGATGAAGGGAAAGTTTTGCCCTAAAAACCCCTTTTATTTCCCAAATTATTTTTCTTTTTTGAATTTCTTGTCTTCTGTATGGCAAAATTATAGAGATTTTTGTTCCATGGGGAAGACAGTTTATACAATGATCATATAAAAAAAAAATTTAAAAAGAAGAAAAATTGAGCTTAAATATAGCGCAATATCCACTAAACGTGCTCAAAGCGCTGATCAACAGCAACACGTAACATAAAGAACGAGACATGATGCCTGTTCGGTGATAATACAATTTTTTTCAGACAGAGACAACGCTGTTAACATCCAGGTACTCATTTTACACATGAGTATGATGAGAGAATTACAGTAAAGAGCCTTTTCCAAGGACTCAACTATGCACCGAGAGAGGCTCGAACCCAATACCCTCCAATCCGAAAGCGAGTGTCAGACCACAAGACCACATCGCCGCACAAATGCTGCACTCACAATATTTACTACCTGTTATTAATGCCCAAGCGGTATTCTCATTGTAACAAGTCCTGGTTTATTGTCTTGAATTATCAAGCCGGGAAAGGATAGGTCAGGGCAATGGGAAACACAAGAGTAAATTGACAAGAATGATTGAAGATGTTCTGCTGTGAATCATTGTGATAAGTACCAAAATTGTTTCTCTTGAACTTTTGATTTAAGTTATATTTTATGCTGTATATCCATTGTTGCAGTTACAAGATCCATACATTCCACCAATATAACTGACATCATGACTTCCAAGAAAGCCTTTGAGCGTCTTCCCAAGACAGTCATTCCATCCAACTACAAATTGAAATTGAAGCCAGACCTTAAATCTTTCACATTCTCAGGTGACCAGGAAATACAACTAGAGGTTGGTAACATTTTTTCGAATCTCTTTTGCTCCTATTCATGGAAAATTTAGAAATTTTAAATACTCCCGTCCACACAATTACAATAATATATCATTTAAAGAAATATTTCTACCTCTAAATGACTTTTGTTTCATGAGAAAAAAAAGTGATTGTTATTTCTAATGAATTTCATCCATATTTTCAGGTGAAATCTGCTGTGAAGCAAATCAAAATGAATTCCAGTGAGATCAAAGTCCAGCAAGCCTCTTTTAAAGGTCGGTCCTCCTCTGATAAACATAACATTAGTTCTGTAATAAGAATTGTTATTTTTTAATGCAGTCCATAATCATAATTGGAAGGAGCGGAGAGGGGGTGGGGGGATATCAGTAAGATTGCAAACTTTTGCAGTCACTAGCATCTAAAGCTGATGATTAAGAATGCAAGTTTGATTCAGGGATGCCCTTTTTGCAACTAAAACCGGAAAATCTTCTGGCTGACTATGGTTGGTATTGGTTAGTTGAATTTTTAAAGATGAAAGTATTGTTTGTTTAAGGACAACAGTTAAAAGGAAGCTAGATAGATATGCATCCTTCTTTACTGTTTAAGGATGAAGAGAAGTTTTGCACGAAATATTTTCATATAATATGGTCCTTACGATTGGATAAAAACTTTTAGGATATTCTTTTTTTATTTTGACAAAGCGCATCCCTGTTGATTGTAGTTGCTGTTTCTTGATTAATTGAAGCTAGTGGTGGGATGTCTTTTGACCTGAAATATACTCAATGGAATATTTTAGATTATTTCACAAACCAGTTAGAATCACATATATAATAATATAAGAATACCTACTGGTCCCCTTCCAATTTGATGACTGTTACAGGTTAATTGTTTTGGAGAGACAATTTTGTAGTATTATTGCATTGCCGAACTTGAGAAATTAAGCTAGACTCACTACTCTTGGATGTCTATTACCTTGTTATTGTGAATTATATTGTTTGAAGGAATTGGTGCACTATTTTTACTTTATTTGCAGCCACTCAAAAAGGGCTTCTTTGTTTTAAGAGTTCAGGAAATAAGTTTTGTATCCTAAAGGGTCACCAACCCTAGTACTTTGCTGTTTTATCAGGTGCTCATGAACATGGTTGCCAATTTTCAGTATATTAACTGAATTCAGTATGTTAAAAAGACCTCAGGTTTTTTTTTCAAATCCTGCTGAATGGAAAAAAAGTAAGTGCTAAATGTCTTTTTACCAGAGTGTAATGCTCAGATTGTGGTTGGTGGATTTGCTTGCGTAAAATTTCAGTAAATATTTGCCTCCTTAAATGGCAACCCTGCATGATTATTTTCACAGGAACTGGTGGTGAAAAGCAAGCCAAAGTCTCCTTTATTGAAGATGAGGATATCGTTTGTTTCGACTTTGACCAGGATTTAGAGGTGAGTGTAATACTGAAAGTTCTGCGATGAGATGCAGATATGGCTAGTCAATAGATTCAAATCGTGCATACGATATCTGCTCAGGAGTGTGGAGTGCTCATTTTGATTAATCAAAGCCATCTGCTAGGGAGTGTGGAATTCTCTTTCTTTTTGTTGAATATGGCTGCGCAGGGCAACTTCCTTCATCCTTGTAGATTTGTTGAATATTCATCTCAGTCTGCACCAGAGAGATTGTATAGCTAACGCTTCGAGAGCTCTCTCTCGCCAAAAAGCCCGTATCTGGGTCAACAGCTGATCGTGGAAATAAGCGCGTACAACAATGAGCTAAGATGGCGCCGACACCGACAACACATAACAAATGCCAGTGGTGTTCGGGTATCAATTGTTCGAATTCTCGACACAAGAGACCAGATTTAGGTTTCTTCCGTTTCCCAAAGGATCCTGAAAGGTGAGAAAATTAAACTTTAATCTATTAACCCTAACAAATAGCTATATTTCTATATTAACAAGTCTAGATTGTGTTACTAGAGAAAAACGAACATTAGATTTCTGATCCAGTTCTAATCTACTGCACCGTGACTGTGACCCGTAAAGGTGGCTCTGTGGGGGGTGAGGCGGGCCATTATCTTCTTCTTCTTCATCTTCTTCTTCTCCTTTTCCGTAATAGTAGATGTGATTGATTTAAAACACAGTAAAGGGTAGAGGGCGACGGTGTAGCTACACGGCATTGAATTATAGCCATATATGTTGTGCCCGTGGATTTATGCTGAAAATAATTTAGCTTTTATATAGCGCAATATCCAATAAATGTGCTCAAAGCGCTTTAGAGGGATCTAGATATGATGTATATTGACTAGACTTGTGATGCCTATGTTTAGATTCTAGTTCAGTAGTAATCTCAATGAAGTGAGCTTAGTTTTTTTTTTAGAAGTTTATCTAAAGAGAAGCATAACTCTAGTCTCTCTCAGCCAATTAGTATGTGCTTTTATGTATGAAATTAACTCTTAATCTGACCTAGCTCTCAATCAATTACTAATAATAGATCTAGATCCAATATTGAACTGCGTTTGTTATTTTTTACAGGTCCAGGCGTTGGGTCATCAACTGCAGGCGTGCTGATTTGGATGACAAGTCCGCTGATGCACTGCGCAGAGGAAATGTTCTATGTGAAGAACATTTCGATGCTTCCTGTTTCAGTGCAAGTGCAGTGCACAGGAAACGTCTCCTGAAGAGTGCGGTGCCAACACTGTTTGCAGTCCCGAATCCACCTCCCCAAGCAAGTCCCAGACCTCCCCCCAAACCAAGGCATGTAGCTACTACAACTACTTATGATAGTGGAGCTTCTACAAGCTCACAGTGCTTCCGTGATGAAAAAACAGTGCCTTCTCTTCCTCCTGTCAATAAGAAAGTGACAACGCTGCAGCGTCAACTGAGGGCGGAACGCTCAAGGACTTGGCGTCTGCGGCAAAAGATGTACAAGAAGCAACAGAAGGAGGAAGAACCGAGCAAAAAAAATGAGGAAAACATGGACACCATGCGAAAAACACTGTCAAAATACATGTCACCGGAGGCCCTTGAATTCGTCCTCACACAGGTATGTGTTTCAAAGGCCCAAGGGAAAGGAAGGCGATTGACAGAGAGATGGATGGATGGATAGATGGATAGATAGATAGATAGATAGATAGATAGATAGATAGATAGATAGATAGATAGATAGATAGATAGATAGATAGATAGATAGATAGATAGATAGATTGATTGATAGATGAATGAATAGGTGGATGGATAAATGGAGGGATGGATAAGTTGATACATCTTCATCACGATCTCTAATTTCCTTTTCTTATTTTAATCTGCCACGTTTTCTTGAATGCTATTTTCAATGTCTTGCACTTGATAGGCTTACTTTGCCTATACTGTATTTTGATGACATCATTTTGAGTCTGCCCCCCTCTTCCCATGTCAACACGTGCCAACATTTGGTAGAACACCCCTCCCACCCCCACCCCACCCCCTCCCTCCCTTAGCTGATGAAGTATAGTATTATTGCTCCCTTAAATATGTTATATTTTGTTCTCACAGGTACGGGTTTCCAATGTATGTGCAAAAGGGCGGCGATGGACGAATAGGGATAAAAGCTTGGCTTTATCCTTATACCACTCTTCCCGCAAGGCCTACAGACTCCTTCAGCGGCTGTTCAAACTGCCATCACCAAAGACATTAGGACTGGACCATGTGCGAACATTTTGCACCTTTTAGAACTTAAAAGTCCAAACAATGAAAGGGGTTGAGAAAGTCTGCGCCGTCGTGTTGGATGAGATGGCTTTAAAAGCCTTCCTCCAATACGACCCCTCAAACGACGAAGTGCAAGGTTTTGAGGATTTCGGCCACATGGGGCGATCACAAAAGCATGCAACCCACGCCCTTATGTTCATGATTAGGGGTCTCAGCACAAAATGGAAACAGCCGATTTCATATGTCCTTTCAAATGGACCAGTGCGGGTAAATTTGCTGCTTCCATTATTACATGACACAATTCGAAGCATAGTTGCCATTGGTCTTGTGCCAAAACTTGTAATATGTGATCAAGGAAGCAATAACAGGGCAATGTGTACGCGTTTGCATATTACAGCACAGCGTCCATTTTTCATGCTCGACAACCAGAAAATTTTTTTTATGTATGATCCACCACATCTGCTCAAAAGCATTCGTAATAATTTTAAATCCCATGGATTTTCTGTAAAAGGGCATGATGTGTCATGGGAGCATGTTGTGAAGTTCTACGAAGTGGATTGCACTTCACCTATTAGATTAGCACCAAAGCTTACCAGAAAGCACATTAGCATGCCACCATTCAGCCATTTAAGGGTGAACCTTGCTACACAGGTGTTAAGCCACAGTGTTGCTGCAGGCATATCAACGATGGCTACCCTGAAAGCACTCCCTGCAGAAGCCATTCACACTGCAAGCTTTGTTGAGAAGTTTGATCAGCTTTTCAACTGCTTTAATAGCCGCAGCCTCAGAAGCAAGAACGTGATGGGCCACGCAATTACTGCTACTTCAACTCATCATGATTTCTTGACTGAATCTTTGCAGTGGTTGACTACAATTAGGTGCAACAACAAGTCTGGAACTGTTCCATGTCTTGATGGATGGAAACTTAACGCCCAGTGTCTCACCGAGCTGTGGACAGAATTGCACATGAACTTTGGCTTCAACTCTACTCACAGATCGCCTCAATCAGGACTGCCTTGAAAACATGTTTTCTGTGATACGAGGTAAAGGAGGCCATCGATTCAACCCTGACTGTGGCCAATTCAAAGCTGCTTTAAGGCAGTGTATGGTTGACTCGGTCCTCATAACAAGTGACCGTAAAAACTGCAAGGAAGACCTGGACACTTTCCTTTTCTCTCTTGACACCATCTCTTTCAAAGGGTCAACATTGGCAGTCAAGACACGCCTTCAACAAGATGTGCCACAGGAAATTAGACAGCTGATGTTGCCATCAACTATGCCATCCCTTACACCAATTGAACAGAATGTAACAACTTACATATCTGGGTATATTGCAGTCAAATTAATGCCCCATGTGTGTACAGACTGTCAAGATTTATTGAAAGGTGACAAGGACCCTAGCAAAGAGAGTCAAGTATTCCTGCATGCAAAGAACTTTCAGGGTTGTAAGCATGGCGGTCTCTGTGCACCAAGTTCAGAACTTCTCTGTATCATAGAAATTATGGAAAAGGAATTCAGAGACGCCATTACTCCCACACTGCACATTACTGGTCTGAGAAATAGGATCATTAGACGGCTTGTGGTAAGCATTCCACCCCACATGGGCCTTGGTTGCAAAAATGGAAAGTGTGACTTACTTTTTTATGTAGCTAATTTGTTCACTAATGTCAGACTTCACCATCACATTAAGTTAATGAATCAGACACTGTCAGAAAAACAGCCCACCCATAGAAATAGGAAGGCTGCCACATTTAGCCATGTGTAGATTTGACATGTCGCTGATTTGTTTTCTTACCGGTATGCCTGTTGCTGTTGGCGTCCGTCTGTCTCAGGAGACAATGGATGTATACCGAGGTTATCAATTCTGGTCTGTCACTGTCAATCATCGGTGTTGGTGCAGCATTGTCCCCCTATTCTCTTATTATATTTGTGATTTTACTGAGCCATTTTTCAGTTTATAAAATGTGTTTTAGATTAGATTCTAGAATACTTTCACGAGAGAGAGAGAGAGAGAGAGAGAGAGAGAGAGAGAGAGAGAGAGAGAGAGAGAGAGAGAGAGAGAGATGGGGGGGGGGGAGTCTTTTTGTGTACATGTATTTTGTATTTCTCTCCTTCATAATGTTAAATTGTACTTGTGGTCATTAATCTATGCAACGCAACTTGACGTCATCTTATTCATGCATGCTATTTTTTTCACTGTACATATTATTTTGAACTATACGTGTGTTTATTAAACACACACTTACAGAGAGAGAGAGAGAGAGAGAGAGAGGGAGAGAGAGAGACAGAGAGAGGGAGAGAGAGAGAGAGATAGAGAGAGAGAGAGAGAGAGAGTTATGGCTTTGTTGAAAATACAAAGGTCGTTTGTTTCCATCAAGTTATTTTAAAAATAAATCATGATTTTCGCTGTAAAGTTGAGTTAGATTTATTTTTTTGTCAAAGTTTATCCCCCCCCCCTCCTCTTTCTCTCTCTCTCTCTCTCTCTCTCTCTCTCTCTCTCTCTCTCTCTCTCTCTCTCTCTCTCTCTCTCTCTCACACACACACACACACACATCATTATCATTTTTATTATAAGTCTAATTTATTTTATAATCTTACAAAGTTATCGTAACCTGATCTAGAGAATCAAACTAATCGGTACGATTTGCACATAAAGCCTGAGTCGATAGTAAAGAAAAAGAGCAGCCGATCTCTAGCAGACGAAACACACATTCAGTGATCCGCGCCTATTTCGTGACACACATTTTTTCGGCTGATACGCAATGAAATGCATTGTTGTCATGGAGAGCGGGAGGGAAGAGAGAGCTCTCTAAGCGTTAGCTTATAAACTCTCTGGTCTGCACCAAGTTATATGTCAATTTTGCTCTCATTCTCAAAGAACTTAGCACAGGACAGGGCTTTATGTTGGTAGCTGTGATCTATTTCTATTAGTTTCAGATAATTCCTTTGATCAGTGCCTATCCAACGATGAAAACCATTTAAAAGGGTCTCTTATTAACCTTGCTTTATTTTTTTCTATTGTCTGGCTTATTGTATGAGGAGAGCCGGTCAACCTTCAGTAAACCCTTCTCCCTAGCCCTTCCGATGTAACAAATTCCTTCAGAGCCATTAGACCCACGGAGCTGGAGTTTATCCCAGTTTCTTTAGCATGAAAGTGACATTAACAATTGGTTGCTAGGACGCCAGTCTATCGTAAAGTACTTTCAACCAGATCTAACACATCCAACTATCCAAACATTGCTGGATGGACAAGGGGTTCCATCCCAGTCCCTTAGCTTGTGAAGCGATTGCTCTACCAACTGAGCTATCGGGACCCCCTAAGCTATTGTAGTTACAGTGAAAAACGTGTTTAATTGATCTAATGATGACTGGCTTGTAGGTTTTTACTTGATTGTAGTTCTATTGCTTACTATCACATGGTGTCTTCGATTGCAAACAGTTCAACTGCAAGAAACCCCAACATGCAGGAGATTAAAAAAAAAGAAATGCAGGTGATATAAAGATCTATTGAACGGTTTCATCACATGTCAAAATAAAGCATTTTCATTGGATAATTTTGCTCAATAGACTTGATGCGTCATCGGTTGAAGAGTGACTTTGTCTTAAAAAAAACAAAAACATGCATTCCATTCATTGATATGCTGTTCAAGTTTTTTTGCTTCTTTTGTTTGGTTTTGTGCCAATGCCTTGAACTGAATAAGCAATGAATTCTAATGTAGATTTGTTTGCGTTGTGCAAATTTGTATTTATTCAGGTTAGTTTGATATTATATATTCATTTAATTTGTAGTTTTTGTGTCTACCCTTATAATTCATAGTGACAAAATGATTTAATTTGTTCATAGCTGAAGTCAAAGAAACTTTTCTCTCTCCCTCTCTCCTTTTCTCTCTCTCTCTTTTCCACTGATAAATCACCCCTCTGAATCCACCCCCATATATGCTTTACTCATTTATCTCAAATTTAATCATCTGCACACTTTCCATGTATCCATATTTTCCCATGTCTTTCAGTATCAATCTCAATTTAAATGGAAATTGAAAAAAAATAAATTTGTTTTTTTTATTTTCGGTATTATTTTCAATATATACGAGTCAAAGTTACCATCTTGATTTTCTTTATATTTTAGCTGGGTGTAAAATCAGATTTTCTAGAAAGAACTTTGCTACATACAAGCATCCTATATACATGTTTTAGCAATTATTTATATTATACTTCTTCTTATTCAATGTTGATTTCTTTTAATTTCTAATGCTTGATGTAAAAAAAAAAAAAAGTGATAAGTGATTTTCCGTGCATGTCGTAGATTACTTGACATTGTTTTGTAAATGTGCCTGCTCATCAACCTTTACATAGTTGATATGACCTTCATTCTTATTCAATTTTGTTTTTGTTTTTTTTTAAATTTCTGTTTAATATGAAAAAGGAGAGAGGAAAATAACATTATTTTTCATAAAATTCACAGGTTGGTACCGGTAGCTTATCCATGAGTTTCACAGGTTTGCTGAATGATAAAATGAGAGGATTTTACCGCAGCAAGTACACAGTTGGAGAGGAGGAGAGATATGCTGCTGTCACTCAGTTCGAGGTAGATGATTTATTTTATTTGAATAAATTTTGGAATAAGGGAAAAAATCAATTATCACTTTAGTTTTTACAGTTTCTAGAAAATATGTAAATTCCTTGTATGTTTACAAGTTAATTATACATGCTATAAATTGTTGAAATTAAATGCTGATAGAAATCCAACTATTGTGACTTACTTCTTTTGAAATTGAATAATTTTTTCTCAATATTTTACATCATTCATCCCAATTAAACGTTAATAAGACATCTGTGTCCATACTAGGTTTTAGATATTACATTATCTTTTTTATCATTTTTTTGATGTTGGCTGATGAGCATTTTTGACTTTGGAAAGTTCCTTGTCAGATGTTATTTTCATTTCTTTTTTTTTTTCTTTCAAAGCTGTCAAATTGTTTATACATGAATAATTGCTTACTGAAGTATACGTTCAGAATTGTTCAACTCTTTTTTTAATATTTTCTTATTTATAATCTAGGCTACTGATGCTCGCAGATCATTTCCATGCTGGGATGAACCAGCTATCAAGGCCACCTTTGATGTGACTCTTGTGGTCCCGAAAGACAGAGTAGCTTTATCCAACATGGTATGACTGAAAATGAGACAATGATCGTTGTCAAAACATTGGGCACTAAAAGATGAATAAAAATCCATTATTTATAAGAGCCGCGGAAATAAAAGAGCAATGTAGTATTCATCAGTTTTAAGCTGACTTGTAGTGGTAGTTATCATAGTGGCAGTAGTAGAAGTAGTAGTAGTAGTATTTGTTGCAGGGGTATTGATGTAGTATTCATCAGTTTTAACCTGACTTGAATATTTTCAAAATGATGCTGAAATTTAGAGACTAGCACCAGCACAGCAGGAGTGACATAAATGTGTTGCTTGTTACAATAGATCAACTGAGATGCAAGTTATGGTGGATAAAGTGCAAGGATATAGAAATTAATGGAAACTATATGACATAAACATTCCAAGAAGTTATCACTATGAAGAATGTATCACTTTCTTACTATGTATCATTTTTTTTTTTCTTATCTAGTTAACTGTGGTATTGAATATATTAATTTAATGTAATTTTCATTTCACATACAACGTGAAACAGTCTTTTTAGGGGGCAGCATCGCACAGTGCTATGGGTGCTGTCTGGCCTTAAGCAAATCACCTCATCCTAACTCACTTCGGGGTGTTTTTCACTGCTGCTGACACCCAGAATTTTCCAGTCCTCCCTTGGAATAGACCCTAAAAACAAATTTCCCCTTTATCTCCTCCTCAGCCTGTGGTTTCAGACAAAGATGTCAAAGGTGAGGATAATCTACGGGAAGTCACCTTTGACCGCACACCCATTATGTCCACCTACCTGCTGGCATTTGTTGTTGGAGAGTACGACTATGTGGAGGGGGCTGACCAAGACGGGGTCAAGATCCGAGTATACACACCCTTGGGAAAGAAAGAACAAGGTTCTTTTGCTTTGGATGTGAGCATTGCTTGTTTTGTTCAGTCGTTGTAGTAGTGGTAATAATTGTTGAAGTGGAAGTAGTAATAGTAAAAAAAAAAATATGAGCTTTTACACACTGCAATATCCACTAAATGTGCTCAAAGCGCTTTACAAGGGGTCCCTGGCCAACAGCAATACTTAATATTTAAGACGGGACATGTCACCTGTTAGGCGATATTAATTTTTTTTTTTCGTACTGAGAGAACGCTGTTAACGGCCAGGTACTAATTTTACACCTGAGTACGATGAGAGAATATGAGTAAAGAGCCTTTGCCAAGGACTCAACTATGCACTGACCGAGGCTCGAACCCATGACCTTCTGATCCAAAAGTGAGTGTCATACCACAAGACCACATAGCTGCACAAATAGTGGTAGCAGTAATAGAAGTAGTAATGGTTGTATGAGTGTTATTTATACCTGTCTTGATAAAATCGGGACTTTGTGATTTGACAATCTGGAGATTTTTTAATTTTTTAAAATAATTAAATGATTGAGTTGTTTTTATGTATATTGATTGCCCCTTGCATGTCCCAGGATTGTGCTTTTTTTTTTTTTTCACTAGCAAATTAAATTAAGGAACAGAAACAGCTCAAAATCTAGATTGTTATACAATAGTCAAAACATGGTTTTTGGTGATGATGGTTATGTGCGTTAGGGTATCCGATTTTAGCTCTTTGAAAAGTAGTAGTAGTAGTGGTAATAGTAGTAGTGGCAGTGATGATTGTAGTGGTATTTGTCATAGTGGCAGTAGTAGAAGTAGAAGTAATATTTGTTGCAGTGGTATTGGTAGTGGTGTTAGTAGTAGTAGTGGTATTATTGGTAGTGATGTTAATAGTAGTTGTTCTTGTAGTAGTAGTAGTAGTAGTATTAGAAGTAGTAGTAGTAGTAGTAGTAAATGTTGGGCCCTATAATCCCAGTTCCATAGGCTTACTAAGATTTATCAAGATACTTTGAGGGTTTTAGCTTGTTTGCAACATTTGTGATACCCATTTAAATAGGCCTGTCATAATTAATAATGTAATAGATTACTGAACTAATATGTGTGTGTGTGTGGGGGGGGGGGGGGGGGGGGGGGGGGGGGGGGGGGGGGGAGGTGTTTGACAATCTATTGCAAAGCAGTAAGGGATCTAACAAGGAATAGAAGACGGCTGGGGATATTCCTATTGTATAACACAGATGCAAAGTGATTGGCCCAATTTTATCTGTGAATTTTGAGTAGTCATCTGAAAATGGGATTACATAATGCAAACATCTCTCAGTACTATTTTACAAGAGGTCCCAAACCACCAGCAACACTTTCCATGTAGGAGACAGATGCTTCTAAGGCGTTGTAACAATTTTATTTTGCTCACAGCGGCTTGCTACTCATTTTTCATTTAACTACAATGAGGGTGTGTGAGTAAATAGCGTTTTCAAATGACTCAAGTTTGCACTGCCTATAACAGGTCTTGAACCATAGACTGTTCAATCTGAAAGTAACTGCATGAGAATAGGCTCTTAATCTGAAAGTTGGAATTACATATTGCAACTGATTCTCAGTTCTATTTTTATGGAAAATTTTTACCAATGAATTCATACGTGTCTTCTTTTATTTTCTTTTAGGTGGCTGTGAAAACTCTTCCATTCTACAAAGATTATTTTGGTATTGCTTATCCCCTTCCAAAGATGGATCTGATTGCCATTGCAGATTTCTCTGCAGGTAAATAAAATAAATTATTTTATATCACTCCTATTTTTTGTTGTTGTAAATATGTTATCTTTGATTAATGCTTTAAACCTGTTGAATTATGAAAAAAGTAAAGTTTTTTGTTGTTTTGATTGGCTTACATGGCTGGATCTTATCAGCTTTGCTTTTTTTTTCTCAATTTTTAATCTCAAATCTTTTAACTGAGCATTATTACAACTTTTAGCAACATCGAGAGTAAAAGATAAAAATAAATGAATTTATAAAAATTTGTAATTCCCCCTAAGTCAATTATTAACAAATACACAGATGTCTTCAATTTTGATGTAATTTAATGAATCACCAGTCCACTGTATATGACACATAATGTATTATGCAGATTTGTAGTATCATTAGGATTGCACATCCCTCACATCTCAGACTTTTCTTATTTATTGTTTGAGGGATTAACAAATTAAACCACAAGAAAGTTACTTTCGATGTAGAAATTCAATGCCTTACTAGTTTAAAATTAAATTGATTGGATCTTCTTTGCTGATGTGCATTCGTTTTATGATTTAGTTTATATACATGTCTGGAATTTTCTTTTCCAGTTGAATTAAAAATTTTGGCCTCAAAATCAAATTTAGCCACAACATATTACTAGCTTGATTTTCTTCTTCTTCTATATATTGTTTTTTTTTTTTATTAGTGACATAATTCATCATATCAGAATTAAAACATTTTTTACATTTCCACCCTACCAGGGGCGATGGAAAACTGGGGTCTGGTTACATACAGAGAGACAGCCCTCTTGGTGGACCCAGAAAACTCTTCAGGTCGTATCAAGCAATATGTTGCTTTGGTTGTTGGTCATGAGCTGGCTCACCAGTGGTTTGGAAATTTGGTCACCATGGTAAGATTTCTTGTTCATTATGATTACTGCAGAAGTCCAATGTCTTGGGGATTGATCTTCTGTTTTTAAGTACAACCTCATAGTAACTTAACAAATTTATTGTTTGATTTTCCATTCATATGAGCTCTAGAAAGTTAATGTATTTTGGATGATATGACTATTTAGTTCTTCACAGCCACAAAGCTTATGGAGTAGGAGTTTATCCCAGTTTTTATAGTTTGAAATGGACAATAGCTATTGCTTGCTAGTCAATCGCAAAGTACTTTCTATCAGATTTGACAGACCCAGCTATCAATTAATTCACTGCTTGGTGGAAAGAGGAGTCAGAAAAATGTTTGCCTGCATCTGGCATCCATTATGGTCCCTTTGCATGTGACCCAAGTGCTCTTTACCGAGCTGTCTGAACCCCCAATGTGACTTTAAAAAAAAACAAAAAAACTTGAGCTTTTATATAGTGCAATTTCCATTAACATGCCTAGCCAAGAGCAACATTAACATGTAGAACGAAACATGATGTCTGTTAGGCGATATTACAAAAAAAATTTCGGACAGAGACAACGCTGTTAACGGCCAGGTACTCATTTTACACCTGAGTACAGTGAGAGAATGTGAGTAAAGAGTCTTTTCCAAGGACTCAACTATTTGCCGAGCGAGGCTCCAACCCAGGACCTTCCAATCCGAAAGAGAGTGTCATACCACAATAACACATAGCCGCACTAAGCTTACTGAAATAATGAGAATGATTCATGCATATCAGATACTGTTTGTTATAAAGAGATCTTTCTGTATGTTTTTTTTTTTGGTGAAAATACAACCCTTTATAAAAAGAAAATCTGTCAGGATTAAATTCTATACGATTACGATAAGGCTCAAAAGAAGATTTTAGGCAAACCTGTTGTCACTCTTGAAGTTGAAGACTTAAAGACATCCTGTTGTCTAAGGTATTTGCATCAAAGTTTGGTCGGTTTGTATAAAGAGGATTGTTGTTCCCCTGCCTCCATTACCCTTTCCATTATAATTCTGTTGTTAGCTTTTCCATACAAGCTTTTCTCTTTCAGGTGATATGGGTTTCATAGCAGGATAGAATTATAGATAGCCTTGTTTCTTAAACATTATAACCCACAGAGATATTGATTGTTTGTTTTGTTTTGTTTTTTACTTTATACAACAGGAATGGTGGACACACTTATGGTTGAATGAGGGCTTTGCATCGTGGATAGAGTACCTATGCGTTGATCACTGTTTCCCCGAGTACGATGTCTGGACACAGTTTGTCAACACTGACCTTGGCAGGGCTTTGGATATGGATGCTTTGGACAACAGTCATCCCATTGAGGTGAGACAGCTCTCTATCTTTGTCCATGTGTCCTTATCTCAATCCTGCCTCCTATACTGTTAGAATTGAAACCTATAGATTAAAAAACAAAAGAATTAGCCTCATTTTGTCTCGCTTCAGGTGGAAATTTGTGTAAACGTTTTTATTTCACCCACTTTTAGATAATGGTTCTATTTCCAAGTTCTATTACATTTTTCATTTATTTTATAAACATGATCTGTGTTATTCTTATTTTATTTTTAATGAATAGAAATTTTACGTTAAAAATTGTAAAAAGAAAAGGCAGGTTTCATTATTGTTACCTTTTCCATATATACTTTTTCAAGGTTTACGAGGGTTCTCCACAAAAGTAGATTGATTGGTTACCAAATCGTAATTCATAAGGCTTATGAATCCGGAGTTTATCTCATTTTCTTTGTCATCAAACTTTCAGTACCAGTTGCTTGCAATGAACTTTGAATAAGACAATAGTCTATTATAAAGTACTTTTCTCACCAAGTCCAGCTACTCACTCTGCGCTAGATGGACAGAAGAGTCAGAACTTATCTCTGCTGAAATCAATCTGTTTGCTTGTGAGTTAATTGCTAACCTGACTGGAATGTAAGCATTTATAGTACTCAATCTAATAAAAATAATGTACTCAAAGCACTCGACGAGTGATTCCAAGCCAATAGAATTACTCAACACCTAGGATAAGATATGGCATTGTTATACATTTTTTTTCCAACAGGGACAACCGCGATTCTTATTTCAGCTGTTCTAGTTCATAATAAATTTGTTGTAAAATCTGTTCTCAAAGATAATTCAATTGAGCAACTGGTATGATGAAAAGAAGTAAAATAATATCTCCTTTATTCCAATTTCAGGTGGAAGTGGGCCACCCATCAGAAGTGGATGAAATCTTTGATGCCATTTCCTACAGTAAAGGATGTTCTGTTATCAGGATGTTGCACAAATACATTGGTGACAAGGTTGGACCACCATTATTGATTCCTTTTTTATTTTTTCTCATTGTATTATAAGCTAGTGATAGGAGAAAAATTGCTCATTTGGATAAAAAAAAAAAAGAGCTTTTATATAGTGCAATATCCACTAAACATCCTCAAATCGCTTTATAAGGGATCCCTGGCCAACAGCAACACGCAACATGTAGGAAGGGACATAACACCTGTAAGGCGATACCACAATTTTTTTTTCGGAAAGAGACAACGATGTTAATTGCAAAATTCTTTCCTCTAGATCTAACAGACTCTGCTAATCAATTGCTACTGGGGGAAAGGGGGGTCAGAAAAAAATTGATCGGACCTTCACCAATGATCAATACCAATCCCCTTGCTTGTTAAGCAAATGTTCTACCACTGAGCTATCCTTGCTCCTGAAGTAAGTTTGGGTCAGTGGTTTTCTTTAACCTAAATAGTAAGAGAATACTAAAGCTTAAACCTGGGTGAAGAGACCAACATAATGGGAAGTGATTTACCAAAACTTTTTAAAACATCATTTAAAAAAAAAAAAAGCGCTTGTCATCTGCTAATACCAATGGATTAATTCAACAATTTCCTTTTCCACTTTCTTTTCTTCAAGTTAAGGAAACTTGCAATGGCAATTTTCATCAATTTTGGCACCAAGTCCCAAAATCGAGCTATTTTCATTTTTAGATAGTTCAAACATCAAACTTTGAACTTATACATTCATCATTGGAAAGCATAAATTAAGCCAGAAAAGATGATATATAATATCAAAATATGTATTCTTCCAATGCTTGAACATTGTCACATCTGGTAGTTGTCATGAACTCAGGATTGAATTTCCTATATCAGCTTAACCGCTATTTTATTAGATTGTTACATTTTGATATATAAAAAATAATTTGTACAGTTTTTAATCTAGAGCTTTGAAATTTAGTGAGATTTTAGGACAAAGCATATATCTAAAATAAAAAATGACACAAACTTTTTTGATATTTTGGGGGAAAAAAATATTTTTGTATTTTTAAATTTGTCAAATTTTATTCTTTTTTCATCTTCCTGGAGTTGCACACGAGTAAAATAAAAACAAATTCTTGCATCTCAAAAAACTCTAATGAATTACTCTCAGCCATACGAATAAATATTATAACTTATTATATATTTTCCTCTCTCTTTAAGGATTTCCGGAAAGGCATGCACACATACCTGACCCGCCACCAGTACTCTAACACTTTCACTGAGGACCTATGGGCTGCTCTTGAGGAAGCCAGTAAGAAACCTGTAGGTGAAATTATGAAGACATGGACTAAGCAGATGGGATTCCCAGTACTGAAAGTAAGATTCCTTTTTAAAATTAAAAAAAAAAAAAAAAATTGGAAAATGGAATATATGCCCCATCAGTTTGGTGTTACGCTTGTGTAATTGCCAGAAGTTAGATTTGGAATGAGATTGATCAAAATTACAATGGTAAAGGTTTACATTTATAAAAAAAAAATTTTAAAAAGAAAGAAAAAGATAACCAGCAACTCTATTCATTATTTTTGAAAGAGCATAAAAAAAATAAATTAATCAAATTAGAATTAAATTTTCTTCTTCCGTTTCAAAAGACATATAACCTGCTGCATATATACATATTTAATTGGTATATACATTTTTTTTTTTTTTAAACACCTTTTGATTTTGGATTAACTTTTGACAGCGGGTGTTGGATGGAGCACACCTTGAATCATATACCTATGATGTTCGCATGGTGTACGATCGATAGTGATGTCGTTTTCTTCTCTTTACTAGCCATCTGCTTCTTGGTTTGTGATTATTTTTGACAGGGATATTTTTTCTGTAACCTTCTGCCTGTTTGTTCTTGGTTATTTATAATTTGCTTATGATATCTTTAGGTTATGATTTTGATTTACATTTGTACATTTTTGTTAGATTGCTTGTTTTTTGTTTCAGCGTCTCTCATATAACCTCAATTGTGTTGGAAGAGACCTAAAGCAACAAACAACAACAAATAACTTTGACATTTTCTTTGAAATCTTAATCTAGTTTGCCTCAATTTCAAAGTACCAGAAGATTGTGTAGATTGTTCTGCTGACCTAGGAGCTATTGAGAGTGGTGTAAAAAGAAAATTTTAGTGTGGAAAAAGTTCAGACCATTCTGTTCTTCAGAATCATTTACAGGTCTTAATATTATTCTTTAAAATTGAGTGCCATTCATCATTTCAGGTATCCCAACAACAAAATGGAGAAGAGCGCACCATAACAGTCAACCAGAGCAAGTTCACAGCCAATGGGTCACAGCCCACCAAGGAATTCCACTGGATGGTGCCCATCTCTGCCTGTACACAAAATGATCCAAACAAGGAGCTGGACTTAGGTCTTTTAGATAAAAAAGAAGAGAGCTTTGACCTGCCCCAAGTCTCTGAAGGAAAATGGGTCAAGGTATGAAAAAATAAAATAAGATGATGGAGCATGAAATATAGCATTATATAGCATGAAATGAACAATAGCAATTGCTTGGTATCTTTTGGATAGGACTCAAGTGTATCTTAAAGTACTTTCCACCAGAGCTAATAGATCCAGCTACCCAATCATTGCTGGATGGACATAAAATAACAATTTCGATTTCACGCAGGATCGATATCAATCCCTTTGTGTGTGAGGCCAGTGATCTACCAACTGAGCTATCTATAGCCTTAAAACCAACCGAATATGCAGGTCTCCCAGTCTTGTCTTGTCTAAAAATAGCGCACAAGCATGCCCCATCCGGTGTAGTCTACCTGAAAGAAAAACATAAATTGTTAGGTGCTTAGAATATGGTAATGAAATATAGATAAAAGATATATTGGTGCAATGTTTATCATTAAAAAATAGATTTGATATATCTATGGACCACGCTTCTGTTATTTTTATTAATGCCTTTGTATTTTATGGTTACAAAAACCTTCCATAGTTAGTGAATTCCATGTCAGAATATATGCATGGTTTTATAATGATATAAATCATAGTTTTAATTAAGAATAATATTGTTGCCCAGATTTTGACATTTCAAAAAAAAAATCTGTTTTAGGGTTTAACTAGAAGGAATCAATCAAAAATACCCAAAATCAAACTTTTATAAAGCCAACATCTTCTATATATATATATATATATATATATATATAATATATATATATATATATATATATTATATATATATATATATTATATATATATATATATATATATATTATATTATAATAATAAATTTCAGTTGAATGCTGGAACTGGTGGTATGTACCGAGTCATGTACCCAACAGAAATGCTGGAAATGATGATTCCTGCTGTGAGGGACCTATCCATGCCTCCCAAAGACAGACTGGGTTTGCAGTCTGATCTCTTTGCTTTGGTAAGTTTTCTAATTTTACTGTATTTTCACCTTTTTGACATTTTTTTTTGTTGGGGAAAAAATCAATGTACTAAAAAGTCTTGGGAACAACAAATTTTATCGTACCTTCCTCTTGATTTAAATGATTATTTGTAGTCATTTGTTGCAAATAATTTTATTTTTCTATAATTGCTTGTGTCTTCAAGGCTCTTATATGACCAAAGTATATTTCAAGTGCTGATAGGCAGTTGTGTTGGTTCTTCAGAGCCGTAAGAATTCTGAATCATGGGATTATCTTGGGTTTTAAAAAAGAATTATTAAGTAAACATTAGCTATTATTTGCTACTCTTTGGGTAGGATGCTATAGGTTATTTATTGCAAATAGCTTTGCAAAAGTTTTAACGGGCCCAGATGTCCAATCAATACCGTGTCTTCTATCCCCCTATCTCTGTTTTCCAACTTGCTTTCTGTCTTTGTCTTGGAATGAGATTACTTGGTTTTGTCGTGGCCCTGGCCAGATACCTAGCTGAGAGGGAAACAGTCAAATGTATTGTTAGTTTTGGGAGATGATATTTTTTCCTTGTAAATCATCTCTCTGTTATGCACTGTATTATGTTTTTTTAACATATATATGATTTGTAAATATTTGAGTGTATTCCTCTTTGTGGAGATCTGTGCTAGTGTCTGGATGAGACTTTTAGGTGATCTTAAACTAAGTACTTTGATAGTGTGGTCTTGAAATCTACATCTGTTTCCTATTTGAACCAATACCCCTTTGTCTTACCTTTTCTTGGGTGCTTTAATTGTAATTCTAGAACTTTTTACTATCCCATTTTCTTACTTTTTACGTACATTGATGTGACCTGTGTTGCAAGCGCTGTAAAACCCTTAAAAACAAAACAAACAACGAATACTGGGTGTTATTTGTGTGTTATTAAAAATCTTTTGTATTTTGATTGTTCTTATTTCTGCTTTTATCCAAATATTGAAATGACCCTGAAGTTTTGTAAGAAATAATTAACTCCCTAAACACAATAAACATATTAATTTCTTCATTCATTTGTCTTCTTTATACAGTCTCGTGCAGGCCTTACCCCAGCTGTTGATGTTTTGAAGGTTGCTCATGCGTTTGAAAATGAGAAGAACTATACTGTTTGGGCCAATTTGTCTGCAAACATTGCTTCCATCAGTCTCTTATTGCAGGTAAAAAGGAAAAGAATAAATTCTATTTTTTATAGAAAAAACCAAAGATCGAGAATATTCAATGAAGCTGAACATTTAAAAAAAGTTTTCTATATTTATAAATTCAAATTGGCTGTGCTGCTTTAAACAATCAATATGTAACGATGTCGGATAATGTTCGTAAAAAGCAGAACGAAGGAGACTATGACACCAGAAACAACACAATGTGCTTGCTTGAACGTTTGAAATCGCCATAACTGCAGTTACTTAGAAGATGGAGCCAAATTCTTAAATCTTTTCAAGATTTCTAGAAATGTATTAAACATGGATTTCAGTCATTTCAAGCCCACTAGAAACAAAATTATAGTCATTTTTTTTTTCCCCTATAAATCCAGTGTTCTGGGTGGGGTTTCTACCTCCCATAGTGGGCAGGGGGGTACATACTGTGTCTTCTATCCCCCTATATCTGTTTTCCAACTTGCATTCTGTCTTTGTCTTGGAATGAGATTACTTGGTTTTGTCCTGGCCCTGGCCGGAGTCCTAGCTGGGAGGAAAACAGTCAAATGCATAGTTATTGTTTTGGGAGCTGATAT